>NC_136072.1:380212696-380734855 GCF_964261635.1 Lissotriton helveticus | reverse complement strand
CGTTCCTCTACAGTGTAAATGTCTATTCATCATATACGATTACAGTTTGCTCCGTGGCCGGCCCACGTGGTTATAGGCTCGTATTTGTATAATGAAATTTTCACAATAAAGGTTTTTAAAAGAAAACATGGTAGTAGTATATACATTGGTAAAGTTTTTAATAATAGTCACTGTTTTAGAATCATTAAAAGGCAAGTGAAATAAAGCAGACCAATTACATGAAGGGTAAAAGGTATAATACGAAGGAACGCAGTAAAGATAAATGGTCAAGGGCTGTTGTGTTTTCTATTCCTGCAACATAAAGTGATCGATAAGAATCTCATATTCAGGCGTATCGGCGACTAAGACAGCAGGTCGACCCTCTTTTGCTCAACGGCTCCGTCATGGGACGAAGAAACGCTCTTTTTCTCGAAAAAAGAATATATTTTACTTGCAGGACAGTTGTAAAATTTCCGGGAAAGTACATTAGCCTGGAACATTATAACATATATTTAAGAAAAAATAATGTTCGGAAGTAATGAAAAGCGTAATTTTTAGGTCATATGACCAAGCCTTTCATCATTACAATAAGAAAAGTAAAATGAACCAATGAAAAGTTTTATTAACAAGTCACATGACTTGTTATGCTTACGTTACGCGCTGCGCGCCCCGGATGACTTCCGGATGCGCTAACGCGGCGCGTCATATGACGCATTACGCGACAACGCAGGTACAGAATATAGTCAAAATGTCTCCACCAACCAGCGGTCGGAACACAACCCCTTTCAGCAGGCTAAATAGTTCTGTTAAATGACAACAGAAGGGACAGGCAACAAGAACCATCAGTCAAAGAGGGGAGGGCTAGTTCTTCTCTACCGGGTTACATTGGGGCGCTACCGGAACTGATCGAATTGGTAGTCTACAGTGTTTCTGGATGTTTCAGACTGAAGCTGGGGTTAGCATGAGAGCAGCACCATTTCGTAGCTCCGTCGTGGTCATTCCGCAACCAATCATGGCAGCCGTTCTTTATCGTTATTTTGGGCGGGGTGGGTGGCGGAGCAGAGCTGTTTTGCAGCCATCATTGTGTGGAGTTCAGTTCATCTCACTAGTTTTGTATTTGTCATGAGGGGTTGTTCCTAATGTTTCTATTTTAGCGAGGTTAAAAAGAGATCCCATTAGTGGCCTACTGATTTTGCTCGATTCCTTTTCTTTTTTTTTACACGATTTTTCGTTATCTGCAAAGACTAAACAGAGTATTGCGACTCTGTGTTTGTTTGTAAATAGAGAATGAACCAAAGAGAACTAATTCTAAAACAGTAAATACTTGGATAACAATGAATCAAATGGAGAGAGAAGCAGGCACGACGGATTACAATGGGGGCAAAGACCTGCGTTAACTACCTTTCACTATCTGCAAAGAGAGAGTACTCCTAATAGAAATGAGGGGGGGGGGGCACCATTCAAAGCAGATCAGTGTGCATAAACACGAAAATGTTTTCACTTACCACGTACTTGACATTCGACAGCTTATGATATTTGCTATTAAAAAACCATTGAAATTCACTGAAAAAACCATAGGTTATAGACCATATATAGTTAGGAATTAGCATTTACAAAACCTTGAAAATTCACTGAAAAAACCATAGGTTATAGACCATATATAGTTAGGAATTAGCATTTAAAAAACCTTATTTTACTCACACAAAACCATTGAAATTCCATATATAGTTAGTTGCACTAACTATATATCGCGCACCTGCAATCCACTGCTGATGATGTCACATATTACATCATTCATGACATGGTCAGTGACATCACTGATGACATCACTGATGACATCTCAAATGACATCACTGATGACATCACTGATGACAACATCCAGTGACTGTATGTTTCTGTAAAGTTAAAATGTGTCTTACATATTGAAGAATGAGTGGAAGTATAAGTGTCTGGACAAAGGATTTAGTAGGTGCATGACTGAATGCATGAGTGAGTGATTAAATGTGTCTCACTGAGTGCATGGGTTAGTGACTAAAGTGTCTTAATTTGTGCATCATTATGTCTGTTGTTCTGTAAACTGCTGCATGTTTTGATCAGTAGCTATATGATTAACTATATGGGTTACTGATTGATTGTCCAAGTATTTGTATGGGAGACTGAGTGTGTGTGTGGCTGGCTGGGAGGTGTGTGACTCTGTGCAGATCAATGTGTACTTGTATCAATGATTGTATAACAAGGTAAGTATGTGTTAGTATATGTTTGAAAATGTAAGGTGCTCTATGTTTAACTGTATAGACAAGAAAATGGAAGTGTCATTGATTCTTTACAGGACTGACTAGGTGTGTGAGTAACTCCATGGATGAGTGGCAGACTGTGAGTGTCTGTATAGGTGTATGAGTGCATATGATAGTGTTGTAAAGATGAGTGATTGTATGTATGAATGATAGTATGGGTGAATGAGTGAAGGTGTGTGTAGACGTAGGAATCAGTGAGTGCGTATGTAGTAACTAGTATTGGTGTGTCAATGGTTTCAAAAATTATATTCTGTATTTAACACTGGGTGAAACAGAGGTTATATTAAAATGTGAGGAGATGCATTGTATTGTCACATGAATGATATCATCAGTGATGTGGTCATTGATGTCAAATGAGATGTCATCAGTGATGTCATCAGTGATGTCATTTGAGATGTCATCAGTGATGTCATCAGTGATGTCACTGACCATGTCATGAATGATGTAATATGTGACATCATCAGCAGTGGATTGCAGGTGCGCGATATATAGTTAGTGCAACTAACTATATATGGAATTTCAATGGTTTTGTGTGAGTAAAATAAGGTTTTTTAAATGCTAATTCCTAACTATATATGGTCTATAACCTATGGTTTTTTCAGTGAATATATATATATATTCACTGAAAAAACCATAGGTTATAGACCATATATAGTTAGGAATTAGCATTTACAAAACCTTGAAAATTCACTGAAAAAACCATAGGTTATAGACCATATATAGTTAGGAATTAGCATTTAAAAAACCTTATTTTACTCACACAAAACCATTGAAATTCCATATATAGTTAGTTGCACTAACTATATATGGCGCACCCGCAATCCACTGCTGATCATGTCACATATTACATCATTCATGACATGGTCAGTGACATCACTGATGACATCACTGATGACATCTCAAATGACATCACTGATGACAACATCCAGTGACTGTATTTTTCTGTAAAGTTAAAATATGTCTTGAGTGGATGTATAAGTGTCTGGATGAAGGATTTAGTAGGTGCATGACTGACTGTATGAGTGAGTGATTAAATGTGTCTCACTGAATGCATGGGTTAGTGACTAAACTGTCTTAATTTGTGCATCATTATGTCTGTTGTTCTGTAAACTGCTGCATGTGTTGATCATTAGCTATACGAGAGGCTATATGTGTTATTAATTGGTTGCCCAAGTATTTCTATGGGAGATTGAGTTTGTGTGGGGGTGGCTGGAAGGTGTGAGACTCTATGCATAGATGTGTGAGCAGTTTATTCACTAGGTGTATGAGTTCAAGAGTGCATGTGGAAACAGCTACATGGGCAGTTGACTGTGTGCATGAGTGTATTGATGAGTGAATGGATATCTCAATGCTACATGTCATAGTAAGTACATATGTAAAACACAGTACATGTGAGAGTTGGCATATATAAATAACTGTGCATGAGAGCCACTGAATGAGTGAGTGGTTGTATCGATCATTGTGAACTTGTATCAGGGATTGTATAAGAGAGTAAATATGTGTTAGTATATGTTTCAATAAGTAAGGTGTGTTTAACTGTATAGTTGAAGAAATGGAGGTGAGATTGTTTCTTTGCATGACTGACTGGGTGTGTGAGTAACTCCATGGATGAGTGGCAGTGTGTGAGTGTCTGTATACACTGAGTGTATCTAAGGTTATATTAGAGTCTGAAGAGGTTTATCGTATTAGCACAAGAATGATGTCAAATGAGATGTCATCAGTGATGTCATTTGAGATGTCATCAGTGATGTCATCAGTGATGTCACTGACCATGTCATGAATGATGTAATATGTGACATGATCAGCAGTGGATTGCGGGTGCGCCATATATAGTTAGTGCAACTAACTATATATGGAATTTCAATGGTTTTGTGTGAGTAAAATAAGGTTTTTTAAATGCTAATTCCTAACTATATATGGTCTATAACCTATGGTTTTTTCAGTGAATTTTCAAGGTTTTGTAAATGCTAATTCCTAACTATATATGGTCTATAACCTATGGTTTTTTCAGTGAATTTCAATGGTTTTTTAATAGCAAATATCATAAGCTGTCGAATGTCAAGTACGTGGTAAGTAAAAACATTTTCGTGTTTATGCACACTGATCTGCTTTGAATGCTGCCCCCCACCCCTCATTTCTATTAGGAGTACTCTCTCTTTGCAGATAGTGAAGGGTAGTTAACGCAGCCCTTTGCCCCCTTTGTAATCCGTCGTGCCTGCTTCTCTCTCCATTTGATTGATTGTTCTCTTTGGTTCATTCTCTATTTACAAACAAGCACAGAGTCGCAATACTCTGTTTAGTCTTTGCAGATAGCGAAAAATCGTGTAAAAAAACAAAAGGAATCGAGCAAAATCAGTAGGCCACTAATGGGATCTCTTTTTGACCTCGCTAAAATAGAAACATTAGGAACAACCTGTTGAAAATAGCAATGCGTATGTACATAAGCGGCGTTCATTTGTGTTCACAGTACCCCTTGTTGATTGTTTCAATCGAGCATTGAATTGTTCGATGTTAATTCTCTTAAGGATCTTCTCTACCTGCAAACGAGGAAGAATAGGAATATTCTCTCTCCCTTTGCAGATAGTGAAGGGTAGGTAACGCAAGCCTTTAACACGTCGTACCTATTTCATTCCTCATTGATTGATTGATTGTCCGAACATTGACTGTTTGGGAATTAGTTCTTTTTGGAGGTATTCCCTGTTTGCAAATAAACGTAGGAAAATCTTTGCAAGTAGTGAAAGGGTACGTAATGCGGACCTTTCTCCCCCGTTGTAATCTGTCATGCCTATCTACTCCCCACTGATTGATGCACCTGTTTCACCCGGACCATTTACTAGACATACGTCATCTGGCCCGACCAGAGAGCACCCCTAGTGAAAAGGACATATGCAATAATAACGAAGTGATCACTGTATCCTGTTAACAGAAACTTTAGCATGAAACAACCTGGAAAGAAAAGAATAGGAAAACGAAAATCAGTAGGCCACTGATGAACATGAACTTTTATTAAACAACGAACAAAGAAACGATAACATAACGTAATGATAAAACCTATTAATGTCCTAGAAACAAGAAAACGTTAAAATATGCCAGTGGTGAGAGACCAGAAAAACAGTAAGAGAAACCAAATCACCCCTCGCTGTCCCACCGCCTGCCACGCCAAAAAAATCGATAGACTAGGGAAAATGCAAGTCAGTAGAACATCCGCCCCCACTCTGGAAACTTCCAAGGTGGGGCAGGGTTCCGGCTACGCCCAGCCGGGAGCAGCCCATATAAGGCAGGTCCTGCTGCCACGCCTCGGAGATCCTAACGTAGGGTGTAGCCGGAGGAGAGGCCGAGACCAACGGGACCCGGCCAGGGAATTGCCTTTACAACGCTGAACAGTTGCAGGGGGGGGGAATGTCTCCTCGACCCTCCCCTCTCTCTCCCAGTCCGGCCGCGGTGGCCCTTGAGAGTTGCAGGTAGTCCCGCCACATGCTCTTCCGGTCCGGCCACCAACGGTCGGGGGGCCGAGACCGACGGAATCCGGCTGCAGCCGATAAACCAAGAAACCCGTTCATGGGGCCAGAGCCAGGGGCGTCCGGCCGACATCTACCGGAAGCCCGGCCCGAAGACGGACGGGACACTTCTTCTTTCTTGTATAATTGCTGCAACAACCCTGGGGGGGGATGTCTTGCACATGCCTCCGACCCCCCCCCCTCGTCCTCATCGCCTGGTCCGGCCATAACAAATCTCAAGCGAGACGCCGTGGGGTGCACTGGGAGGGAGAGACGGTGCGAACAGGCCTCTCCCGCCTCCCCAGTGGAGGCTTCCCAGCTGCACCCTCAGCGGTCCAGGCGCCCGGAAAAGAGTTCTTCCACTGTGGCCATGCTGCAACGTCTCGCCCGGCAGGGTGGAGCCCGTCCGCTCATTTGACCCCGCGATCGCCAGTAGCTACCGAACTCTCAAAATGGCGGTCGACCTGGCAAGAGCGGGCCCAGCATAAAGAAATGGCCCGGTCACTGGTTGACTCCACCACCGTAGTCCTCCACGACCTTGAAGATTCTAGAGGAGCCGCGGGAGTCTCCGACCCCCGATGGGGAATGACTGCCATGATCACCCGTGGAGTGACGAAACTGTATCCGCGGGACGTCGGCGCCAGCCTCACTTTGAATTACTAGAATCCTGCAGACCTCACTTCCGGTGAAAGCACAGTGTGACCCGGTAGGAAAAATTGTTGCACCCCCTCCCCTTTTTGACTGATAGTTCAAACCACCGATCCTTTCCTTTGCCCTTTTAACGGAACTTTGGACTGCCTCCCCCTCTTTTACATTTTCTAGAGAAAACAAAACATTAACCACTACATTAGCATAGCAGTTGACACCAGAACTGTTTTCAAATTGAAAACCAACAACATCTTCAACAGAATCCTTTTTGTTTCTGCTGTGACCCTGCTCCAGCACAGGCATTGTCCCCAGCAGTAATTCTGCAATGCCGGTAAGAATAGCTGTGGTGCCTACTGGACTCACTCACCCCCGCGGCGCCCCACGCCGTTATTTGCTGGGCGGCAACTTGCTAGACATCACCTTCGTGACATCCAGATTTCAGCGCGTTCTGCTGCCTTGGAACTATTCGCACAACAGACCGCTACTGACAAGAATATTTCATTATTGGTGCTGTCAATTTCAATAAATCTATTACTGTTTTTGTTTTGTTGTATATATTTATATGTTATTAAAGTTTTATATTCCTACTACTTTGTTGGAGTGCTATATATTTTTTATGTGACACATAATTGTAAAAACTTTGATGTACAAAGAGTCATTCCTGGAATCTTCCGCTTCAGGCTCGGTCCCCTCCCCAATCACAATACAGGATAGTTTTCAGATAGTAGGAACACGTGTGGTGTGACGGATCTCATCGGGTGTGGGCCTTGATCTACTATAACTCCTTTGAAGAGGGGTGATTCTTTACAGCTGGGGCCATAAACTACATCTGCAGGGCTAGCTGATAGCCTGGACAATCGGACACAGAGGAAGAGGAGTGTCACAGGGTGCGGTAGTGAATAGGGCGAAAGGGAGGTGTCGGGCGGGCACAGTGTGATTCTCAGGGAAGAGCAGCGCAGATGGGGGGAGGTTTATTGCCCATGCATAAGACAGAGAGCGGGGGTGACCAGTGCCTGGGGAAGATGCTTGCGAGGGTGAGGAGCCATGCTACGAATCGACAGCGTGCAGAGAGTGGGTCTGGTCAAGACATCTAAAATGGCTGCCGTGCACGACAAAAGTGTGGCATTTCAAAAAAGGCAAGATGGCGCAGACAATGTTTTTCAACACTTCCTCATTTCCTTCGAATCGAACGTTAACAGACGTTGGGGCATATTACCAAAGTTAAGCGATATTTATCGCTAACGATGCTTACCAACCAATTTTTTACCACTAAGCATCGTCAGAAATTATCGAAGATAAACCTTACTATTATCAAGGTTTATCGCAAATGCGATAATAAACGGCCGCAATGCATGAATATCGCTAAAAACTCAGCGATATTCATGCATTACCGAGCTAATACTCTTAGCCATGTTATCCACCTCCCATTGGATAACATGGCTAAGAACTGCTCAGGGCAGGTGTTACTTTTTGGAGATATTCGCGCTTAGCGCGAATATCTCCAAAAGTTGGTAATAGGAGATAGATATCTTGCATGTTGTAATGCAAGTTATTGTGGTATATGGAACTCATACCATAATCTCTCAGGAAAGCAGAAACTGATCCTTTTGGGACCGCCTAAAAAGGCCTAGGGGGTGAGGAGTACTCTACTTTGCCCCCTTTTCACGTTCCGAACTATTTTATTTTACTCTCTTCTGTAATTACACAAAATACCAGCGATAAGATGCATCGGAGACACACAGTGAGAGAAAGGAGGCCGGAGATGAAGAAGACATGTCAAATACACATTGGAGATAATATAGTGGCAGAAGGGAAGTAAATATGAGTAAACTTACCATGTAACATAAAAATGTTGCACTCTATACTATAAGTCTCATTTTATACTACAATCACTTCGCTACAACCTCATAAATTAAAAATAAAAATAAATAATGTCTCAAACAATTTTTGATTTCTAAATATAAATTTATTCTTCAGAATTTTCTAAATTTGAAACAACTAGTAACATGTCCTCATCAGTAATTTCCTCTTCAATCATCTCATCTGGAATCTCCTCATTAAAAGTCTGCAATGATGATTCTTGTAACTCTATGGTCTCCAAACACTCGATAAATTCGCCATCAAGAGATTGATCAAAAAAATCATTCAAGTCATCTCCTCCTTCTGACAATATTTCATTATTGGTGCTGTCCATTTCAATCAATGTAGTGGAATCATTCAAGTCATCTCCTCGTAACAATATTTCATTATTGGTGCTCTCAATTTCAATCAATGTAGTGGAATCATTCAAGTCATCTCCTCCTTGTGACAATATTTCATTATTGGTGCTGTCCATTTCAATCAATCTAATGGAATCATACAAGCCATCTCCTCCTTGTGACAATATTTCATTATTGGTGCTCTCAATTTCAATCAATGTAGTGGAATCATTCAAGTCATCTCCTTGTGACAATATTTCATTCTTGGTGCTGTCCATTTCAATCAATCTAATGGAATCATACAAGTCATGTCCTCCTTGTGACAATATTTCATTATTGGTGCTCTCAATTTCAATCAATGTAGTGGACAATTCAAAAGAAATTGCCACGGTCTCTTCATTGTGAGCCATTTTATTTTGAAATTGCTTGCTGTAAATTGCAGAAAAAAATAATCACTTTCATTTATCGTTTTTAGTAATACATAATATAAAACTAACTTCATCAAGTATTTAGTATAACAGAAGGACTGCAAATAAATAACAGAAAACATTTTTCAAATTATCTTCAAGTGTACAACATAGTTCCCCTTACAAATTAACAACTCACCTTTTTAAAAGTAGCAGAAGTGTTAGTACTGTGTAAATCAAACACCAGAAATTCACCACCAAAAATTCCTCACAAATGTACCTCAGACAGTAGTATCGCAAAATGGCTGTGGTTTCCTCTCATTTGACATATATACATAACCAATTAACTTTCATCACACACAAATACAAAACCAAAGTAACATTTTAATTGGTTCTAAATTTCAACACTTTCAAATGTGTTTTCCCCATGCAATTTTCCATAGGACATTTACATACGTCTACAGCCTGAATGGCTGAACGGAATTACACCAAACTTGGCAAAATGGTACATCAAACCTAAGAGGTCAGGAAGGATCTACTATGCCCCCTTATGGTCATTTCCCCCTTCACTTTGGCCTCCTCTTGTCTCTCAATCCTACCGAGAGACAAGATGGCGGCCGCTACGGACTGTTTGGAATGTTGACAGACGCCGGAGAACCAATCAGCTTCGCAAAGCTCCGTAACGCGAAAAGTACGCGAAGCGGAGCGCTGTTACAGATATATATCTTTTTTTGAACGTTAATTTCTCAAAATCCACTGGAGCACATATATTGAGACCTAGCAAAGGCACATCGGGCTACCAGTCCCTAATATTTTACCAAGTTTCGTGCAAATCCATTCAGCCGTTCGATTATTATTATTATTATTTTTTTTTGCCCCGCGGGGCCCTTTTAAAACCTCCACATCAAACCTAGGGGGTCAGCGAGGATCTACTATTCCCCCTTATGGTCATTTGCCCCTTCGCTTTCGCCTCCTCTTGTCTCTCGATCCTACCGAGAGACAAGATGGCGGCCGCTACGGACTGTTTGGAATGTTGACAGACGCCGGAGAACCAATCAGCTTCGCTTCACAAAGCTCCGTTGCGCGAAAAGTCCGCGAACCAGAGCGCTAACCGGTCCGCTGTTACAGATATATATCTTTTTTTAAACGTTAATTTCTCAAAATCCACTGGAGCACATATATTGAGACCTACAAAAGGCACATCGGGCTACCAGTCCCTACAATTTTGCCAAGTTTCGTGCAAATCCATTCAGCCGTTCGGGCTAAAAGTGAGGCCAACCGCCCTATGGAAAACTCAATGTTAAAAACACGTTTTGGGACCCCCCTTTTTTCTCGGCCCCCACTGGACGAACCCCCCCCAAATTTTCAAGGGCTGCTCAGAAACAAAATGTGCCATTTTCCTGAAAATTTCAGCCAATTCCGTCCACAAACGCCAAAGTTATTAGACATAGAATTTTCAAAAAACCCATAGAGAAAAAATCCTAACTATATATACCTACTGGCGACCGCCAGTAGGTAATATATATATATATATTTTTTTTCTTTTATTTTGATTCAGAATTTTGGACTTGAGAAAGCATTAGCTATATATACTAAGGACTCACAGTCTTGCATCTGATGATTCAATTTGGGCCCTATTGGAAGATTTTCCATTTCTAATATCAGGGTGAGCATTGCCACTTTTTCTAGCAAATAAGGATTGCATGTGTGTTTTGAATCTTGAATAAGACAAAACTGATGAAATACCATAATCTTTCCTTTCTGGTAATTTAAAAGCAGGATTATGTCAAAGAGTTTTTCTTTCACCATCCATGAATAGGAGTTCTGTCAAATATTCTTATAGGAATGTGACATTGCTGAATAGCGTGTTAAATAGGCAGGTTTTTCAGATAAAACTTGACTAGATTGTTAAATAGGCAGCATGAAGAATTCTTCATTAGATTGATTTTTGAAACTTAGTTATTTGTATATAGAAATTAAGAAAATAATTGATGTGGTAATATAGTTATAGAATTTCTTTTTTGTTTTTTACAGCCCTGATGATGTCCCAGTGAGGACGAAACGCGTAGGCTGTTTTGGAAAGATTGCATTGTAATACATGTGGCTACCATAATCGTGAAAAATGTATTGCGAACAAACTGAAGCAAGAGAAAAATAAAAAAAGAAGAAGCTAAACCTGCTATCAAGAGTTACTTTGTATATGAACTGTTGTCGACATATGACGTTGGATAATATGTTTTGAAATTTCTGATACTCCTTGGATTTGTGTTGATATTTTGGTTAAAGTGGTCTGGGCGGTGGACTACTCCAAGTTGAGTGTCTCAATTAGTTTGATTAAGCAGATACACGAGAAGTTTTTGATCTCGCTAAGTGCTCTAAGTAGGTGACTCTACCGCATTGTGTAGTGTGTTGTAGTAGGAACCCTTACAATGGATCTCATAAATTTGTTATCCAGACCATGGTAGCTATCCCTTGCCCAAGGCCCCCATATCTCTGCCCCATAGAGGGCGGCAGATTGAATTTTAAATTTAAAAAGCTCAAGCACAGGAGTCACACATTTGCTGGTACTGGCATTGAGTTTGCTAATAATTGGCTTAACGTTTTGGGCATAAGACACCTTACTTTTCTCGATTTGGGCCTTCCATGTAAGGTTTGAGTCTAGCACCACCCCCAAATAGGAAAAGTTATCAACTGTTTCTAGCACTTGGCCGTCCAGACTAAGGGTCCCCCTATCCGGCCTAATGGGATTCAATGCCATGCATTTAGTTTTATTAACATTTATCTCCAATCCTTTCTTCACACAGTACATACTAAAGGAGTTCAAGAGTGTCTGGAGACCTTTCTTAGTTTGGGATATCAAGATGGTATCATCCGCGAAAAGTAACGCAGGCACCCTTTCCCCATTAAGTTGTGGTGAGTTGTTTATACAACCGTTCAAATGATCAGGAATATCATTGACAAATAATGAAAATAGGGTAGGGGCCAAAACGCATCGTTGGCGGACGCCACACTCTATAGGGATGTTGCGCGTCAATTCCCCATTAGGATCCCACCTAATGTTGGCATGATTCCTAGCGTGCAGCTCGACTATTTGAGCCAGGAGGCACCCTGGCAACCCAACCTCACTAAGGGACCTCCAGAGCAAGTTACGTGGAACGAGGTCAAATGCCGCTCTCAAGTCTACGAAGGTGACATACAAGTGCCCCTTCCTAATGAGTACATATTTCCAATATATACAACAAAATCTAAAAACCTGGTCTATGGTGCTGACCTTACCCCTGAACCCGGCTTGAAGTTTGGTGAGTATTGATTTTTCCTCTAGCCAGTCATTTATCCGAAATAGTAAGTGCTTGGCGTAGAGTTTTTGCAAGATGTCCATCAAACTAATCGGTCTGTAGTTTGATGGAACAAACCTGCTACCCTTTTTAAATATTAGAACAACCTCTGCAGCACGCCAACTATCTGGAAACTGACAATTACTAGATAGTGCATTAAACAAGTGATTTATATATGGAGCCCAAACTTCAATCTCATGCTTGTACAGGTCACCGGGTATCTTATCAGGACCAGGAGCTTTGCTACTTTTCAGTTCTGCGATTGCCCTTTGGGTTTCACCAATTGAGAAATCAAGGCACTCAATCGGGGGTGGCGACCATGGCGTCTCATCAAAACCACTATCGTATTGTTTGTAAAGGGTTGTGAAGTGCGTCACCCAAGTCAGTTCGTCTAAAAAGACGTCCTTCACAGCTCTACCTGCATGGCACCCATTAGCGACCAGCCTCCAAAACCCAACATTGTCCTTGGATTTGGCGGCAGCCAGCATGTCCGCCCATTTTGACTCCTCCCATTTCTTTTTTGAGATCCTTTGGATATGCTTATATGTCTCCCTGGCAACTTTGACATCGTCTTTCGTTTTGTTTTTGATTGCAAACAAAAGCTCCCTCTTGGCCGACCTACATGACTGGTCATACCATAATTAAGCATGACACCCAATCCTTACGTTTTGCTGCTTTTTTTTTGGCATTTTTGTCAAACATGTTTTTAACTCCTGAAAAAATGTCTTGTGTAATGCAATGAATTGATCATAGTAATTAGGTGAAGAAGAGTATCCAACTATGGGCCCAAAAGTTGTATCAAATAGTGAATATACAATTGCGAGAGCATTACCATGTGCGAGAACATGCGACCATTTCAATGCACGTCTGTTATTACTGACATGTACCACATCACACGGAATGAAATTAGTAACCTCGGGGCCAGATAATAGAGAGGTCTCGCTAAACATAATTACATCAATGGACAGTTCCAATGGATAGTGATCACTCTCAGCCCTATTTGCCTCCACGAGGTCAACCATATGGTGCCAGATGCTCAATGAGACAAATATAAAGTCCAAGTTGTTTTTAATATCGGACCTCGCAAAGGTGGGTTGTTTTAAAAGGTCAGAGGGAAGGCGACCATTACACGCCCTAAGACCGTGATCTGCCGTTAACCTCACCAATTGCACAACCAAAGCCGAACATTTGACGAAGTTTGTGGTCTCAAGCTGAGGAATGCTATTAGCTTGATCTTCATCCTCAAAAACATCTGCAAGCCCTAGAACGGGTTCAAAATTACAGTTTATGTCACCACCCAAGATCACTGCGGCATCACCAACCACCCTTTTCAGAAAGCTATCCAGGATTTCAAGAGTGGGAGATTCTATAGAGTGTGCTAAGGGTCTATTATAAACATTAATTATATAGCATTCTACCCCGTTCTTATTTGTAAATTTTAGGGCCAAAATGTCCGATGAGCCTGCTTCTATTACTTCAGCCTTGATCTTCAGTGTGATTTTGACCCATGTGATGAGTCCCCCCGAAGGCCTACCCCTATTGGACTGAACTGCCCCAATGCCAAATGTTTTAAACCCTATCCTGTAAGGTGTGTCTATTGTCCATGTTTCCTGCAATAGACAAAAGTCGCTAGAATCAATATAATCTGCCCACTCTGGGTCCCTCAGATTTTTATTTTCCCCCGCAATATTCCAGGAGATCAAGAGCAGTGGTGGATTTGTCCCGCTACCAGGACAAGTTGGCTTTACAGTGACCAATATTGGTGCCACTGGTGATATCACACTGTCCTGCGACGTACCATCTACAGTATGCGGTTCCATTTGAGGAGCCAGACCCACTACACCGTTGTCGGCTCTATCACCCAAACAACCCTCTTCATTTTCTGGGTTCATAAGGGTGGCTTCTAGAAGGCACTCCTTAGCTAGGGCATCCCCATTATTACAACGGTCATTACCCCCTCACCCTTTGCCCATATTACCTCGCTGTTGTCATATTTGGTGGAAGTGTTCTCATCACAGGGTGGGTGATGTATGCCATAGGAATTAGTGGTGCAGCTTAGCAAAGGCACGAGTCAATCAACTCCGTCTAAGCAGCTAAATCTATTGTAGGTAGGGACTCCATTCCACACATTGTGATTACCCTGCCTACCAATTTCGGTACCACGCCTAAAATATTGATTGATCATAGCCCAATTACCCCCATTGTTGGTACGCCTCAGTGGGGGATAAAAGAAGGTTCGGGGTCTAACTTCAATAGATGATGTGCCTGCATAAGTGTTCCGTGTACATATATATTGAGCAGTATGGGGTTCCTCGAATGAAACAACAATACAGTCACCCGGAATTGATTTGTTTATAGGGCAAATCCAAGGCACCCTTCGTACCATAAGAATTCTGCTTTTCATATGATTAGGAACAGGCTTGTTTTCGTTCAGCCAATATATCACCTTGTTTTTCAAGGACAAAAATGTTTCCTCATGTTGATTACCTAGTTCAGGGACCCCGGTAAGTACAACTACAAAAGGCCTTGCATCAGGCGGAAGATCTATAAATCCTCCCCTTGGATTATCTCTAACATGGGGTGCCTTTGCATTTCAGAATAGTGTTTTAAAAAGTTTACAAAAATAAGGTTCATTATTTGGTATTACAGGAAAACATTTCAATTAAGGGTTTCCTTTCTTTAAGCATTTTTTGTAAGTACATTTTTAGTTCTCAGCTTGCTATTATATGTGGAATTATTAAAAATGGTTTTATTAAAAGAAAAATTACTAATTATGGAAAAAAAATTTTTTTTTAAATAAGTGCTTTTAAAATCGTTTTTTAATATTTATAAAGCTTAATACTCATACTATGACCTCCTAGCATTAAAATTTTATTTAAGTTGTGTTGAACTGCAAAAATGAGAACATTTGCATATGGAATTTCACTTGGCGCAGGCGTAAAAAACTCATTTTTCTAAGGATTTACATGAGATATGTCTAATGTCCAATCTCTGCAATCTGTATAGAACATTCTGAGGATGATTAATATGTAGCACAATTATAGGATATTTATTTTTAAGTGCCACAAATATCAAAGTCGAATTTGGGTAATTAGACTATTTAAACAGCATTTTGTTTCATTTAGAGTAGCTTTTAAAGTGCCTTAGGCTTTAGTAAATGCATACAGTTAGGTATGATACAAATTTGCAGGTTGTTCTCATTTGGGGTTGCTCTTAATGGCTCAGTGAGCCAATGTGCCCGGTGCAGAGGTTTGAGTTTAATATCAGGGTTGAAGGTTTTAACTCTAGCTAGACCTACTGAGACGTTCATCCATTTAAGGTTGATGAAATGAGTACCATTGCATAGGGTGGTAACAAGCATTTGTTCTAAAGCCGGTATGTTGTGTTGTTGTGTTCTGCGAATTATTCATAGTAGATGTTTTTGAGTCTGGGAATAGGAGTGGATTGTGGCACCTAAAGGGAGTAATATATATGGTATGTGGTTTTGGATAGGGTTGGTTATTGCAGGTTAGAAAGAGTTGGGAATGTTTTTTTTTCTTTGACAGCTTCAGAGTGAGGAGCAGCAGAGTGCGCGAGGCAGATTTTGAGCTTAAGGTCTGTCAGGTGGGGGTTAGGAGTAAGTGAAAACAGATGTTCTGCTGAGGTGTTATTCTTAGCTCTTGGAGGACTGTTCTAGGCTTTCATGTATGTCGACATCTGCAGCCTATTAAATCAGGGCCTTGTCTCCGAGAAGTGCATTCCTGAGCGGCCTCGCTCAAAGCAGGGCCTAAAAGGGGGTGATACATTTGTATTTCTGTTTTACAAAAATTATGTCCATGTAAGTTGCTTTCATTTAACAGAACAAGAAATGTTGCATTAGTTTCAGAAGATGGTTGGTTACAGTTGATATTTTGTGTGTTATGTGAAGTGTCAGCAGTATGTTGAAGCAAGATGTGGTTTTTGTATGACTCCTTTGAAAAGAAATGTTTGTGTGTTTTTCAAGTTTTTTTCATTTTTGTCCTTCTATGAATTGTTCCTGTTGGTCCTGTGTATCAGAAGCGACACAGTAAGTCGTATTTGACAGCCGATCTTCACTAACTGGTGATCTGCTGTCAAAAGGAGGGTGTGTAAAGTAAAACAAAGTGTAATTTTAATTTTAAGCCTGACAAATTAAGCAGGCCCGAATATTGGGTTTTGGGCTGCATGAAGTGCGTGCGTCACCGCTCATTTACATGTGCTATTGTAATTTGTCTATGCTTTTTGTGCTTGATATACAGCGCGTATATCTGATGGCTTGGCATGTGTGCGTTTTTTATCTTATGCATGTTTTTGTTTTATGTTGTTGCTTTTGATACTATTACAAGTTCCCCTGTGTTGTGAAGGGATTTGCATGACGATGCGTATCACTGCACAACAGTTGGATGGATTTGCTCTGATATTGAATTTCACAGATATGATATTTTCATGCTGTGAACAAGACAGACAACACTTCACCAGTGCATGTCTATTCGGCTATAATGGTATTGTTTAAAAATAGATAGAGATATACAGGATCAAAGTGTGTCACCTGCAGTTAGTCACGTTACTGCCCCTTTCCCTTAGGGTCAGGCAGCCCTTGATCAAATGATTCCTGATTGGACATTAAGGAACAATTATAATTTTTTTGTGGCTCTTGCTAAAGGTGACCTAAACTTTTCATTTTTCCCTGAAGAAGGAACTGGAACATTAGCTGAGATTACCGTATATGGTGTAGCGGCCAGCGGTAGAGCTAACATTTTAGATTTTTGTGTATCACCCGTATTCTTGGTGTTGTGTCACATGCCTGTCTATCACTCGAGTAATTTCTTGTTCTTCCTATAGATTTTTCTTTTGTCGCTTCTCCCCTGACCGATGTCGCATCATGTCTAGCTATTGGGGATTTTAGCTGTGTCCTACTCCCATTTCCCTTTTCCGTATTCCTTTCACCATTCAGCCCATTTATGATGATTGGTGTATTGTTCAGGTTCACACTTCCAGACTGCAGAGATGTACCAGGGACCCCCATATTATGTATAATTCCCTTTTGTATGACCTGACTGGTTTTCAAGAATTTTCTTCAGGCCTACTTTGATGTTTTCCAGTCTGACTGTCAGGGTAGTGATAGACTGGCTAACTGATTTAATATTATAGTAAGACAAGTTTTCCACCTCAATAGGAGATACCTTACGTTTATTTTTTAGAACATGATAAATTCAATGCCTATTTTAATTTGGTTTTCAGTTCCCTTTTGTTCCTGCTGCTTTAATTTTTGGTGGGATCAGATGTGTTCTAATCATGGAAATACTAGGACTCTCTAGTTCTTGTCTTTTGTTCCCACATTTTGATCATTAGCCTGTATTGCATCATGCACCTAATACACCATTGTTAAAGGGAGGTATCTGTATGCCTCTGATAAGTTGTTTCATACGTTTCTCTTTTTGATATGTTCTAGATAAGAATTGTAGGTGCACATAGATGTAGTATTTCAAGAAATGTTTACCCCATTATACAATGCTATTGTGTGTGAAGACATACATGCAGATAGAATTCCCCTGTAGCTATCTACCCTTAGATGACAGAAGATAATAGAAAGTACCCAATTGAAAAAGCCAGAAGCACTGTCTTGGCCTTTGTATCCTATGAGAGTAACAGTGCATTCTAGAGTAATCCCATGGCGTATGGCCACTCCCTCAAAGATTGCAGGCCACCTGCTTGCAGTCACCTTGTTTAATACTAGGAATTGTTTTTCTTTACTTGGAAGAAAACTAACAGCTGTGTCACATTTCCTACATCATTAGGTTCTGCGGGATCTTCCAGAGTCAAAGGAAGAATGATACCCTGCAGAACGGTGATCAAGACGAATCCTAACTCCCATCAATGATAGCTACAGATGAGAGGCGGACGTCTTGGCCCTACAGTCTCAACACCCAGAAAGTAACAAAGCTGGACAGCGATTGCCGGTGCTTCATCAACTGCATCTCCAGAGCATCGTGCTTGCTTCATTAGACGGCGGTGGACTCCAGAGAAGAAGGAGGCCTGTTCAACGCAGAACATGAGTTTCAGTGTAAAAGAGCGAACGAGAAGTATCCCTGTTGTTTTGAGGCTTCAGTTTTCTACCTGTCATGTGCTGGTAACCTCTGACAGTGTGCAGTCCCTTGAGCCCCTTGGCCTGAGTTTTGGCCACCCCCCTTTTTCTTTGCTCCAATGGAAGGGCAGTGCACCGGAGGATCTACGGTTGGCAAAAGGCACTACATTTGTGGTACCCATGAAACAGCGGCCCGAGCATCCTCTGACACTGAATAGTGAGTGTTGGAGCCTGAAAGTGATGCTGAGCGTGAAAGTCTGTTGCTCTTTCTCGATTAATAGTACTTGGGTCTGCACGATATGATCTGCACCCATGACCACCGAAGAGCATGGTATCTCTAGTGCCTGCCGCAGAGGAAAGATATTGGTGCACTGCCTTGAGACATTGAGATTTTCGAGTGAGCTGTGGGTGTTTGCCAGGAGGGCACTCCAACTAAGCAGTACTATTTTCATGAAGAGGCCTGAATCATGAGGCCCAATGCGGAAGAAGACAATGGAAGCAGATTTGATGGACGATAGAAGCCTGCCAGAGAGGCTTTGAACGGACTTTGGGCACAGTTGCACAAGCGGTTCCAGTGCAATTGTATAAAGTAAATGTTAATTAAGTTCTCATTTGACTGAATTGCCATGGAAGAGGAAGTGGCTCCGCCTCTAGCATCCAAAAAGGTCCACCAGAAGTGAGTCTTTGTGCTACTATGTGTATTCGGAGACCTGTCCCGAGAGAAGTAGAGAATAATAAGATGATGTTACAGCAACACCTTGACGACCTAATAAATATCGATATGGACCTAGATTCAGATTAACATGAGTCTTAGGTTATTGCCTACGTAATGGCAAAAGGAGGGTCTGAGGTTCTGTAATTCTCGAGACTGACTCCATTTTATATTGTGCCACCATTTTGTGTTGCCCTCACGTAGGCCTGTGAAGGTAGCCTGGCGAATAAAGTGGCCCGGCCTTCTTAGTTCATGTATATATTAACTAAGGTTTCTTTCTGACTCTGGAATGAACTGTAAGAAACTGACCTCTTCACCTGAAACTGACCTCGCAAAGCCAATTTCCCTGATCGATCTTTGTCTGAGATTGACAATCAATGTTCAGGACATCGTTAACTTTTAGTTTCCTTGCACATGTTTTATCTTGTTCAGCATCTATTACTATTTCCTTTATGTTCTGACATTACATGGGTTATGCTTTCAATTAAAGGTTTGTCCGGCTTTTGGAGATTGAATTTGGGACATTCCTAATGATTAACTTTTGGGTTGGGATACTGTACATGTAATCATGCCATGCCCTGCAGTGCCATCTAAATCAGATTAATCTTTGTGAACTATGTAATTATAATGTTTTACCCATATCCTGCTAAAACCCCAAAAGGCTACTCACCTGCTGACCCTCCAGATTTCCCATTTGTTTAGGAATGTAATTGGTACAACTCCCTTACATGCCTGGGGCAGGATAAAGAATATATAATATGTGAAGCAAGACCATTCTAGCAGACTGCCTCATTCAGTTGCTAAGGCTTCTGTGTGACGTAGTCTCACTCATTTGAGTTTAATACAAATGTTCTTTTATATTTTCAGCTTCTGTGCCAAATACTTTATTATTGGTTTGAATGGACTAAGTATCAATGAGACCCTTGAGAAGGAGTTCAGATTTCTTCACCTGACTCAGCTACGGAAGGACGTAAGCCTGACTGACCAAGCTACCCTGACAGGAGAACAGGAGGGGGTAACTCAGGAGAACGGGTTCCTGGTCAGAAAAGACAGGTACTTCCTGCCAACGGTGACCCGACAGCAACAAGCCCTGTATATGTGTCATGATCATGTCCTTTCCAATCATCCAGGATACCAAAAAACACTAGACTTGATACAGAGACATTTTTGGTGGTTTGTGTTCAGGGGAAAACCAGGTCCGAACCCCATGCAGGACAGTTGCATCCCATTCCTGTTCCCCCATACCCATGGCACACCATATCCATGGATTTCGTGGTGGAACTCCCTATCACCAATTCAGACTACACCACAGTACTCACTATCGTGGACCACCTCTCCAAAATGGCTCATTTCGTACCATTGAAGAAACTGCCTACGGCAGCTGAGCTGGTGGTGGTTTTCTTGCATAATGTGGTTCGCCTCCACGGCATCCCCTCGGTGGTGATAACGGACTGGGGTTCCCAATCTGTGTCTCGCTTCTGGAACAAACTGTGTAAAACCCTGAACATGGACGTGAGCCTTTCTTCTGCGTACCATCCCCAGACGGATGGTCAGACCGAGAGAACCAACCACACCATGGAACAATACCTTCGCTGGTTATTGCTGGTGGTAGAGAAGGAACGGGCAGAAGTACTGTGGATAGCGGAGTACGCGTATAACAACAACAAGCATTCGGCCATCGGCATGTCTCCCTTCTTTTGTCTTCAAGGTAGACATCCACGTACTACTGCTTGGGAGGAACCTCAGCCCAATCCTTTACCCACGGTTCAGGCATATCATGGAACATTGTGAAACGTCTGGCAGCAGGCCCGGTTCAAACTGGCCAAGGCCAAGGAGTCCTACAAAGCACATGCCGACAAACACAGGCTGAAGGAACCTGAATATCGGAAAGGCGATAAGGTGTGGCTCTCCATTCGACACCTTAACATGCATGGCCCCAAGAAGTTGTTGCCTCGTTTTGTGGGTCCCTATGCTATCGAGAGAGTGGTCAATCCTGTTACCATGAGACTCACATTGCCACCGCACATGAGAATACACCCTGTCTTCCATGTATCTCTTCTGCGTGCGGTTCACCCCGAATGCGATGTTCCTTCTCCTCCCTCTCCAGTGCAGGTGGCGCACCATCTGGAATACGAAGTCAGGGCCATATTGGGGTCTCGTCGCACCAGGGGGAAGCTCTTTTACCTAGTGGACTGGAAAGGGTACGGTCCGGAGGAGAGGTCCTGGGAGCCCCAGTCTCATGTGCGCCATGCTCCCAAGTTGGTTCGTGCATTTCATGTTAGTCACCCGCTTTGCCCTCGCCCTGCCACCCCTGTCTGACTCTGGATTGGGTGGGAGGGGTCTGTTTTGGGAGGGGGTACTGTCATGATTGCGGCGGTTGCCGCCCGAAGCTCCTCTAAGTGCATACAGAGGACCGCGATCCTCACTTCTGCCCGTAAGTTGAGGCGCGGTCTTATCTTCCTGGGTACCGCCTTCCTTGCAGCAGCAATTCCGGGGGAAACCGTTTATCCTCTGCGGTTCCCGCCGGCTCGGCGCTTTGAATTCTTGTGAAGTCCCTGCTCAAGTTGCTGCTCAGAGCCTCCGTGTTCACAGATATTTCCAGAAGCTGCGTTGCTGCCCGCAGCGCACCATTCGTTTGTTCTGTTGCCTTCCATGGTGCCTTGCCGGTTTCCTGCGCAGGAACGCTGTTAATTCCTGCTTACTACCATCGAGCTGAAGCATAGCATTGCCTGGTTTTTGATTGCTTAAGGCTCATCTGCCATTGACACCTTGCGCTGGTGCGCAAACATTATAGGGGGCAGTCGTTTGTACTTTCTGTTAACAAAGAGATAAACGCTGCACAGGAGTGCTTTCTTGTGTTTTCTGTCATCGCGCTGGAAGCGCTTTACTTTGGGGTCTTATCTTGGTCCTTGCGCTGGAGAGCATTGCTGGGGGTCCTTGACACCGCGCTGGAGCGCACTACTTTGGGTTAGCTACTGCGCTGGAACGCATTTCTTTTGGATTAGCTACTGCGCTGGAGCGCATTTCTTTTGGGGTTGGTCGCCGCACTGGAGCGCATTACATTTGGTCCCTGACACCGCGCTGGAGCACATTGCAGAAGGGTCCTGTCACAGCGCTGAAGCGTGTTGCTTTTCATATGCTTCTTGTTGCATAGGAGCGCTTGCATTATGAGTTGCTGATCGCGTTGGAGCACCAGTTCATCTCCAAAGAAGACTTCCTAGGTCTTGGTGTTTCTGCTATCAGGTAGTTACCAATCTTTATGTGCATAGAGGTGTGCGTAGGACTGGGTGGGGTGGGTCTTCTCCTAACTGGGTCTTCCTTTCTCTTCCTGCCAGCTGGAGTACACGGTTCTACCCCAGACCAGAGACGTACCCTCCTTAAACAACAAGGGCCTATTACATCACCTTTAGCTTCCATCCCTGGTTCCACCTTGTCCTATCGCCACAGGGGTCAGGTGGGTACCCGGGGCGATTGCTCTTGTCGTCTCTGCAGGACTACTTCACAAGCAAAGGTAAGCCTTGTGGGGTACCTGACACAACCCTTTGCAGGGCCTGCCGCATAGTTGAGGATAGGCATATAGAGTGCAGGTGTTGGTTATCAATGCAGATGTTACACAGCAAGTCGCCTACAACCCATGGCGGGCCATGGGTTGTAGGCGAGGCAAGGTGACCCAATTTCAAGATAGATAAGAAAGAGATAAACTTGAAGAACAAGAAAGAAGCGAAGGAATTAGCAGGGAAGAGTGTAGGGGGGACATAGAAAGTGAGAAAGAGCCCAAAGGCACAGGTCATCCCAGAGAAGTCTCTCTCCCAGGAGCAGGAGGGGGGTGGGTTCTTCAAGCGTAGAGCGTGTCGGCAAGGAAGGAAGTCCCGCGCCACCAAACCCAAATGTGTGGATCTGGGGAGTCGTCAGACACAGAGTGGGGTACCAGCCCATTAGTTCAGGGAACCAGATGCGGGCAGTCTGTCAGAGTGGAACAAACATGAGAGCATTTCAATTCTGTCAGGGAGTGGAGGGGCAACAGCTAGTTGGAGAGCGACTCTCTTCCATGGATCGATGTGTTGGATGATGTCTTGTTTAGCCTGTGAGGCAGACTGCTCCCCTGGGTGCGAGATTCTCCTGGAGCGGTGTACCCTGGACCATGACGGTTTTGCAGGTTCCCAGTAATGAGAAGGTAGGCGCATTGGGCTAGATGGCGGTGTTATGGAGAGGTGTAAGAGTTGTGCCGTTTCCTGAAAAGATCGCACCATCCGACGTTTAGATTCCCAATGAAATATAAACACAAAGGGATGGCCCCATTGATACTGGATGTTCAGGCTTCGTAGTTTGTCCGTGATGGGTTTAAAATCCCGGCGTCTGCACAGTGTGGTGGGAGCGAGGTCCTGGGATATCTGTATGGTGGCCCCTTTGTACATGTGCTTGTTACGGTTTGGAGCGCGCCGCTTTGAGAATTGCCTCCTTCTCTGTAAAACCATGAACCAGGGTCAGGATGTCTGGTACGATGCCCTTTCGGTTGGGAGGTCCCGCCACTCAATGTGCCTAGTCTAGGGTTGCAGGGGAGGCGTTGTCATCACCCCATATTTCATGTAGTAGCTGCGTGACAAATGTCATGATGTCTGACCCCCTCAGCCACAATCGGAATCCCCCTAATGCGGAGATTGTTGCAGTGGCTCCAATTTTCCAAGTCTTCTTGCTTTAGTTGTAGGTCAATGTGCTGCTCTTCCAGAGTGGCCAGTCGCTGCCAGAGATGTTCTTGGTCTTCCGTCCGGGCTTCTTCTGTCCTTTCGAGGTCGTCTACTCTCTCTCCCAGGTTAGTGACCTCCTTTCTAAGCTCCCAGACACAGGAGTGGACCTCTGATCGCAAGGAGCCAATTTCAGACTTAAGCTCCGTCATGAAGTTGGCCGTGAAAGATATCGTAACTAGCATCGAGTCCTCACCAGTCGGCAATGCCATTGCACCTGGGGCCCGGTTTATTCCAAAACGCAGCCACTGGCTTGTCCTTTGGGATGCCGCCAGGTCCTTCCCTACTTTAGACCTTGGGGCGAAGTGCTCTCCAGTCACCAATGAGGCGGTAAAGGCGGGCTAAGGGATGCTGGCCGCCGTTCAAGAATGCCTGGGGCCCATGGTTGGAAGGGTGAAGGCTGTCACAAGAGGCACAACAAGCAGCAATCCACAGGCTACGAGAACGGAGGGGGGGCTCACAGTACGGCAGAGGCCGATGTCGCCTCAGGGACCCTATCACCAGGGGGGCAATCACTGTTGAGCCCAGTTGAGTAGGCCAATGCTGTTGTGAGCTGCTTTACAGGTGGGTGGAGAAGTTGTCATTCAGATGGCCAGGACTAGTGTAGCAAAACAAGCAGCAGTGTCGGGCCACTGGAAAACAGGGTGTGGGAAGGCGATCCACAGCCAGCGAGTGTTGCTTCCAGGGAGAGGAGAGGAGAGGGTGCAGAGAGTGTTGTCTCCAATGTGGCAGTCACTAGCAGAGAAATCCCTCAACCCAGGCCCTGCCCAATTGAGATCGGGGTCCCAGCGGAGTAGCTGTCCAACAGACCAGATGGCCTTGTGCCAGACCAGGGAGGGGCTGATCCAGGGGGGCCTGGACAGGTGAAGGGTCCACTGATGGTGGGAGATGAAGTCGCCAATTATCCCTTATCCTCTGGGTCTGTCGAGCACTCAGGGGTCCAATGGGCGGCTCACAGGAGAGGCCAGGGTGCAACCTGATTAGGGCATAGGCAGTCCCACCACGCTGGTGATTTGTGCAGCTTGAGAGGATCAGGTGCAGGAGAGGGGGACGCTGGGCCCAGACCAATCAGGCGAGGCAAGCGGGCCACAGTGTGCAGGGGAACTCCCAACTCACCTGCTTGGGATGTCAGCACTCCAGGGTTCCAGGAAGAGGCAGCAGGAGTGGGGTAGGGGGAGTACAGGTTTGCACCCAGTCGCAGGTCTGCCAGGCCAGGGGACTGCTATTCAGGGGCTGGGCTCCACGGGGACACAGCCAACCCCTCAAGGGGACAATGTTCACCAGGTGCCCCCAATGTCACAGCCTGTTGTCCAGACTCACCTCCCGACACAGGAAGACGCCGCTATCTCAGCGGTTGTTCCTCTCACCAGGCCAGGTCAAGGAGGGGAGGAGAAAGGCCCAAGATGGTGGCCCCATGGGGGATGGTGCAGAGACGCCCCCCTTCTTGGCTTCTCCCCAACCACGAGGAAGCTCCACACAGGGTCCGGTGCTCCGAGCCAGTCAGCTGGCTCTTCAGCGGGGCTCACAGGAGCAGAAGGCAGCGAACAAAGGCAACTGAAGTCCAGGGCCGCAAGGGATAAGATGGCGGCGGCTGCCGCCAGGACCAGTTGGCAGGAACGGTAGAACTGCTCCCCCGAGCCTGATCTATTCAGACTGCCTAACACTGTCCTGGGGGCGCCCCTGCAGTTCCGCTATCCATGCGCCCTGATTTGCGGCGCCGATGGATTCCCATCTCCACTGTAGAGGCAGCTAAAGGTGGCTGCTATCTGGAACCCCTTCAGCGCCATTTGCGGCGAGACCTATCTTCCTTTTTTAATTAGATCTATTCCGACCTTAATACTTTGATCACATTGACAACATGTTAATTATTTTTTTCCTAATAGGACAGATCTTAATTCCTTAGTCCATTAGCTCACCTCACTTTCTTGTGAACTTTTATCATCATGCAGGATACATAATGGTAATATCTCTCTTTATATCTTATTGGGGGGCTCTCTGGTTCTCCCTTTTGAATGTTTTACATGGTTTCCTTTCTACAACCAAAATATTGCAATTTAGTATGTTTCTTAATTATTGTGATATCACAACAGCTCTCTGTTAGCCTTGTTTCCACCTTGACTTTGAGTCAATATCGTCTGGATCCCCAGTGACCGTTTTCTCTCTTTTTTTTTTTAATTCTTTTTTTTTCAGTTCATAGCATTAACACAAAAGCTTACATAAATAACACAATATTCGGTGTGCTGTAGGGAAGGCAAAGCAAAAAACAAAAAATATACTGAGAATTGATTGGCTAAACAAAGATACTCAAAATACAGTTATTGATCGAAACAAGGAAAAAAATATTTGACAAATCACACACTTTCCATATGCTGTATCATGGGCTGCCAAATCTGAATCCCTAGTTGTTTTTTCTTCAGTGCCTTAAGACGGTAAAGATTACATTCTGTATAAAAAACATTATAAAACTTCGCTCGCCACATTTCAATCGTAGGCGCCTCCGTTTTCAGCCACATTGAAGCGATGCATAAGCGAGCTACTGACATGGCCATGAACAGAAAGAATCTATATGGATAGTACTGTTGACATGTATTACCATTTCTACATACCCCAAGCAACAACATCTCTTTAGATACCATGATATTTACATTAGTAAGATGTGACAAAAACTGTTCAATTGATGAAAAAAAAGGTGCTAACACACTGCAATCATAAAATATATGCACTATGTCAGCGTGCGGTATATGACACCTAAAACAATTCCCTGCATGAGCATCGCCCCGCTTCATCATTTGAGCAGGTGTATAATACAAATTAAATAAAGTTTTATAATGCTGGGACCGTAAATTGGCAGACAGAATAACTATGGAAGCCAAATCAATAGATTCTTGAATAAACGGGCCAGCAATACTTAGCCTGATACTCCATTTCGCGTCATGAGTGACTGTTTTCGATGTATATTTTTAAACAAACCTAATGTTACAATCCCCTTGTCTTTATGCCATGTTTCAAATTCTGAAACCAAAAAATGGTATACAGGTTTCAAACTCACTGTCAAAATGCCAGTATGCCATTTTTTTTTTTTGAATTTTTTTTTATTAAAGTCAAGACATACATAAACAAATAAAGAAAACAAAACACAAGGCAGTACATTACAGATGTGTCGCTGCGGCGTCGGGGGAGGGAGTACACTAGCAGTTCAATCGACAGGGCCATACATTGTGGAAGGGGGGAGGGAGAACAGGAGCAAGCAATAACACCTAATCAATAGTGGAGGAAACAATAGGTTGGGAGGAAGATAGGTCAGCTTCAAAGTCTGTGGGAGGGGGGGTACATATATCACCACGGTATGTGTTCCACTGATTCCAGATCGTACCCCATTTACGGGGCGTGCCACGGGCAACATAAACCGTCTTCTCTCGAAACATGCACCAATCCATGCTTTGTTGCCACACCAGAACCGTCGGCGGCCTCTGAGCACCCCACAATTGGGCAATGTCCCTTTTAGCAATCATATTACCCAGGGTCACCCAGCGAAGCTGCGCACCGCTGTAGTCATTCGGCTCCCAGACATTCAACAGGCATCTCCTCGCCTCAGGCATTGACCGCACACCCGTGACCTCACGCATATCCTCATGCACCCGAGTCCAGTAGCGCATCACGGCAGGACATTCCCAAATAATATGGAGAAATGTACCCACGAGACCACAGCCACGCCTGCACAGACCATCCACAGAGAATCCCATACACACCAGACGGGGACCAGTCACATACACCCTATGAAGAATTTTGAGCTGCACAAACCGAAGGCGCGCCGGGATCGACACTTCCTTCGGGGAAGAGATCGCCGCCTGCCAGTCCTCATCATCAAGTTCCAGACCGTCACTGGTCCAGACCTCTCGAAGATGGCAGAGGAGGTCAATCCTGTTGTTGATTAATTTTTTGTATATGAGCGAAATCGTACTGTCCGGGACGTGCCCGTCCAGAATCCGATCCTCCAGCGGGGATGCCTCCGGGATATCTGTGCCCGAGGGGAAAACAGATAGTACGGCATGTCGAATTTGCGCATAACGAAAAAACTCCCTATCATTCAAATCGTACTCAGCTTTCAGCTCCTCAAAAGTCTTGACCCTACCCTTGATCCACACATCATTCACCCTGCTGATACCAAGCACATCCCACTTATCAAAGCCCTTCGATTTCCAGAGGGACCCGAGCCTATCAGACGCGTAAAGCGGAGTCGCACGAGTCAGTTTATCTGTCCAGCCCAGAGCCGCCGTCGCACGATACCACACCTGCACGGCCGTCATGGTGGGACCCGTGAGGGTCCTGCAAACAGACCTCGCATACAGCGCCCTATTATAATCTCCGCCGGGCAACAGCCACTTGTCCATTTCAAACGCTGGGTTCGGCGAAGGACCATAAGTACCATGGTTAATCGCCCCCAGCTGAGAGGCCCAATAGTATCGGCGAATATCGGGAAGCGCGATGCCCCCGTCGTACCACGGCAGCGTCATCTTCGCCAGGGCAATACAGGATCGGCCCCTCCATATTAATCGCCTTTGTAGACTCTCGACCTCCCGAAGGTAGCTAGCAGGCACCGTGTCGAGCGTGTTTTGAAGCGCATAAAGGAACCGGGGCAGCGACATCATCTTGAACAGTGCAGCTCGTCCCAGGGGGGGGAGGGGAAGCTTACCCCACGCAACAACATCAGCACGAAGGCGCTGGAGCGGGGGCAGCAAATTGCGTTCATAACGAAGTACCGAGTCCAAGGTAATAAAGATCCCCAGACACCTAAAGCCTTCCCGCACCACCGAAATAGGGCAGCCGCGGGGCAAGAGAGGAGCCTCGCCCGAAAGAACATAGACGCACGACTTAGACCAGTTGATGACGAGACCAGAGTTTTTACGGAAGGAGGTAAGGATGTCGAAAAGAACGATCAACGATTCCCGAGGCGACGTGAGATACAGCAGGATATCGTCTGCATATAAGGACACCCGGTCCTCAAAGTCCGAGTTCCATCTAATGCCCTTCAAAGATGGCTCCCATCTCAACCAGGCTGCCAGTGGTTCCAGAGCGAGGGCAAATAAAAGAGGAGACAATGGGCAGCCCTGGCGCGTCCCTCTGCCGAGGGCAAATGGGGCGGAGACACGGCCGTTGACGACGACTTGTGCTAAGGGATCGGTATAAAGCAGTTTCACCCAATTAATAAAGTTCGGGCCGAAGCCAAATTTAGAGAGGACCGCCCAAAGATATGGCCACTCCAGCGTATCAAACGCCATAGTGGCGTCCAGAGACGCCAAAATGGCCGGTTCGCGCAACGTCCCCGCCCGCGCGAGGACACCATGCAAGCGCCGGAGGTTCAGTGCCGTGCTGCGGTGCGGTATAAACCCGGATTGATCCGGGTGAACCAGATCGCTTATGACAGTCACTAAGCGGTTAGCCAGCAGTTTAGCCAGGATCTTCGGTTCGGCATTGATCAGAGATATGGGCCTAAAGGAGGTGCAGCGGTCGCGTGAATTACCATCCTTGTGAATCACAACTATGGTGGCCAATCTTTGGTCAGAGGGAAGGGAACCTGATTCCAACGATTCCAGGAACATCGACCGTAGATATGGAGCTATCTTATCCGGACGGAGCTTGTAGAGCTCAATGGGGAGCCCATTGGAGCCCGAGGCCTTCCCCGAGCGGACCGAGCAGATGGCAGTAACTACTTCCTCCACTGTGGGCGGTGCCTCGAGGAGCCCCCTCTCAGGGTCCGACAAACGAGGCAGCGAGAGGTCTCGCAGAAGTAGCTGGGAGTCATGCTCGGGTCGATCGGACACAGGGTAATACACGTCCCGGAAATAGTCGGCAAAACAGTCCACAATGTCGGCGGGGTCAGTGAGACTCACTCCTTGCACATTCACAACCACAGGGACCACCCGACTCGCGCGCTCCCTCCTATCCAGCCAAGCAAGCAGCTTCCCAGCCTTGTCTCCCACATCATACAGACGCCCCTGCTGTTCCCTGCCCATTTCTTTCACAGCATCTGTAACTAGGGCCCTGTAGTCAAGTTGTTTAAGACTCAGTAGGTGCAGTCTATCCGGGGTGACCCCGGATTCCAACTCCCCCCCGAGGACAGTGATTTCGTTCTCGAGCCGGACAACCTCCTCCTGTTTAACCTTCCTAACATTGCTAATCAAGGAAAGGGCGTGGCCCCGAATCACAGTTTTGTATGCTTCCCACAGTGTGACAGGGGAGGAGACGGTGCCCACATTATCAGCAAAGTAATGGTCAAGAGCTTTAATCAATTCAGCTCTCACCTTTGGATCACGGAGATACCAGGGGTTAATCGGAGCCACTCGGCCCTCAGTCCCTAGCTTCGTATCTATGACTAACCATAATGGGGAGTGGTCCGATATACCCCTAGCAAGGTGTTTTATCTCCCTGATAGAGGAGGCCTGTGAGGAGGGCATCAACACATAGTCTAGTCTCGAAAGACTGCCGTGAGCCCCAGAGTGGAAAGTGTACTGCGATTGCCCTGGGTGGAGCAGGCGCCAACAATCAGTGAGCCCCAGAGTGTCCAAGAAGTCCCCCAGCCAAGATTGAGACCGTGCATTTTCCCGGGGAGGGTAACGATCACACATCCCCGACACTACAGAATTGAACTCCCACCACAAGCTGACCCTCAGGGACCCCCAGGAGTACTCTTTCCAGATCAGCAAAGGTAGTGGCCTGCAGACCAGGCGGGACGTAAACAGAGAGCAGGGTGATGACTTTCCCCTCCCAGCGTCCCACAATGGCGGCGTAGCGACCCCTATCATCAAGGATAATGTCGTCAATAGCGAGAGGGAGGGAGCTCCGTACCAGAATGCCGGCCCCCCTAGAGCCAGAGGTGAAACCGGAGTGGGCCAGGAGACGGTACCCACGCCTATTCATTGCGTGGCATGTATTACCAATCAAGTGCGTCTCCTGAAGCAACACCACATCAGGGGATAAACGCCGCAACAGTTGCAATACCACTCCCCGTTTTATCCTGTCCCCCAACCCGTTGACGTTCCAACACAGCAATTTAAGTCCCCTACCCCCATCCCAGAAACCAACCCCGATCCCACCCCACACCAGACGCGACACTATGTAGCAGGAGCACATCAACACTATGCCTTGAAGAAAACAAAGAAACACAAACCGCAACCCCCCAACCCCCAAAAAACCCCTGAACACCTCACCCCCCACCCTGCACCCCTGCGTAAGACTCAAAAGCCACCCCAACTTGCAGTGTGCCTGTCGCCCCATCATACAACTAGTCTACGAAAAGAACCCCTGAGGAAGAAGACTCACCCACCCCCCGCCCACACCCCGAAAAGATCAAACATTAGCAGGCAGTAGTTGCATAGCATCAAACCACAGCTGAAAGTCAATGCGGTGGCCCGGGAGCCAGCATTGCTCCCTATTCCTGCTCCACCGGGCCGCCCTCCGCTCCTCCGGAATGTCCAAATTGTTCAGAATGTTCCTGCCCAGAGGGCAGCGTGTCAAGCCAGTCACTCGCGGCCCCAGGATGGTCGAAGAAGAATGTCCGATCTCTGTACACCACACGTAGTCGGGCCGGGAAGAGCATAGCGTACTTCATGTCTCTGTCTCTCAGCCTCCTCTTCACTCCTTGGAATCCGAGTCTTTGTTTCTGCACCTGCTGGGTGAAGTCTGGGTAGAAACTGACCGTAGAGTTTTCAAATGCCACAGGACCAGATTGACGCGATGCTTGGAGGATCGCATCCCTGTCTCGAAAATGAAAGATCCGAGCAATGATGGGACGTGGAGTGGCTCCCTGCTTAGGCGGGCCTCCCGGTATCCTATGTACCCGTTCCACAGCAAAGAACTTGCTGAGGCCTTTAGGCGCCAGGTGGTTCAGAACAAGGTCCTCCACCAGCAGGTCCACCGAAGAGGCTTCCGATTTCTCCGGGACACCAACCAGACGGATATTGTTCCACCGCACACGGCCTTCAAAGTCCTCCAAGCGCCGAGAGAAATAGTCATTGGAGGCTCGCAAGTTGCCGACTTCTGTCTGTAAATCGGAGACGTCAGTAACGAGGCTGGATGTCTTTAGGTCGAGAGATTTGACCTTCTCGTTGGTCTTCGCAAGATCAGCCCTGATCAGGGTAACATCAATGGCAACCGTGTCCAGCTTATGAGCCAAGGCCTCATACTGTTGACCCAATGTGGCCTTCATGCCAGCAATGGCGCCCATGACGTCTTTTAGCAACAAGTCCTCACTCGTCGAGGAATCCTCTCCGACATTAATCGGGGATTTGGTCGGTCCTCCCGGGGAGCCTTTGGCGAGGGTGTATCTGTCCATGACGTTAGACTGCACGGCACCCCCCCCGGAGAGCCGGCTTGGTCTTGCGTTTTTCGCCCTCAGGTTTGGTGGCCATCTTGGATATCGTGCCCCGGAGGGTTGCCTGAGACCTGGTGAAAATGGCTACACTCGGTGCTCCCGCAACAGTTTAAAAGCAGAAAGTGGGCAATCCACACCATTTAGTGAGCCACACTAGGCAGGTCCGCACGTGTCGAGATATGGTAGGGTGGAGGGCAACCGAGGGAGGCCGATCCGGACAGAGTCAGAGAGGTCGCAGGGCGAGAAACGAAACCGAAAGTAGACGACCGAGCTGAGGTGACTCAGGCGATCCGTTGTTGTTCGATTACTGTCCGGCTGGCAGAGAAGCAGAGCCCGGGGTGGCACCAGGGAGCAGGCCAACAAGATTCAGAAGTCCGTAACTTCGGGTCCCAGAGTCCAAATCAAAATCTGAAAACAGATAAATGATCAGCAGGGCTGTGCCACAAACGACCCGTCCTCTAAGTCAGGATAGGGTACAGGATAAACGGCGGAGGTGGCGAAGGTCCGGGAGCCCTGTGCTCACGCGACCATCTTGGTTGCGTGCGAAGCTCCTCCCCCCCAGTATGCCATTTTTAAATCAGTATTACATCAGGGGAGCTGCAAAGTATTCACAGGGTTCCTTCATCCAAAAGCTCTGAATTAACTCACACACCTTGGTCCTCTTTGTTCAAGGGGCACCTTAGGAACTTTGCTGACTTTCATTCAGAGATATTCAAAAGTACAATACACTTGATGGAAGTGATTAAATGAAAATAGTTGTACTGTAGCGCATGTGTGTCCCTTAAAACATTGTGGGTGACCTTCCAGCCCACCATATCAGCGCTGGCTATGGCTCTCACTCCCCATATTTAGAGATCCCAACTGTTTCACATGGATCTCTGAAATCAACATACAGCCATGGTCTTTCATTGCTGTTGAATACTGAGTAAGCCATCATATTGAAGCAGCCCACTTGGCCTTCTCTTTGCTCTGTAGCAGCAACTCATAAATCAGGAATTTGTTGCATCAAACAAGAGGCAAATATCACTGATGCGCAGGACGCAGAGGGCAATGAATGGGAAACTCCTTTTCATGTCTCAACTCCTCATAAAGCTCTAATAACCTACTATGGAAATATAAATACTATCAATATCAAAATTCCTTACGCGGAATGCACTTTAAGCAATTTTGAAAAAGGCCGTACACTTCGTTTTAACCTTACTAAATTACATCAAAACGGATCCGTAGATAACCGCTGATGTTGCAAGTACCAAAATTCTCTAATGCTTGCTTTGCCATATATATTCAGAACCATTATTAGTGGAATTCCATTACAGAAGGTGGACTCAGCCATTGGAGGTGATAGACGAAAGTAGCCTGGATGCCAGTTTTCGAGGAAAAAACACTTACCTCCAGGTCGCCCCCACCTCTTCTGCGTCCTCTTCCTGGGAGAAACAGGAAGCACCAGTGCTCCCACGCTCAATGCAGCCAATCACAACGCTAAAAATGCAGCACTGTGATTGGTCTGAGCGCCATGACACAGCACTCAGCCAGAGGTTGGAGGGGTGGCAGGTTGTAATGCAGCTTGCATGGAGAACAGGGAAAGTGCACATGATTGTTTTGGGCAGCCCTATGGGGCTGGACAAACAGTAATTTCACACATAAGAGTGTACCACCACTCCTCTCCTGCTATGCAGCCTCGCCCACCCCCTCATGCAAGCTGCCGCAACAGGAGGACCAAACAAAATTATAATAACATAACGACTTTATTTTTTCCTTTCTTTTGCTGCTTTATGGCAGTGGGACGACGCTCCTCCGCCTTAGTGGAGGAGCCGTCATTGGGAGTCAGCACTGACACCCATCCCACACTGTGACGAGTGAGGGACTGCTGCCTCTTCTCATTGGCTGACCTAACGTAATCTTTGGGAGAAGGGAGCAGACCCAACCCTCCTGGCATCTCTAAGGGTTTCCTCCTGAGCTGCAGCACAGGTACGGTTTATGTTTTTGAAAGTTTGGTGCATGCATGCATGTATGTATGAATTTGTGAGCGTGTGTTGTGAATAGGTGTGTGTGTACATGTGTGTGAATGCATGGGTGTGAGTGAGTGTGTAAATGTTCATGTGGCCCACACCTCCACCTGCTAAAATTAGCAGCCGCCACTGCACATTTCTAAGGGGCTTCTGTTCAGTCTCCATCATACATTGGTGTATTTGTTATGTTATTTTATGTTATAACAGCTTATAGAGCTCATGGCTGTCCCAGCAAAGGGGTGTCCCAGTGCTGAAGACAGAAAACTGCACTGCTAGTGGCCAGAAGGCAACTTACAATGGAGGGAAAAGGAATGTTTTGACAGCTTTATGGAAAGGCAGATAGGTCTTTATACTGCAGATGGAAGTGGGTAGCGCATTCCAGAGTTTTGAGGCCAGTACACGGAAAGAGCGCCCTCGGACACGGACCCTCCTCACCCTAGGGATAGCCACACGATTCTCTCCCATAGAACAAAGTTGGCAGGAGGGGATATAAAAAGTAAGCAGATTGGCCAGGATACATGGAGATGAAAAATTCAGGATTTTGAACGTAATGCAGGGGCCTTGCACTGTATGCGCTTGGCCACAGGCAGCCAATGGAGGCAACGAATGGCATTAGAAGTAGTACACCTCCTAGGCAGGCCCAGGAGATCTTGCGCCACCGCATTCTGAACCCTTTGTAGTCTGACAATTTCGGACTGGTTGGCCCCCAAATAAAGAGAACTGGCATAGTCTAGTTTTGACATGATCAAAGCCTGGACAATAACCTGCCTGATAGGGGGATCGAAGAAACCCAACAGTGGTTTGAGCCCACGCAATAGCTCAAAACAAGTCCCTGCCACCTTCTTGGTTTGAGTTCGAAAGCTAATGGCTGTGGTAATCCAAACCCCAGGTTTTTTACCACGTGTTTAGGGGCAGGTGCCAGCCCCAGCGTGGCAGGCCCCAGCGTGGCAGGCCCCAGAGTTCACTCCACAGCTCCGAGTCTCTCCCCACGAGCAGTACCTCAGACTTGCTGGCGTTGAGTTGGAGACAGTTGGCAGTCAACCAATCTGCAAAGGCCTCAAGATTGCTCCAGAACCTACAAGCATACCGAGTGATGTCGTCGTAGAGTGTGACTACCAACTGAGTATCGTCGGCATACAATACTACCGTGAGCCCTCTGTTCTTAGCCAGCATCGCCAGTGGTTGAACATATAGGTTAAAGAGGGTAAGGCTCAAAGCTGAGCCCTGCAGCACCTCCTGCTTGGTGGCATAAACCCTGGAGACAAAGGGAGGGATGGCTACCTGGAAGGAACTCTTAGAAAGAAAAAAGGGACACCAATCCAGGGCGGAGCCCACTATAGCCACCTCCTCCACACGCCTTAGCAGAATCTGGTGGGAGACGTGTCGAATGCGGTACTGAGATCGAGCAGGATCAATGCCGAGGTACAACCCTCATCCAGAGCCCATATCAGATGTTCGGTGACAGCAAGAAGAGCAGATTCCATGCTGTGCCCAGGACGAAAACCATTCTGAGAGGGGTCTTGTATGTTATTTACTTCCAGGTACCCCTTCAAGATGGTATTGACGTAGGCCTCGGATTTCTTAGAGACCCAGGGCAGGAGGGAGATGAGACGGAAATTCTCAGGTTCAGCAGCATCCAGGTTAGGTTTTTTTAACAGGGGGACCACCCAAGCATGTTTCCAGGTGCTCAGAACAGCAGCCGTAGAGAGAGCTAGGTTAATAACATAAGTCAACGGAGGGATGAGTGTAGGTAAAATTTTCATCGAATAAGCCGGCTTAAGAGGATCAGTTGGAGAACCAGACTTGACTTTCCTACATAGCACTGACAGCTTCTCTTGGAAGATGGCAGGGAGAGTGGTCAGGGTATATGAAGTAGGAGGACGAGACACAGGGTCGGAACCTGACGCGACCTGAGGGAAGGATTTATAGATCTTCTCTACCTTCTCAACAAAGAATGAGACTAGAGTGTTGCATTGCTCGTCTGATGATATCAAAGTAGCAGTCAGGGCTGTAGATTATTTGACTCAGGAACCTGAAGTCATTGTCTTGAGACACTGTAAACCACATCTAAGCCTAGTCCACATGAGTAATTTAGTGTCTTTTTCTTTCAGTCGACTGCTTAAAAGTATTCTTCCACTACCACAGGAAGGTAACCATGAAATATTTAGAATCTGAAAGTAAATATTTTCTTTGAACATGTACTTTTTAATCACATCTGTGCAATGTGTACGCAAAACAACCATATTTTATTTGTCTTGCAATGCAATGCTCATTTTTTAAGACTTCAGTCAGTAAGCATAGACGTCTGACCTATTGGCTTTACAAATGGGCGTTTTAAACAGAGCCTATTTGTAGGGGTGGGTTTTTGAGGACCTTTCTTCTGCCTTGTGGTAGTCAGTATTTACTAAGAAGTGTCTATCACTGAACTGTAGTTTATCTCTAGTGCCCCTGGCCAAGAGTTACTATGGCACTCCAAAAGACAACCAGTAGCGCTCTAGGTATATATGTCTCTTCAAGGATCACAGTCAGCAGCCAACACTTACACCAGAAAGGTTTCCATCTCAGTTAAAGTATGGCACTCATGATTACATACAATAAACAGAAAGTCTGGTTACAGATATTGAGTTAAAAAAAAATATGCCTTATTTATGAAAGGATAATATAGTAATAACAATTGGATAATCAAAAAAAAAAGAAATTATCCTAATACATTCTCAAAACGTGATGCAATGTTACATGCAAACTTCTATTAGAAGGTATATGCAGCAAATAACATGGAGTCCTATAGGTCAAAGGTCGCGCCTTGCAGTCAGTGATATTCTCCTATAATCATTGTTTATGGTCCCATGTCAATTAAATGCCAGGTAAAATCATTCAATGTATCCCTTATGCTACGATGTGTCTGCTCTTTGAATCGTGTTCTCATTGGCTGCAGGATAAAGAGAAGCAAAATATGCAGGGGCACAGCTATCGTTAGTCCAGCAGGTCGAGTGGCACCAACAGTCATGTGTGTGTGAGGCACCGGCTGGACACTAAATATAGCTGTGGTTTACTAGCAAACAAGGAGATGTAGGCCATTGTCCTTGCTTGCATCAAGGCTCATCACACCTATGCTGCACCCCAGAACACAAGTAGCCCAGATAGCTAAGAATCTGCAACAAAAACAACCAGACACCAACAGCACAAAGATGATCTGGGACTCCCACCACATTGGACGAATGACTACTGAATTGGCATGGAAGATTGGTTCAACAACATTATTGATACATCCAGCTGAATAGACTGCTGAATGTTGGAATCTGTGTGTTTAGAAGGGGGACTAGAAAAAATTCAGAGAGAGCAGTTGGAGAGCCTGCCTGATCTCGAAGTCATTGCTAGCAATTGGTACCTGCTAGTGATAGATCTAGTCTCAGCTCAAAAAACAGGTACATGAAGGTCAGCACCTCGCAGAAATTCTACTTTTTAAACTATTTACGAAGAACCAAAAACTCTTTAAATTTGGCCTCATTGCATACAATTCCAGTGTACCATGTATCTGTCCCGGGGAAAAACAGGGCATCCGGTGATCCTAAATGGTTCTGTCCCTTATATTCTAAAGCCGCCAGAGATCTTAAGGCGGCTTTGAAAGAAATCCCAAGGGACAGAACACAGATCCCTACTCTTTGGAATTACTATAAAAAAGTGCTGCCCACACGTAAAACAGAATTGAGGGAGGCGACCTGGAGGGAGCTTCTAGACCCACTAACTCTCTCTAGTAGCTCCCGATTCTGGAGCATTATCAATAGACCTCTTTTTCCAGTGGGAAGAGCCGAGGAAGTGGGCACCAACATAACGGAGGATGAATGGGTGTCTCACTTTGTTACCATTTTTAAGAGCACATCTACCTTGTTGCAGATGCCAGATAAGACACCAAATGAGGATGTAGTTGTGTTCTCTGTAAGAGAAGTGGAGGAGGGCCTCATTACCCTCACAAACAAGAAGGCCCCAGGTCCGGATGGTATCCCTCCGGACATTTTTAAATCAAACCCCTCCTTTTGGGCTTCAATCTTGGTTGCGGTGGGTAACGTCGCGGCTAAAGAAGGATGCCCAAAATCTTGGGGAGTCTCCACAATTGTGCCAGTGTTTAAGAAGGGAGACCGTAACTGTACTATGAACTATAGACCGATCTCCCTAATTGACTCCGTGGTAAAGGTCATAGGTGGAGTCATATTAAAGAGATTGACAGCTTGGGCGGAGGAGAACATGATTATTTCGGATATCCAGTATGGGTTCCGCCCAGGCCACTCAACCATGGCACAATGCCTTAATCTCTACCTGATCCTTGGAAAGTACACCTTGGCCCGTCCAGGGACAATCTACATGGCCTTCATGGATCTTTCATCCGCTTTTGATTGTGTCAATCGGGTAAAGTTGTGGCAATCCATGAGGGCCATGGGAGTGGAGTCAAACTTGGTGGACTTGCTGATGGAACTACACAGAGATACAAGGGCAAATATTAGATACTCCTTAGAACCTTAAGGTAACCAGGAACTTTAACACCGAAAGGGGGGTGCGACAGGGGTGTATTTTGGCACCTTTCCTTTTCAATCTGTACATTAACGAACTAGAAGGAACACTGTTGGAAACAGGGGCTGACTATCCATATGTGGGACGCCGGGGTCTGCCCGACTTGCTATTTGCAGACGACGCAGTCCTCTTGTCACGTACCCCTAAAGGTTTACAAACCCTACTTGATGCTTTCCATGGGTTTATGGATGATAAAGATCTGGCCATAAACAACTCTAAATCTTATGTGATGCAGGGAGGGCAGCGCCCCAAAAAACAGAACCCCTTCAAGGTGAATGGTGACAAAGTGCCAATATCCACGATCTTTTCCTATTTGGGCGTCTTACTGAATGACCGTCTGAATTGGGTCGCACTTGTAAACAAGAAAAGGGGAGAGGTTACCAGGTCCAACGCAGCGCTATTTGGCTTTGCAGCCAAAATGGGCAATCGCCCGGTGGCAGCAATGTGAAAGATCTACCGAGCTAAGAGCGTGTCTATAGCAAGTTATGGGAGCGATTTATGGGGGTATTCCGGACTTGAGGGCCTACAGGTGATGGATAACCATTTTTTAAAACGGCTGTTGTGCGTTCCAAAAGGGACTGCGAACCTAATAGTTCATGAAGAAACTGGCACCCCATACATCAGCGACATCTTGGCTATGCGTCCTTTAATCTTTTTGCTCAAATGTTGGCTAAATAAACATCTTGATTTCACGCATAAACTTCTAAAAGAGATTCTGAGCCTGGACCACATGATTTACATTCCGTGGATAAAATATTTACAGGGGTGTTTTAGTGAGCTGGGACGTCCGGATTTGTTTTTAACACCTGATTGCATTACCAGGGAAGATTTGGCTCTTATAAAACACTCCTTTACTTTGCGCAAAAAAATGGAAAGAGAGGAGAAAGAATTGTTAAAGACTAGTGTTCTTAAACACATAATGCTTAAGACATCTTTAGATCTGGAGCCATATCTACTGTGGCCGCTATCCGCCCACGAGCGCTTCCTGTTAATCAGGTTTAGAATGTTTTACTTCCATCTTTTATTAGCTGTTCCTAGGGGGTGTCATAAAGGGAAAGTGCTAGCACCCTGTGGCTGTGACAATATGTCTCCACAGGATATGCTGCACTTTATATTTTTTTGTAAATTTTATGAAATGCTTAGGAGCTTTTATTTAAAAACTCTTTTAAAAAAACTAAACTTTATGCAGGTACGCTCCGCTCTCTACTACCTACAACTGTTAAAACCTGAATGTATCCCTTTCGTGGCTGGCTTTCTGAAATGTTCGCTGATGTATAGAAAATGTTTGGAACTCTAAAGGAATTGGACAATGCACTTTATGATATAACTATTTTTAACTATTTATTGGAATTTATGTGATGTCCTTCTTGCACTTTAATTACTGAACACATATTATAATTACCATTTTGTATGTTTGGGAATGTATATTTATTGTAAATGTGTTTTGCGTATTTTAAACTGGGTTTGTAATGTAATCTGTAACTTGTAACTTTGATGGTTTCCTTTTGTGTAAACCGAATAAAGTTTATTGAATTGAATTCACTGCAACAGTTTCTTAAATTTGAGCAGATGAATGTCCTGATCCAGAAGGGCGGCAGTTTCATGCAATTGCAATGATAGGTGTCTTCTCCATAGAGAATTTACAAAATAAGCCATGCACAAGTTCCATTGGGATTAACCACTTTTTCCCACAGATCTACCTCGTGCATTGATGAATCCTTATTCCTGATCTTCTTTCCTGAAGGTACACATGCAACTTTTGCAAAGCAACATCCTTTTCTTCAGCTCATCACCTTAAGTAGTATTTCAGCCTTGGAAGGACAAAACCGCAGTTGGCCCCATAAAAGCAGAGTTTGCACCTCTGATTGTTGAAAGCAGATCCAGCGTGTGCAAATCTATCTTCGCTAGAGATAATGAACCTCACGCTGCCTTGCTATCCTTTGTGGAATGACCAAGACGTCAGGGAGTCATAGTTGGCATGGACCAGAAAGATGGCGGCATTGACATTGAAGCTCAGAGCATGTGACTCTGAACACGGATTTAAGCTGAGAAAGGAATATGTTTGATTCTGAGACTCTAGCTCTACCTCTTTCGAAGACACTTTCAAATGCATATGTTTAAATCTTTTCAAAATAGTAACATTATTTTAGTATATAGCCCCTCATACCTTCTGTGATATGCTAATCCTAAAATAAGGAAAACAATCAGATCAAGTTTATCCACTTTAAACTTATAATTTGAGACTTGTCCTCTCTGAATGATAAATATCAAAGCCACCACCCATTTGTGCCGGCTCCTCATTTGTGTTTTGTTCATACATAAATATTACAATTGTTAAAATAAAGAACACATTTTATACAGGTGATTTTTACTAGCTCATTAAGGTGATTCAAACATCAAAGAGTGGCGACAAAGTAATGCAGTATGTACTTAATACAAGCATAATTTTAGTTGGGAAAAACGGTATAATAATGAAAATATTTGATCGCAATTATTCAGATGAATCCAACATAAGTTTCAAAATATGAACCCTGTACGCTAATTAAAAATGTAATACAGCGAATGCTCCTGATGCAGATTTACACATCTGCGTTTTACTCCGTATTACATTATTTGTAATGTATTCTACATTAACATCACCTACATTTCTAGAATAAAATGTGTGCATTATTTGAATGCGTTTTAATATTTTATATATAACAAATGTATTTTCCTTGTATTTCTCTCCATGGACCATATCACTGCCTGCGAATGTAGTTGCAGTTGTTCCTGTACATAGCTGTAAAGTAAGAAATGTTTGTTGCGTATATAGAGAAGCAGGGTGGCCAAGCTATGCCCAGGGCTGGACTGGCTACCGGGCAGTTTGGAATGCTGCTGAGCTGGGGGCTGATTTTGTTGATGGGGACCTGCGTGGGGACCTGCGTGTACTAAACAAAATTAGTTTTGCTTTCATTATTTCGAAGCACACGCAGGTCTCCATGAACGAAATCAGCCCCCTTCGGTTTGTGTGGGAAAGTCTCCACTCAATCCTGGGGCCTCATTTATGATAAATGACGCATTGCTGCGTGAAAGCAGCGATGCGTCACTTCTCAGTGCGCACTCCTTGGAACATACCTGATGCGTCATATTTAATGTATGACGCATCATGTCACAAGGAGTAACAGATACGTCAGTATTTCTGACGTATCTGTAAGCGCAAAAGTGACGCATTGCTGGAGTGTGTCACAAAAGTGACGCAACTCCAGCAATGCTTCCTTTCACATGGCCCCATGTGAAAGGGTCTGCGTCAGTCTTACCCCTGCTGTGAGGCAGGCGCAAGATTTTGACGCAACGGCATCCAAGAAGTGATGCAGTGAAATCTCATAGATTTCACTGCGTCACTTCTACAAGGCTTTTTGCGGGGAAACGCCCCCCCTGCATAGATTACACCTGACACATGTATAATGTAGTGCAGGGGTTTACAAAGTGACGCATCTGCTTAGATGCGTCACTTTGTAAATAGTGCGCAACAGTAGGCATGTTTTACGCCGCCGATGCGTCACAAAAAGTGATGCATCGGAAGCACTAAACTGGACTGCTTCGATATTTATTGTAACATGTTGACTACATTGTGCTCGTGGAGCAAATAACAGACCTCGTGAAATGGACTGCCAAAGTTGCTGGCAAATGCTTTCTTCATATCTTTGCCTTTGTGGTTACGTGGACAACTTATTATCCTCTAAACAGAGCGTGGGGCAGTGTGTTTGCCATCTCCTAGGCCTTCTCGACTCTTAAAGGCACCTTGGCCCAGGGGTCAATGCCTGGCTCAAAGGTGTCAAGGTTGAGAATTAATCCAGCACACCACAATTAACAATTGCAATAAAGATGGAATGTCCAGCCCGAGTTACCAGTTTAGGACAAAAGAAGTCTATCGTAACCCTGCCCAAAATATAAATCACACACAGCAATACAATGATACAATTAAAAGCAGTGACAACACTTGCAAGCCTACACACAATATGTACTGTTTGCAGCCACTGACAGAGGCTGAGCTGTTCATAAACAAAAGAGAATATCAAATGTCATGATTCTCTTACCAAAAAGAGAAACACACAAAAAATGAGATCAATAAGAGGCTAAAAACAGCGGCACTGTTAAAATCTTTTAAACCAGACTTAGTGTGTATCCAGGAAACACATATAGAGGGGACCAAGGCCTGTTTACTTGACCAACTAGGCTTTAAGGTGTTGGCAAAAACCAATCAGAACACTAAAACAAGAGGAGTGGCGATATTGGGGATGAAACAGGACATAATAGTTAAGAGAAAGTTGGAGGATAACTGGGGGAGATGGGTTATAGTTGAACTACTGCTTAGGGGGGAAACTTTCACACTTGTTTCAGTGTATGGCTCTACTGGAGACGATCCAGATATTTTACAATTTCTAGACACAGAACTCGCTCGTTGGCCTGAGCCTATTATACTATGTGGAGATCTGAATATTCATGACTTAGACAGTAGCTTTTTAGACCCTAATAGGAAGTACTCGGGGAGGAAAAAAAGAACTTATAGGGCCCTAGCAGATTTAGTAAAGAACAACTCTTTAGAGGATCCTTGGGTACATTGCCATCCGAATCTCGATGGGAGTACTTTCTTCTCAGCACCACATCAGATTTTAGTCAGATTGGATTATTTTTTAATAACAAGAGGGCTGATAGCAGGTGCAAGGATAGTAAGAGAACCTAGGATCATATCAGATCACAGCCCACTCGTATTAGATGTAAATATTGGGCAAAGGAGAAATAAGGAGCCGACACAGTGGACATTTGATAGAGCACTCCTTCAGGATAGTGAATATAGGGAAAGGATGGTGGTATGGATTAATGAATTTTGGACAATCAATAGAGGTACTTCATCACCGGGAATTGTGTGGGATGCTTTTAAAGCTGGTATAAGAGGAGAGACCTTAAGCTACGTTATCAGATCACAAAGAAGAGAAAGGGAGGAATTAGAAAGAAATAATGAAGTAGTCAGGGAGGCAGAGGAGGAGCTTATGTTGGCCATACAAGCACATACGCCAGTGGAGCAGATTTTGCTAAAATTAGTTGCCCTTAAAGCAGTAGTCATGGAAGGGATGGCAAAAAAGACGGTGGAGAAATATCTAGCCAATAAAGAAAAGGCATATGAACTCAGCGAAAGGGTGGGGCATATCTTAGCGGTGCGAGCTAGACAGAGAGATGGGATGGCTGATATTAAGGAGATGAAAAATAGTCACGGAATTAAAGTTAAAGGTACAGAGCAGATTAAGGAAGTCTTTAGGCAGTTTTATATGGAACTGTATCAGGCAGATGGGCACGGATGTGAGGAGGATATGAGGGCATACCTGAGGGATATTGAGTCATCACACCTGGATGAGTCAGACAGAATCGAGCTGGAAGAAAAGTTTAAGGTGGAGGAATTTGTAGAAGCACTGAAGGAACTCCCATCTGGGAAGGCCGCTGGCCCAGACCAAATCCCAGTTGAATTTTATAAGGTATTTCAGACCCCTCTATTAGTGGATATGTTTAAAATAATGGAGTTAGCACAACTGGGTGAAACTGTTCCAAGTTCCTGGGGTGGTGCGGACATCATAGTTATTCCCAAAAAAGGTAAACCACCAGACGTCCCAGGCTCCTACCGGCCCATCACTTTGATGAATGCCGATGCAAAGGTGTTCTCAAAAATAATGGCAAAAAGACTATCTAAGAAAATCGAATCCTTAGTTATACCCTCTCAGCATGGATTTATCCCAGGGAGAGGGACAACCCACCACACTAGGCAGGTAATTACGGCATTCGATGCTGCAGATATCCTGGAAGATCCAATGGCAGCGGTGTTTCTTGACGCTGAAAAGGCCTTTGACAGGGTCTCATGGGGATATTTGTGGGAAGCTTTAAGGTGGCACGGCATAGGACCAGGTTTTATAAAGGCTATGCAAACGCTATATATAGCCCCGACGGCTAAGATAAGAGTCAGTAGAGGCTACACAGACGCAGTTAACATCCAGAGAGGCACAAGACAGGGTTGTCCCTCTTCTCCTTTACTGTTCGCTTTGTACCTTGACCCTTATATTCGCAAATTGGAAATGAATCAGCAAATATTGCCATTAGTAATAAACGGGTGTAGACTTAAATCACTAGCTTATGCGGATGACATTGCTATTTTGACTCCAGAACCAGTAGCCGCCATTAGGGTAATTGAATCGGAGGCTGAGAGGTTTGGCAAGTTTTCTGGGTATAAGTTGAATACAACTAAGACGCAGATAGTTAAAAACCAGTGGGTAAGGTGTAATGATGGAAGAGTGACAAATACGGCAACTTATTTAGGGGTACAAATGACGGCAGAGATAAGTAAAATTGTGGAGAATAATATGGATCCCTTGATAACTCAAATGAAAAAAGATCTAGATAGAATGAACAATCTGCACCTGTCGCTAGTTGGCTGTACAAATATCATCAAAATGCTGATTTTACCAAAGTTTTTGTATGTATTTAGGGCTGTACCATTGTTGATTGAAGCCAGTTGGTTTAATTGCATAGAGGCTATATGTAATAGGTTTATTTGGGCCCAAGGTAAAACCCGGAGAGCTTATAGGTACATGACACTCCCTAGAGAAAATGGGGGGTGGGGGGCACCAGATTTTCGTTTATATTATATGGCCTGTGTGCTGCAATATATTCAAGGTCTTATTGGTGGAAACCCTGACGACGATAGAATCCAGAAAATGTCTACAGATGTGTATGCTGTAACCCTTGGGGTAAATGCAGAGAACTGTTTTTTAAAGTGTATTGATTACAGTTACTTCAAGAGGACTAAGTTTAAAACTGTTAAGGCAGCCGTTACGACATGGAATGCATTTTTGAAGAGGGTAAAACTTGGGAGATACAACAGATATGTTTTATTAAATAACAATAGGTCACTACCAAAGGAAATTTTTGGAGACTATATTATGGCAGAGTGGGCACTAAAGGGGGTTACACAAATTGGAGACTTGTATGCACGAGATGGCTTTATGCAATTTTCAGAGCTGCGAGGAAAATATGGGCTAGATAATAGGGGATTTTTCAAATACCTACAGGTTAGAAGTTTCCTCAACAACAAAGTCGGGGGTTCGGCAGGCTTTAATAAAGTTGATATATTGGAGAAAATAAAACTGTCAGGAGATTGTACCATTAAATCTCTTTATGCAGCATTGGTGAAAGACAAGCAGGATGATTTAGATAAATTTAGTAAAAAATGGGAAGATAAATTGGGTATTGATTCAAGATACTTTTATGACTCATTGAAATTTGGATCAACGATATTATGTGCTGCCCCGCTGCAATCGCAGCATTACAAAACATTGTACTCTTTGTACTTTACGCCGGCAAAGATTGCTAAATGGGGCGGGAATCAAGGAATCAATTGTCCCAGATGTAATGAATTGGAAGCAGATAGTGTACACATCTTTGCTTCATGCCCACAGCTAAGAACTTTGATTAGGGAAATTGAGGGGTTTTTGGCGAATTCATTGGATATTGCGATAACACTTACGCCAGCCTTGATTATGTTAGGGGTGAGCGACGTTGTGCAGACACAATATGCCGAATATGCTGAATTCCTTTTTGTAGTAATGGCTGTCTATAGACTAACAATAGCCAGGGCATGGCTTGATAAAAACCCTCCGAATATGCAATGCTGGCTGGCAAACACTCTATATGCATATAATATAGAGGAAAACATTTTTGCCCGGAAGGGAAGGAGTGGAAGACGGTTGGGGAGAAGAATCTGGGAGCCACTATGCAAATGGAAAGAGGGCCAAAGAAGGAATAGCTAGGGGTAGAGGGAAGCAGTAGCCTTTATTCTTGATGTTAAATGCTTGTTTTTGGCTCCTTCTTCGTTGATCTTAGACTATGTTTTTTTAACCTTAGAAGACTTATATTACTGTGTACTTTGTGTTTGGCCAAAAGTCTATTGTATAATTTAATTTTCAATATTCAATGCTTGTTGTATTTGGAATGCTCATAATTAATTGTTGTAACAAAGAAAAATATAAAATAAAATAAAAAAAATGAAAAAAAAAAAAAAAAAAATGGTTCCGGGTTTCTAACTTATCAAGAACACCAGTACCCCTATGATAACTTTGAATATAAATAGTGCAACTGGGTGGAGAGTAAAGCAAGATTCTAACACTGTGGAATCTAGGCCCAGATGTAGGTAAAATAGATTTACCGATTTTAAATTACCGAATCATACCGATTCGGTAATTAAAAATCGGTAAATCTAAGGGGTTGAGATGTAGGAACATCCAGATGTTCCTGCTACCGAATCGGTAAAAATCTGTATTTACCAATTCGGTAAATACCGACCGGTAATGGCCCATTCATTCCTATGGGCTTTGAAGCCCATAGGAATGAATGGGGCATTACCGGTCGGTATTTACCGAATCGGTAAATACAGATTTTGACAAGGGTGCAGGGGGTGTCACTTTGACACCCTCTAGCACCCCCAAAAAAGATTCGGGGGCCATGTGGCAGGCATACCTGCCCTAAGGGCAGGTCTGCCTGTCATATGGCACAGGTGTGCATGCACACATGTGCATGCACACCGGAATCGGTTTTTTACCATGAAGTTGGATTTCATGGTAAAATACCGATTCTGTAAGGCTTGTGGGACTCAGAAGAGTCCCACCTACATATCAATAATACCGAATAGGTATAAATACCGAATCGGTATTTTACAGATTCGGTAAATTTACCGATCGGTAAATTTACCGAATCTGTAAAATAATGTGTCCCTACATACCGATTACAGAATACCGGTCGGAAACGTCCGAAAATACCGATTTTCGGCCGTTACCGACCGACCTACATCGGGCCCCAAGTGTCTTCAGTCAAGAGTTAATGAATCAGAAATCTGCTTACCTAGTGAGTTACGATCGGAGTTTGCCTTTAAAACTATATCTTCTAAAGGAGAAACCAGGCCACGCCTGGTCTCGGTTATTCATTGTAGGGGGACTCCTCTCTGCGGTGGAGGGAATTAGATAGATGTATGACACGCTGGCTATGTCAGGATATGGACTGCAGGCTCACGGGCAGGCACTAGGCTGACATTGACCTTTTCAAGCTTACTGGACCCATCAAATATGCAGGGCCTCTGTGTGCAAGATCTTTATACAGAGGCCATGATCAGTAGAAACACCACCATGCGCAGTTCAGGGACACTTTGACCCGCATAGAGGCCGATTAGCCATCCTATGAGCCCATGCTCACAGAGCAATGGCTGTAGGCTAGGTGTTCTGGGTGCATGACACTAGGCTTCAGGTAAAGGACAAGGGTCAGCAGAGCCTCACCAGCGCATCATCATTACTCCAAACCATGAGCCTATATCAACATAGCTCTGTGTCAGAAAAGCACCACTTCATGGCACACGCAGATGCCAGTCTGTGTACATCTTTCCATCTTGGAATGCCCGTGGTTGACAGATGCACAGCGGTCCCTATTTGGCATAAGCAAAGCTTTGAAAAGGCATCTTGTGTGCAATGCCAGTCAACGAAGCTAAGTTATATGAGGAGAGCTGCACAGAGACAAAATAAACGGAAAGGATAAAACCAACAACTACAAACAATTAAAACAACAAAGTAACGTGAGACGATTTAGCTAAGACAACAAACTAAAATAACACATGGATGCAACTGGGCCAGGCTACCCACTCATAGAAGGAAAACAATTACACAGGAGAAAGAAATATATAAACGTGCTCTTTCAAAAAAGTGCAGCTTATTAATCAGCTTGTAGGAAAAACTCCAGGGGGCTGCTCTGCCCATAGCTCTTATGTAAAATCCTCAGACATGACTCAGAAAATAACCAACTCCGATTATGATGGACTAACTATTGGAGGGGCTATTCCTCTTGTTTCTGTTTGAGGGCAGCTTCATCCTCCATGGTGAATTCATCACTGTATGCTTAGATGTTCTCAATCAGTCAGGGACAACCCTCGCGACTGGTGCGCTGAGTGTGATTATTTACATTCTTTCAGTGGCACTCGCCCAGGCGTTCACTATTGTTAATCAAAAGTGTGCATAATCAGGGTGGCTTTAGGACTGGTGGTGCCAGGTGCAAAAATCTTTGTTGGAGCCCCCGAAAGTCCTTCTTCTTGCATTTCTTTATGAGTCACCACAAACCTCCAATGGTTCCTCGCTTCTCTTTTATAGTGCTACTCAATGTAGGGTGTCAGAGTGCTTTACATCACACACATATATAGACAGTGCCATCATACAGGTGTGTAAATCAATGTACAGGATAGGCCACATAAGACAATACTAGCTACAAGATGAAGGAGTCACATATGATCCATACTGGGAAAGCATTATGGGGCTGATTACAAATTTGGCGAATGTAAGTCGCCAGACACGTGGTGGTGGTGGTCCGTCCACCGCATAACGACTTCAGAAGTGTTGCAGTGGAGGACCGCCGGCTGCGCCAGGGAACAGTTGTTCCCTGGTAGTGGCAGAGCTGTGCCACAATGCAACATGCAGAGCAGGACTGGCCCAGTTCTGGTAGTGCAGTTCTAGTGCAATTCGACCACTAAAAGAGCTTGCTTTGCCACTCCTATGTCCACTATAAAATGACATCAACCCTGTTGGCATCAATGTGTCCATCGGTCACACCACGTACCAAATGTTTTGGCCCCAAGGAGAATGTTTGTGTGTACCCATGCTTTATATATATTTTGCACCATCTATAGCTGAAATCAAATGAAAATAGTATTTGTAAAGAGTGGCAACTACCCGAGTGTCTAGGTGCTAGCCACTGAGGTGCAGATAGAAATAAATAACCCTAGAAATTACTGGTTGAACCACCAGGTTTAAAAAAAAAAAATCTGAATTCCGTCAAGTTTCACTTGTTTCTAATCATAGGGGGTAAAGCGTTCCACAACCTGGTGATGCTAGAGACAAAATTCTTCTTGGCCCATCTGACAGTTTTGAATTTTGGAACAAGATTGCCACCTGATGAAGATCAGAGAGATCTGGTTGGGACATAGGGTTGGGAAAAACTGTGATAGTTAATCTGGTCCGAGGCCATGTATAGACTTAAAGGCTATACACAAGACCCTGAACTTAATCTGCTTTTCAACCGGCAGCAAATGTAGGTGGACTAGAGCCTGAACTGCGGATTTATGTCTAGGAATACCTAGGAGAAGAAGGGCAGCAGCATACTGAAGGGTCTGTAGGTTCTTTCAGCCTCTTTTTTGGGAACTTGTGAAAAGGGCATTATAGTAGTTGAGTCTTGATGATATGAGTGCCATGACTACCGTTTTCTGCAAGGCTGATGGATAAAGGGGGAAGGACCTTCCTGAGGACTTTTAGGATAAAGAAGCATGAGCGGGAATGTGGTTGATCGGTCCCTTAAAAAACTGTTTTATATCGAAAATGACGCTTAAGTTTTTAGTTTGACACTGGGGGTTGGATGGGTTCCAAGTTCGGATGGCCACCACTTAGAAGACCAAAAGGATGGATTATTACAGAAGAGTAGAATCTCCATCTTTGACGAGTTCAATTTTAAGCAAGTGTCCCTCATCCAGGAACCTATGTGGAGCACACAGTTATGGAACTGAGTCGCTGTTGTATCCAGGTTACCTGTTATCAGGACAACAATTTGAGTATTGTCAGAGTATACCAGGGAGAAACTATAAGATTTGATGAGGCCATCCAGTGGGTAGCAAACAGATTGAGAAGGATGGGGCTTCAGGAAGACCCCTGAGGCACCACACTTGGCAGATAGAAGGATCGTGATAGAAATTCTCCCAAGGTCACAGACTAGGAGAGGTCTGTAAGAAAAGAAGATAAAAGGGCCAGGCTTTATCCTTAATACCAACTGATGCGAGACGGTCAACCAGCAATTGGTGGTTGACTGTGTCAAATGTGGTTGACAGATCCAATAGGATCAAGGCTGCATTTCCTCCAGGGTCCATTGTCTCACTAAGTTCTTCAGCTGTAATTAAAGCGAGTTTTGTTCTATGCTGGGCACGGAAACCATACTGGGAAGGGTCTGGAATTTTATTATTGTGAAAAAAGGTAATTCGTTCTTGATTATTGGCCTTCTCGACTACCTTTGCTGGCAATGAAAGACGCAATATCGGCATATAATTCTTCATATTGCTAGCATCTAAATTATGATTTTTCAAAAGTGGAGTGATCAAACCTTTTTTTCTACTCATTTGGAAAAAACCCTGAACAGAAGATCTTGTTAAATATGGGCGTAAGTTGTGTGTCACTTACGTCTGGAACCATAAGCATGATTCTTGGAGGACAAGGATCCCATCCATGGTGAATCAAATTTGACTTGTTTCAAAGGTTTTATTGTCTGGTCCTCCGTTAAAGCACAAAAACTAGAAAAGGTGTTGTCAATCACATTGTGGGGAGAATTGATAATTAGACAGGGGGATTGGCTGCTAGGACACTTGATGTGGCATTCTTCCCTGTTGGAGTCTTTGATCCATTACTTGGAGAAGGAATGGTTCCTGTTGTGTGGCTAGTTGTATCTGAAGCTATAGTGCTAGAGATAGAGAAAGAGTTGTATACTGTTTTAACCTTAGCTTGAAAAGCGGATGCCATGGTATTGCAAAACTGTTGGCTGGCAGATACATTTTTTGCCTAATGTAATTTAGAATTTTTTTTTACGTTGGCAAACAATTCCTTGGATGAGTTTTTAGAAGCTTCTATTTTGTCTGTAAAGTATTGAGAATTGGCAGCTTGAATCATCTTTTTATAAAGCTGCATAGATACCTTATATGATTCTTTATCAGTCGCCTTGAAATCTATTCTCCATTTTCTTTCTACTCTGTGGCCTTTTTATTTTTGAAGTCTATTGTTCTCTCTGAACGATGTTGAACATTAATTTGATCTGATTGAATGTACTTAACTGTCCATGACACGCTTCACCATTGTGAGTTTTAATGAAGTTCAATAGATAAAAAGAAAAACTGATTAAATCCTTGTAATGACTAATGCATCCTATACATTCAGACACATACTATTTGCACATAGAGTGGCTTGTTGATTTATAGCAGTAGCAGAGGTAGCTATTGTCTCTTTGTATGACGTCTGTTTTATTAAAGCATTTTACAGTAGAAGAACATGCTTAATTCCACAATACGGTTGTAACAGCACACCCTTAGCAAGAAGAAGCGGGGGTGAGTAAAAGAGTGAAGATGGACTTTTTGGTAAGGGAGGCAATTAGATATGGGAACGAGGATAAGAGCAAGTAGGCATGATAGAAGAGTATGAATGGAACTGGGTATGAAGGATGTGGTGATGGGAATAAGGTAGACAGAAATTTTAAGGGACAGTATATTAACAAAAATAATGATGTTGTGGGGAGTTGGACTTGGACCTCCCTGCTGGGTCACCCCCAAACCTTTTGGCATTACACTCCTGTTTTCAGAATACATTTTATTTTACTTTTTGGACTCCACACACTTTCTCACTGCTCATGCACTCTTTTTTTTAAAAACAAGGTGTAGTTGGCTTACACCTAATTGGCACATTTAATTTACATGTACATGTAGTACATGTGCCCACGGCCTGTAAATTAAATGCTACTAGTGGGCCTGAGCTACCCACTTAAGTTGTCTTTTCAACAAGTCTAGGGCCTGAGAAAGCAGCCTGTGAGTGTAGTTTAAACTGCTAATCCGACTTGGCAAAATAACCACTTTACCATTCCTAAACCTTCCTTTTTAATACATATAAGTTACCCCTAGGCTAGACCCTAAACAGTCCATGGGGCAGAGTGTTTTGTATTTAGAAAGTTGGACATGCATTTTTAAGTTTTACATGTCCTGGTAGTGAAATAAATCTTAAATTAGTTTTGCACTATTGTGAGGCTTCCCTCTTCCATAGGATAACATTGAGTTACTTTATTGTTATGTTATGTTAAACAGCGTTAATAGAGTGCACATACAACAAAAAGGTTTCATGGTGCTAAGTAAAAGAAGGAACACCAGAGCCAAGCATAACTATAAGCTTGTTTGAAAAACCAGGTATTTAAGAATGACCTGAATCTCAGCTAGGCAGTTGTGGTTCTTATTCAGAAGGCAGAGAATCCAAAGTTGCAAAGCAATCACTGAAAATCTGGCACCACCCTCCCCAGTCAGAGATCTGGGCCGAAATCCATTGTTTTTCACTCAACGCAATGTTTCAGTTTGGACCCATCCATATGCAAATCAGTCTTTACCCTGCTACTCATGGGAACAATCAGCTTGAAATGCTAGGCCAGGTCCTCCCTGGACCAGAAATAAGCATTCTTGGACCGGTTTCGGGGTATCACCCCTCATGAACCAGGACAGCCTAAATCCAGTGGCATGGAAAGCACCATCTTGGCATACCAGTCCCACTTGGGGTGACAAAAGCAAAAACAACAATTGATGGGCGGAATGCTGAACAATGTCAAACACACTCCCAGTCACAGATCTGAGCCTAAATACATCATTTTTTTGCTCACCACCCTATTCCAGTATGGACCCACCCATATGCAAATCAGTCTTGACCCTGCTGTCCACAGGAACAGTCCGGCCCGAACTGCCAGGCCAGGTTCTCCTGTTCTTGTCATGCCACTGGATTCAGGCTTACCTGGCTGATGGAGGCTGATACCCCGAAACCAGTCCTAGAATGCTTGTTTTCCGGTCCAGTGTGGACCTGACCTGGCAGTCACACAGCACAGCAGAGTAATGGGTGACTCCTCAGCATTCAGTTTTATTGGGGTCCTGCTGTCATTCTTATCCCTCCCCCAGATCTTTCTCAGATTGTAAACTCTCCTGCTCCCCAGTCCAAGGGGAGCTCAGGTCAACTTATAAGATTAGTGACTAGTTAAAAAACTATGCTAGAGCCATCCCTAGAAGGGATCCCTCCTTGTCAATCTTAGTGAGTTAAGCTTGGTTAACCAGAGCATCACTTGGTCCACTGATGCAGGCCCCATCTCCACAACATCCCCAAAGCAGTGTGATGAAATATCCATGAACGTCCTAAGCACAGCCTTAGTAGGATCCACCCTCAAAGGCCCACTGACCACCCTAGTATCAGTGCCATTATTTGTCGTAGAACTGAACTGATTTTAGAGTTCGCCCAACTTTGACTATTTGATGCCAAGGTGTACACCTGCTTTGTGGCCAACCACGATTCTAACCTGCAAATCATGACAACATACGTAAAGTATCAATGACTTTGTACTGAAAAAGCTTGTAGCAAATACCTGACTTTAAACTGCCAAAGTTGGCCCCACTAATCACCATCATAAGGGACAGAAAGGTATGAGCTGCGTAAGGAGAGAGCGAGGTGCCCTGGGGTCAGATCCAGCTGCAGGGGCATCGAGGAGCATAGAGGTTTCATCCCACTGACCCACAGCCCTGCCCTCCAATGAGAAAGGAACCCAGCCTTTACAGAGGTTTATGCTCTCCCTGGCCCCCTCAAAATTTAAAACATGCTACAACGATAGCAGTGAGCTCCTCCTTTGGCAAGGGAGGCTCTACCTATTTGCTGGAGCCTACCGTGCGGCATGCCCCTCGACCCAAATGCCTAATAGGAATGCACAGGTGGGTGAGTGTGTGAAATGTGAGTTTCGACATCATTCTCACTTAGGTGATATTCCATGGCAGCACACAAAGTCATGCTGCTGTTAATCGGAGACCTGGTGTTTCCCTTGGTGTCAAATCCAGCTGTCACTTCATTTGGCTCCAGCCGTTGCCATTCACATACAAATTTGTGGATGCACCTTATATGTTAAAGGTTTGGCCCTTGCTACACCAGCACAGAGACGTTCCCAACTTGTGGTGTGAAAGGGAATGGAGGGAGCTTTATTTGCCCAGTATGGGCCATTTAAAGAAATCAAATGGGATTTTTTTTAAACATGTCTCTTTGGTGCCCTTTTGTTATTTCCCTACCACTGCCTCTGTTTATTCCCCCTTTCTCTACTATATAGTCCTTTCTCTGTCTCACTCCCTATACTCAGTCTCTACTTCTAGCAATTCTCTCCTTTCCTGCCTGTTTCCTCTTTTTCATTCTCTTTCCTTCCCTCCAATGTGCAGCTCTTTGGCTTACATTTCTATCTCTTCTCATTTTCTCATCTCGCTTTCATTTGACTTGTCACCCTTTTCTCTTACCCTTAATACCCTCATGCTCTTTAATCACAGCTGCCCCCCTTTCACCCTTTATATCCCTATTCAAATTATAGTTCAAACTTCTTTCCCCACTCTCGCATCACCTCTAACATACTCCTCTGCTTTCTTACTTTCCTCTAATACTTTTATCTTTGTCTGTTCCACCTAGGGCCAACACAAAAATGTTTGCATTTGCTAGGCTTCAGTATCACATATTCTGGCCAGGATCTACATTTGATTCTTTTAGCGGAACACCCTAACTAGGGAGAAACTGGTCATTGGCTGCTTGTGTTCTTGTTCAGGGAAGACCTGGCTTGGCAGTTCGGGCTGGACTGTTCCCATTGGAGCAGGGTCAAGACTGATTTTCATATGTCTGGGTCCAAAGTAAAGTGTCATGGTGTGCAAAATAACGATGTACTGGGATGATAACTGAGTAATTACCAGTGGCTGAGATTAATTCAAGCATTCCACTCATCATTTTTTTCCCATACTTTAGTGGAACTGTGATACACCCCTGCTGGTGGCAGCATTGACATCCAACTAGTATTCACTACCCCAAAATTGACCCTGATTTTTAGCCTGACACTACCCTCTACTCTCACTGTTCTCTCTTAAGCTCTTTTTTTAAAATCATGAATCCCCTTTCTTTTCTTAAATTGATGCACCTCACACTTTCTCTTCTCAACCCTCCATCTCCCATTCTCTATCTCACATACCGTTTTCCAACACTTTTCATTCAAACACACTTTTCCGTCCATCCTCCGATACCCTCCTCTCTCTATTCTTCTCTTCCCTCATGCTCACCACATACTACTACTTTCCCTAGCAGTCACCTCATTGTTGTATCTCATAAATTCCTTTCTCTTACAAAACCCCCGTTTTTGGTGCCCCATGCACTCTTACCATCCCTTTCATTCACACACCGTCACCTGTCAATTAAAGACTTCTCTCACAAACACCTTCACACATTCCACTCCCTGTTTCAAGACCTCTTTTCTCAGAAAAAAAAAAACATTTGCTCGCCCTTCTCATGCACATAACCCACTTACACTGATCCTTCTCCAGATCACATCATTCCCTTTCTCAGCACCTGTTTCTCACAGGCATTTTCATTTTGTCGCTCTTTCATACACATGTGCTGGGGTTTTTCTTGTCCCTTTCACCACGTGGAACGTTGAATGATCATTTTGGAAAATTATGCTGGAGAAAACAAAGCAGCGTTCCACGAATTAAGACAGTAATGATTTCAATATGACAGATGGACATGTTAAGGGCCTACAGTGTTCACCAATAGTAACGATTTTGTTGGAAGTCGGTGGTCGTGTCTGAGACCAACACTTAATGACATCGAAAGGGCCGCGGTGGGGGTTGCATTGTGCAGCTCGGAAAGGTTCTGGCATTAAACACACCAAGGGAACTGCCGTTGCTGCTATGTGGAGCTCGGAGAATGGCACCTCGGCTAATCAGGCAACTAAATAATTCATCCCTTTCTTTAAATTACAGTCTATTAAAGGACAATAATGATTTTTCTGCTGTCGGCCTCCGCCGTTCATTATGGCCAGCTCGGCTTCCGCAGGACTCCCTGCCACAGCTATTTACCTGGATTTAATTGCTGCCGCGCGAGCAGTTTCGTTTTAACTGTTTCCTTCTATTATGCAAGGAAAAGGCGGAAAATGGTAATCTGAGTGGCTGGAGGCAAGAGGGAGGTTTGGGAAGAAAAATGGAAGGAAAGGAATGAAGGGACTGAAATTAGAAAAACATGAATGAAGGAGGGGAATTTAAGAAGTAGTTAAGAATGAAAGGAGGAGACTGGAAGAAGTTATGGAGAATAGGAGGGCGCAAACGATGAATGAGAATCGAATGGTGTGAAGAAAGAGGAAGAGTGAGCAAGAATAGAAGGAGGGAGGAATGCGAAGGAACAAGATGGCGGATGTTGTGTCCACTCCAGTTCGAGGGCACGCAAATGACTACGTCAGACACGGCCGATTACCCGATTACGTAGCCGTCAAGGGCCACAAGGGTCCTACTGCACATGATCATACAACACTACAATTCCCCCTTTTTTAAATAAAAAGTACGGACAACATATATACATGAGAGTTCCTCAATGAGTCATCAAGATGCTCGCACCAACCTTCCAGATCAAGTCGTACGGGGTGAAGAAGTTTCATTGTCATCCGGAATCGCAGATGGAGACTCAGATGCTTGAATTGGGTTCTCAGGTGAATTTGTCTCACTTGTGATGTCTGGAGCCAATGAACACAGAGGCAGATGCTTGAAATGTGACAAGTCTCTCGTAATTGACTTTCGGGGACTTTGAACAGTCACCATATGTCCTTTACATGTCATCATGACTCGCAAAGGATCAGCATCAAACCGAGCGTAATCCTTGCATTTCTGTTTTTGTATGACTAGGACCTAGTCTCTTTCTTCAAAACCTGTGTCCTTAGCGCATCTGTGCTTCTCTGCATAAGCCTTCATCTTGCTTTTTCGGGAAGTGTCCATGGCCCAAATCTTATCAGTGTCTATTACTCGACTTGTGGTCCATTTTGGTAGCTTTGTCCTAATGGCCCTCCCAAAAAGCAATTTGGCAGGGCGTTAACCTGTTGTAGAGTGGAGAGTTGACCATAGGCACGAGGGGCTGGACATAAGTCTGACTTGAGATCAATTCTTTTGATCACAGCACGCTGAACCACTTTCTTCAGGGTGCCCATAAATCTTTCAACACCACCATTTACCTGTGGCTGGAGAGATGAGCTTTTGTGATGCTCATGTTGATGATCTCTCCTGGACCGTTGTCAGATTTGAGAATGGAGGGAACACCCCGTGCTGTGCAAATATCATCCACCCTCTCAACGACTTTGTCATGGGTATTTGATGATAAGTCTTACACTAAGGTAAGATGTGAGTACTCATCAATAACTACCATGAGATGATGGCCATTGTTTAAAGGTCCAAAGAAATCAACTGCAATTTACTCCCACACTTTTTTAGGAAGGTCAGACATATTTAGCGGATGCTGGGTTGTCTTGGGAGATAAGCAGCTACACAGGTGACACGCTTTCAGTTCCTTCGCAACTCAAGGTGAGGAAAACACACTCAGTCTCTGAGGGCTCTCTTGGTGGCTTCAATACCACAATGTCCTTGGTGTTCAAGATCAATAAGCTCTTATCTTAAGCTCTCAGGTATGACAATTCTCAAACCTCTTAGTATGATTCTTTCTTGAGTGACAGGAAGTTCTTCATGCACATTTTTGAATTTTTCATATTCAATGTCATCTGTGAGAGGTTGAGTATATTTTCTCCGTGATTGTTCTGTAATTACATCCTTGAGTGTGAGCATGTCTCTGTCCATGTTGGCAGTAGCACTGATCTGCTCACTGGATTGAGCTGAAGGTGTGCTGGACTTGACCATGAAATTGATATATGCTTCAGCTGCTTTAGACATTGCACTGTGATGCTGTAACGGCACTCATGAGAAGTAATATGCGAGTTTTGATCCTTCCCCGGGTTATGCACAATGGTGTAATAATATTCTTGTAATCGCAACCCCCACCTCTTTGTGTGAGGGACACCTTGGCTTTCAGATTTCCGAAAGTGGTGGGCAATGCCTGGTAGTAAGTGAAAAGGGTGAAATGCTTTCCATACAGAAACACATAAAAATGTCCACAAGCCCACACTACAGCCAGGCTCTCTTTTTTTTCTGGCTGAGAATAGGCACGTTCAGTCTGAGATAGACTTCTGCTGGCATAGGCCACAATGTGTTTCTGAGCGTTTGGATGTCCATTACGTTGAGCATGGATCATTCCCAACACACCCGGCTTGCGTCTACTACAATCTCAGTATGTAACTTTTGATAAGAATAAGCCAATTACACATATTCTTCTTTGTCTAGTCTCGTAATGGGGCACTCACCGTGGCAAAGTCACAAATGTATCTGAAGCAACAGCTGGCCATGCCTAGGAAGGATTGCTTCATGGTTACATCTTGCGGGGGACAAGTGGATGGCAATGCTTGTTCTTTTTCAGAGTCAGGAGTCATTCTCCCTTCAGAAAAAATGTGCCTAAAGAACTTGAGTTTTGTTTTGTGAAACTCACACTTTTTTTGCATTTAAAGTGAGACCTGCATCAGGGAGCTGACAGTAACCTTCTGTAAGAGCATTGTCATTCTCATTTCATGTGCACCCAAACACTAGTATATCATCACTGTAGTCACAAGTTGAAGTATTCAGCAAATGACATCCTGAAAGATCTCTGAAGCAACAACACACCAAAGCTAAGTCTTTTGTATCTGAACAAACCAACGTAAGTTGAAAAAGTGGTATTGTACCTCTTCCAGCTCAAGTAGATGGTATCCTATGTTCAAATCGAGAAGAAGGAATAGTTTCCCACAATTCAGCTGTGTAATTATGTCTGCTTTGTGAGGACCTGGTTGTCTTTCTCTCTTGATCGCATGGTTGGCCTGGCCCATAGCAACGCAAATGCACACTTCACCTCCACTTCCGTCCTTGGCACTAATCCTATGGCAAAACACATGTGGTCGGACCAGTAGAGCGCTCTATGATGTCATGCTTTAATAATGTTTCTTATTCTTTCTCAATGGCCTCCTGTAAATGAAAAGCAATTAGTCGGTGTTTCTGAGCAACAGGACGAATGTCCTCATTAATGTGAAGTTTGAAACTTAATTTTCTTGAGTTTCCCTAGTCCATGAGACTATGATGGGAATTGACTCACTATTTTAGAATGTGCTTTGAGATTGTAGTTGAGGGATATCACTCCCATTTCAGCAGCTGTGCTGAAACTGAGTAGACATGCACTCAACGAAGTACTTCGGAGAACATGATTGATGCTTGTACTCTTATGCTTCATGATTGCAATAAATGACCCTTGACTTTACAATGGTATAGAAGCAACCAGTGAGAACACCTTTTGTTTGTGATGGCTTTAGACAACGTCCCGGAGACCGTGTGTTGTATTTTTTGGCCAACATGATATTGATTGATGCACCACTGTCTATAATGAATTGTGTAGGACAGACATTCACCTTTAGCCTGATCTTGGAACATTGGCCAATGAATTTGGTCACCTCATGTGATGATCGCCCCTTGACATGTGTTCTTGTTTGCAAACAGCCAATCCTACACGTATATGTCTTTCTGCGGTCGACATCAGTCAGCATTGTGCACCCATATTCTTCACTGTCACTCGACGATGACGCTGAAGGGCATTTGGAGGATTCATTTGATGACGATCAACTTAATTTAGTCTCTACTTGCCTAAATTAATGTTACCATTTGGCCTTGTGGGCATGGCAAGAATGCTTCTAGAACTTTCTATCACTCATTTTTTCTTCTCATCCTGATGCACCTAGTTTTCTTTTTTTTCTTTGAAATGGCTTTCTCTCCCGCAGCCTTTGCATATCTGTCCAATGCGGGACACTTCCCTTTGTCTCATCGGAAACACAATTTCTTTTTCTTCTGAGACATCGCCTTCTGGGCCTCCACTTTGTGTTTCTGCTTACTTTTCATGATAAACGCTTAATAATTCTGGTTTGTTCCAGCTTCCATAGCAACAGCCTGTCAATCTGCACATTTTCCAGCTCTTACAGCCATGAGTGCCGTTTCCAGACTTAGTGTCTCTCTCAGCATGCATCGTTGGGCTGAATCCAAAAGGCAGCCATCGATGACTCTGAGACGCATGGCTTCTTCATCACTGAATTAATTGAACTTGCAGTGTTTGATGAGGGCACCTCTTTCGACAAACTCATTCATCTTTTCGTCAGCTTGCTGGTTTGCAAGATTGATAATGTACCATTCAGAGTCGACATTTGGCACTGATTTGAACTTAACTTCCAGAGTTTCTTTTATTTGCCGGTACAGTACTTCATCAGCTTGGGAAATTTTCTTTATAACTTCTTTCACTCCATCACCTGCAAGGTTCTTTAAGTATTTGATAACCTTTTTGTCATCTAATTCTTATAAAGCATCTATGAAGTCATCAAACGTTTTGATTCATGCAGTTGTTCTGACCGCTGATATTCTGCTTTTTGGCTGTGTCGAATGGCGGTAGTGGTTTCAGGAACGCGGCTGGACCATATTTGGCACTCCATTCTGCAGCCATTGGAGAATTGCAATTACTTGAAGGCCTTCCGTGATGAGATGAATGCCACCAGCTGCTTCTATGGTATTTTCTGCAGGAACCAAAGGCTTCATAAACACAACCCACGTGTTTGCGCTTGAGTCACCTTAATGGATTTTGAGGTCGCAATGCACTTTGTCTGTATTTTCCTGGTGAGTATACTTCTGTTTCTTCTTCCTGATGTTGCTGCCTTTAGTGTTTCTTTGCACCTGGTCATCTCTGTCTCTAGCACTTTCTTGCACTTGGCTTACACTGACTTTAGCGCTTCTTCGCACCTTGTTGCTGCTGCCTTAAATGTTTTTCCTTTGCATGGACGATGGCTTAGTGTTATTCTGTGGTGCAGTATCTCTTTTTTCCGGCCTTACCAGTAGGCTTCTGGCAGGCTTTCGGATTGTGCTCCTCTGTAGTGCCTTCACCTTCTTTGGGGGCCTCGTAAGATCTAGAGCTGTGCTTTGACTCCACATACACCAAACATAGACATCTTTGGGCACGCGTGGCATTCACCAGCAGTTTTCTGGGCCTCCGAAAACTCTCAGGGAGAGCAATCTTGTTTCTTCTGGGCATGTATACCATCCTCATCACCAGTTGTTGCGTTCACCCCAGTTCTGCAGCAAGCATTTGACCATGCCACAAACTGAGCTCCTTAACGAACATCTTTATTCTTCGGAATGCAACTGTTAACTGAACTTTATTATTAACCACAACTAAACACATCCTAATACCTCCCAACCAATGTGTAACTTTGTAAGGAGTCCATCAAGGACCACAAGAGTCCTTCTGTACATGACCACATGACTCTACAGAGGGAAAGGGAAATGAAAGCTGAAATAAGGGTAGAAAGATGAAAATATTTAGAATTGAGGTGAATGAGAAGGGAAAGAAGGGGATGGGCAGTTACACTGAGTAGACAGAAGCATGCAAAAGGTAAGATAAAATGAAAGGTGGAAAGATAGCTCTCTAGGGAATAGATCGGAGATTAATGTTTGGGAAAGAAGTATGGGTAGAAACCGGTAGAGAATGGTAATGTTAGCCCACTATGTAGGCTCATTGTGCCCTTGGTTTCCCAGCTGTGTTGTCAGTCATGGTTTGCATGGAAGCCATTGATTTTCTTACTTCTAAAGGTCAATTCATGTCTGCAAGTTGGTCAACCAATGTCAGGTTGGTGTTGAATTGCATTTGTAACCACCTGTGCAAGACCATACAGGTTCAGTATTGTTTGCCATACACTGACAACTGGTAGAGCCCAGTTTGAAAAAAGAGGCAAGCTGTGATATGAAACTTTGACAAATAACGGTCCAAAATGGTACAAGGTGTTATCATAACTAAAACTAGATTTTACTTTAAACAAATTCCCTTCTGATGCAGAGCCCTTTTTTGGGTGTTTGGCATGGTATGTGCTTAAACATTCATATCTTTATTTCCACAAAAGTAATCCAAACCAAATGTGCTTTCTTTTTTCCAACCTCCTGAGGATTCGAAAGGCACTTAGGATTTATAGATTCACCTGCAGGAACTCCGAAAATAACCAAAATATTGCTAAATATTTGTCTTGTTTTTCCCTGCCAAACGTGAAAAAGTGCTCTGCATGGAAGTGAATGTTTTTTTTTTCTTTTAAAAATTACATCAATGAAAGTTTTGCTATGCCAGATCATCATCTTACTGACTTTCAGGAATGAGCAGAGTTGTAATAAATACCTACATTTGTTACCTTTGTTTTTGCATTTTTCTCTGAAGTAGTCGTTTTTTACTCATTGTTTTTGTTTGAAGTTGCTTGCATTTGTGATAGAAACAGGTGTGGAACACATGGGTGATCCCTGAGAAAGCTCGGGCCCACTTAAACATTCCTAGTCTACCAGATGGTGTTTTTAGCTGCTTGAGAGGTAAGAGGTAGAAACAATCACATTAAAGTCTAAATTCAGTATAACAAATTTGGTTACACAATAACAACTAGAATTGAGATTAGTAAGGTTTCATAAAACAATCAGAAACAGATTGTTATAAATCAGTCTCAACATTGCAGTATAAAAATATAAGATAAACAGAATGAGTCCAAATCTCCTAAAGAGATTTACCCTTTATAACAAAAAGCATACAAGTAATTTAGTTATGACGATGCAAGCAATGAGGAAAAAGAATTGAACGTTCGCCCTAAAAGATCGCAACCCTTTGCGCCATGGTTCACAGAGGATTTGAGAAATCAGAAACTCATGTGTAAACGGCTGGAGCAGAACTGGAGGAAGGACTATAGAGAAACTGATAAAACACTGTATAAGCTCAGTTTGCAAAATTACAAACAACTAATTTTCTCCGCTAAACAAAAGTATTTTGCAACAAGCATTGATTTGGCAAAGAATTCAGCAAAATAGCTATTTAGAGCTGTTTTAATCTGGCTTCTCCAAGTCCAGCCAGAGTTCAGGCCAGCCAGGAACTTTGCGAAGACATCGCCAAGTTTTTCCTGACTAAAGTAGAGTCCATATTTTGTGCTTTTAGTGGGTCAAGCACTGGGGGTATATATGCAGCTGAGGAGGAACCAAAGTTAACAACAGTTCCCACTATCACGTTTGAGAATTTCTTACCAGTGTCCCTTGACGACATTCAAGAGCTCCTCACAGCAGCAAACTCAGGGTCACCTTATGATCCATGTCCAGTTGCAGTGGGCAAGCTGGCTCCATTCCCGATTCCGTTGTTGCTATTACCAATTTTTAATGGCATATTTTAACTATGCAGTTTCCTACATGTTGGAAACTAGCCTCTATCCTGCCCCTATTAAAAAAAACAGTCTGGATCCTAAGGATCCAAACAATTTCCGCCCCATTTCTAGGCTTCCGCTCCCAGCGAAACTGATAGAAAAAAATATGAACACACAACTCAGTGCCTTTTTAGCAGAGATACAAGCTCTAGACTCTTCCCAATAGGGCTTTACGGAAGGCCATAATACGATACTGCCCTCATCAAGGCCACAGATGAGATTAGGGGAGCTGTGGATCGGGTGGGCAAGGCAGTTTTGGTTTTGCTGGATCTGTCCGCTGCCTTTGATACAGTCCATCATGATATTTTGATGGACCGTGTAAAGGCATGCGTGGTCCTTGGGAAAGCTCGGGACCTTTTAAGATCCTTTCTATCAGGCAGAAGACAAATTGTTGCACTTGGAGATCATCAGTCAATACCTTTGCTGGATCTGTCCGCTGCCTTTGATACGGTCCATCATGATATTTTGATGGACCGTGTAAAGTCATGCGGGGTCCTTGGGAAAGCTCAGGACCTTTTAAGATCCTTTCTATCAGGCAGAAGACAAATTGTTGCACTTGGAGCTCATCAGTTAAAGCCTTCCACAGGGCTCCACCCTTATCCCCACACTTTTTAATGTGTATGTTTCCTCACTGGCACCTATTGTTAGGGCGTTTGGATTGGGCCCGACATCATAAGCGGATGGCACCCAAATTGTGGTGTCACTGCTACCCGGTGTTGAGGCAAGTTTACACAATCGATTCCAAGAGTGTATGTTATCAGTGGGATGTTGGATGGCCGAGAACTGCCTAAAACTCAACACTGGTAAAACCGAGATTGTGTTGTTTGGTAACAATATTAACTTCTGGACTCCAAATTGGTGGCCAGATTCGAAGGGTTCTCTCCCCTCGCCCCCTAATAAGGTGAAAAACCTGGGTGTGATAATGGATGAGGGTCTTACCTTTAGTCAACAGGTTAATTCAGTTGCATCTAAAACCTTTTATGTGATCAAAACAATCAGGAAAATATTGTCGTTCCTGCCCTGAGCAGCCAGCAAACAGTGGTCGCGACTCTCGTAAAGTTGAGATTTGACTACTGTAATAGTCTGTACCTCAATGGTCAACAAAGGCTCCTGAATAAACTTCAAACACTGCAGAATGCAGCAGCCAGACTGCTCTCGGGCACACCTCGGTTTGTGCCCATTGCCAAGGAAAAAAACAAATTGCACAGGCTACCGGTAAGGAACCGAGTACGCTTTAAAGCCCTTTGTCTAGATTTTAAGGCGCTGAAGGTTTCAGGACCTGACTATTTAGAAACAGCATTTCCACTGGTACACACCGAAAAGACCACTTCGTTCATTAGGGGCTACACTGGTCTCTGTGCCACGCATAAAAAAGTTTGATCGGGAGGTAGAAGTTTTACTTACGGTGCGGCCAAAGCCTGGAACAACCTGCCATTCCAATTAAGAAGCATCACAAACCTCTTAGCTTTCTGGAAAAGCTTAAAGACCTGGCTCTTTACCCAAAAACTTCTTCCAATTGTTTGCCACAGGAGATGTAACTAGCGCCAGGACACCTCCGGGTAACAGCTGCGCTGTATAAATATCATTAACATTAACATTAGCATAACATCACTTGATTATCAAAGATAAGCATCATAAAAAGGGACAACCCTAAACTCTGAAACATTGAGTAAGCATGAATAATATCAAATATGTCAGCTGTCAGAGTCTTCAGAATTCAGTCGGTCAAAAAACTTTATTTGCAATGTTTCTTTGCATAAAAGAACATACATCACAATCAATAAATATGATTCATTATTAAATTATCTAAAAGCATCACCGTAAAGCCATACAAATTAAATTAAAGAGCGAAGCATTCTTAACTCATTGACTAAAGATTTTATAAATAGTGTCTACGCCTCCTATCAAGTTGATCTAACTTTCAAAAGGTTAAAATCCGTACGCAGTAAACTACAAATTACGCCTTTTAACAAATAGCAATGTCCTCCCATGTCAATGGGTCTGGTTTAGAGAAACAATACATGCGTGTTCTGTTTTCATAAAATTAAAGTGCTTTCCTACATTTTACTGCTGCCCACAGATAAGTGGGCAGAACCAAGCAGACCAATGAGTTCTCGAGGCATTGGAAATCAGACAATGCTTGCCTATATTGTCTAAAATTGGTGCAAATATGGTGCAATTATTCCTTTTCTTTGTTAGGAATAAAATAAGCTAAAAAAAAGTAAAAGATTGGCTGTCTGTTCAGAAACACCATCACATGGACATTGAGTAATTTTTATGTCAATAAGTATTTGCCGGAAAGCCCAGCATAAGCAAGATAAAGTTTAGCTGGAATCTGGTCAGGACAAATCAGTGCTGCAGAGTCTTCGGTTGAAGGAACTCCAACCAAGACTCATGTAGCATGAAGCCACATAACACAGAAGAAGAGGTCTGTACCTCCTGAAAATCTTAAGATGTCTCTCTTACCATCACTAAGTTATAGCTTAAGATATAATTAGTCTGCATTCAAGGTAAATCTCGTGATCAGCTCTGGTAACTTTCCATGATTCAGATGGCCCACATACTCTCACACACCTCCACATAGAGAGGATCGCGGTTGACCCATCCCCTCGCCCTAAGCTACTCACCCAGCCCGCCAGTAGATACTATGGAGTTCTTGACTGTTAACTCGACCATTCATGCGTGGCACGAGTTATTAAAAAGACAAGCGGGTATTCCACTATACTCTCCTCTGCTTCCACGGGGCTGGTGTCACTGGTTCTTGCTGAGTGTGGAGGTTGCGGTGACTCATTCGCTGAGGGGTGTTCATATCCATGATATGGGTGATTTTGTCACGGAGGGTAGGGTCCGTAATTGAGGCGAGGTTGCCGCCGGAGGGTTATGCTCCAAAACTCTTACACAGTTTCATTTTTTCAGGGCCCTTCACACCATGAGGGCACTGCTGGGGGACAAGTATCTGGAGCCTCCTGCGCTCCCTTCTTTCACCTACCTCCTACACACCAAATCCCCCTACAAGTTGGTCTCTAATATATGCACCATGTCGCAGGAATACGACCGTACAAATTATTCTCCGCCTAGAGTACAGTGGCAGCTAGACTTGGGCGCTCCTATACATGATAGCACTGTTGCGAGGTCACTCAAACATTGTCATTAAACAGGAGGCATAGATTGAGCCACTCCAAGTTTCTTAACAGGGTATATTACACTCTGGTGTGAATCCACAGGTATGGGTTGAGAGACTCAGACTGCTGTGAGCGCTGCAGAATAAGTGGTGCAGATTTCTACCATGTGGCATTGTCTTGTCCCCAGATTTTAGCCTTTTGGAATCAAGTATTTCAGGAACTGGGTGATGTGATAGGAACACCGCTCTCCCCTGACCCTCTTATGGCCCTATTGGGATATACATAGTCCCTGAACAAAGATGTTAGGAAACTCATTGGTTTGGGTTTGCACTTAGCAAAATGGCAGATAATGCTGTGCTGGGCACGCGCGCTTCCTCCTTCAAAGTCTGAATGGGAAAAAGACATGATATTTTGTAATAAACAGTCTGAAATATACAGCGAGCTAATGCCCCGAGAGAGGCGCCCCAAAAGTTTGTGGAGTTTGTATAAACCATATCTTTTGGCAAGAGATGTGGATGAGACAAATGATGATTAGAGTTATTGTGCCGAATAATGTCGCTCACGCAAGGGGGTGATGATGTGGGCCATTCCGGTGTACAATGCTAATTCATTTGATGTTATATCTGTGATGAAGACCCATTTGTTCGGTTCTACTGTCTGACAGGTGGCTATTGTTTCTGTTTCGTATCTAATTGTAGACAGTGATGTGGTGATTTTATTTTGCTGATCATTTAGTTGCTCTCTCTGCTGTATTTTTTAATCAAAACAGAATTATGTGTACTGCTGTGAACTGTTGAATAAAATCAATAAATAAAATTAAAAAATTCAAATAAAAAATAAACATTCCATGTTACAGGCACACGCCGGCTACTGGCACCACCTTTTCCACATCGATATGTTGCTGCTTCATTTGTCCCTGGCCATTCTACTCCTCCTCCATGGGAACTCACCTCCTTGCTTGTTTCTGCATTTTTCCTTGCCAAACTTGATCTTCACATACCTCGCTAATTACTAAAGTACATACCCTTTGTTCCTAAATAATGATGCTTCGTCTGAACAGGAAGTAGAAACAAGTTGAAGGTTAAATACGAATCAAATGAGCCCCCAGGTTCTTATATCTCCAGGCCATAAGGAGTGTAACCCTATCAGTTGGAATATCCGTTGGTTTGCTGGCAATTCCAGCGACCCTATGTGGTTGACCTTTATTAAAGGTTTTGATGTGGCCCATTTCCAGGAGACATGGGCAACTACAAACTCTTTTTTTTCTGGAAGGTTACAAGAACAAGGTTATTGGCTGCAAACCCCCGGCAAACCCCCCTCAGGATGGGAGAGAAATGGTGGGATTGATCATTTTTGTGTCCCAAGTGATCCATTGCAGCCTTAAGATTTTACCTATGGAAGTTCCCACTTTTCAAGCTCTTTTATTCTCCATGGGGTCAAGTAAATTGCTCCTGTTGAATTTTTATAATGCCATCTCATTGCCCCTGGAGTTACCAACATTCATGTATTGGGTTCATTTTTAAGAAACTCGAAATGATTCAATATGTCAAGTGTACATATGATGGTTCATGGTGATTTTAATATTCATTTATGTGGGGACCCGAAGGATGAAGGTATGCACATGGAATATACGCAACAGAGAACAAGTCTTAATGCTATTTTAAACTGATTTTACTAAGTTTGAGCAATGTGTATGTATGTTCCTCCCCCCACCCCCCCCCCCCCCCGGAAAAAAGAGATCAACCCCACCTTTACAGGCAGGGGTTGTGAGTCTTTTATTGGCTTCATCTTTGTTTCTGCATCCTTCTTTTCTTTTATTTCTGAATTTGTAATTTCCTTAAGCCCCTTTAGAGAGCATAATCCAGTGTGTGCTACTATTGGTGCATTCTTGTTGGCTCATTCTCCCAGGTTGGGGGTGAGAGGGACCCATAAGGCCTTTCGATGCAGGTAGGTGGCTCAAGTGGTCCCAGATAATTTCAGATTCTTTTTATAACACTCTTTACTCCTAGCGAAATAATGAGTTTGAAACTTGAATATTCCACCAGAACAACCCATCTTGTATCCTGGAGGCCTTCTCTGAGATCGCGAGTACCATTTCGGATCTACTGACAGCACTAGCCCCCCGGCAACAAGGTATGTTGAAGAAGTGGTTTGACTCCAGGGTGTTGAGAACTCTAAAGAGAGCTTAGAGGGCCAAACCAAGGGATCCCTCCCTAGTTCATAAAGGAGGAGGCTTGGTCAGATCTGATAGAGGCTAGTACCTTGAGGAGTAGCTCCAAAATTCTGGAGTATCATCAACAATCCCTTTTTCACAGCAGATACCGGTGATGCTCTGGAGGATCATTTAACCGAAGACAACTGGGTGGGACATTTTGAGAAAATGTATAACTCCCCATCCTTTGCAATCAGTGGGGGAATGGATAGACTAGAAGTGAACGATACCTTAAACTTTTCATCAGAGAAGGTCAAGAAAGGCATGTTGGGGTTATCTCAGAACAAGACCCAGGCGCTGATGGGATCTCCTGACCAGGGGTAGTGCGTCCATTAGGGCGCTGGGGCGTTGACCCCCTGCCCGCGCCCGCAGCTCCCTCGGTGTCTCTGAATTTAAGTAAACTCTCAGTTTACTTAAGTTCAAAGACGCCGAGGGAGAACTGACAATCATGTCAGTCAGCATGACGTTGGACCGCCCACCCCCTTCAGAGTGTGAAGGGGGTGGGCGGCCCGCGTCATGTTGACTGACAGGCATTGTCAGGGGCAGGCAGCAGGCTGCATAAGTGCGCATGAGTGGGGAAGGTTGACGAACTTTTGCGCCATGCCCAGTCATGCGCTCTTGTGCCTGCTCTGGTTGGCGCATGCCCATTAGGAGAGCGAGGGTTGAGCAAAGGCTCAAACCTCGGTCTCCTAATGGGCTGGCGGGCGGGGATAGTCACTGTTCCCTGAGTTAATCCTGGCGCTGCTCCAGTGCCAGTATTGGCTTAGGAGGGCGGGGTTGTCACTCCAGTGAAGGCGCCAAGAGCCCAGAAGATGCGGCATGGACCGGCAGTCAGGTAAGTTTTCTTTCTTTTTCTTTTTTTTTTTTATTCCCCAGCCCCCACCCCCGCGCGTCCCCCCCCACGACTATTAGGATGATAGCCGCGATTGGTACTGCATGCAGGGCCGGCTCTAGGCTCATGGTGGCCCTGGGCAGGGAGCGTAGGTAGGGGGCCCGGAAGAGGGGGTCCGGGCGGGGCGGAGCGCGCAGGCAAGTAAAGAGGGGAGGGGGTCAGGGTGTTTAGAAGTGGAACAGAGCCAGAGGCCGCCAAATCCCTGCCAGGGGCCACCACGCAAATATGTATCCATACTCAGAGGATTAATATATTAAGGATATATGTTGGCGTGGTGGCCCCTGGGGTTTGGTGGCTCTGTGCAGGTGCACAGCTTGCACATGCCTAAAGCCGGCCCTGCTGCATGAAGAAGAACTGTTAGGAGGCAGGATGGTTTTTGCACAAAACTGCTACAGGCAGAGTAAGGACGTTATCATGATGGAATGTTTCACAACATCCCACTCCTTTAAAGAAAAAGCAAAAGCAGCACAGCATGAAGAGGCACTGGAATGCACAGATTTAGGTGAGCGACTGTAGCCTTAGCTGCCATGTGCGATACACTGCATGTGGTCAGTGCTTCGATGCTTGCTAGATTAGGTTCGGATTTGAACTTAATGTTTCCAAATTTTACTGGTGTACAATACTCCATGTTCAGAGGTGTTGCTTCTGGTGTAACCTGATCCGCCCCTCTCGCTCCCCTTCCTCTCAACTCTCTCTTCTCTCATGCTCCCGCTCATCTCATTTGTCACACTCATTCCCTTTTCAGTGGCTGCTTGGCCTGTTCTCACCTGCCTCTTCCCCAGGACTCTCTCCCTTTAGGTCCTGCTCCCCTAGACTGTATTCTCGATCTCTCATTCATTCACTTCACCTCACCCCTCCTTCCTCTCTTTACTCTGCTCTCTCTTTCCTCCTCCCTCGCTTTTCTTCTCTCACTCTCTCTGCCCCAATCCCCCCTGGCTGCTCTGACCAGCTCTCCATAATCCCACTACATATATAGGCTGTACCTGCAGCCAAACAGTCTGGGTGGAAGGTTTTGTGCCATCACAGTCTCCTAAATAAGTGCACAAAGCTCTCAATCGTTGTTTATCATCTTTACCGGGACATATTCAGTCTCCATCAGCCCGCAAAGGGTTTCATAATGCCAAGATCTCACCATAACTGAATACTGTTGTGATCTGATACAAATATTATGTTTCCGCTTGTCTGGCGAACAGGCTATTTTAGAACGTGGTTCAAATACAGAAAAGCAAATATACACTTTCATTGAGATGGAGGGATGGGTGGATGGAAGGGAGGTTGTCTGAAGATGTCTGGATGCTCTGGTGATTCACCAGTGGTGAAATGATACATAGATGAATGAGTGGGCAGAAGAGTTACAGGAAAGTGTGTCCAGAAGGATGAGTGAATGTATACATGAATGAATGCTCCAAATGATGGACAAATGAACGGAAGATTTTCTAGTGAATGGATACATGGATGGATGAACAAATGGGAGAGTCTCTAGAAGGACCGATGGATGGATGAACAGATGCATGCAGTGGATGACAGAAACATGGATAAATTAATGGTGGATGATTGGGTGAATGATGCATGGGCTGAACACCTCTTACAACGGCCGCACTCGCTCATTACGTAAAAATCAGCCCCAACTTTTACGCCGCACCACTTTCAAATGTCACCAGCCACCACTGCCCCTGACCTTTACCTACAGGATGTGGAGGTTCTGGGTCCCTGACCTCTCTTATTAATGCCATAGTGGAGGCTGGCCCCTCAGAATCATGGGCAAAGTCAATTATTGTACCAGTTTTTAAAAAGGATGACAGGGACAGTACCCAATGCTACAGGCTCACATCACTGCTTGACTCAGTGGTTAAGGTGGTGGGGCACATTCTCTTGAACAGGCTCTCTGAATGGGCAGAGCATAGCAACGTTTTTTTTAGGAGGCATAGCATGGCTTTTGGCAAGGGAGGTCAATGGCGGATCAATGCTTGAACTTGAGAGAGCACAAGTTTGAAAAAAATTTATAAGTACGCCATATTTACAAGCACGTAGTTAGTTTAAACATGTTTTGCACACGAGTGTTTTATATCCAGGAGTGAAATATATAGAGTGTTTTATATTCAGTAGTGAAATGTATAGAATGTTAAGTAGAGTAACTATAATTATAACGGTGTGAGATTAAGGTAGAAATGTTGGAATATATGTGAAAACCTCATGTTCTCATGTTAAAAGAATCATGTCCGAATTAAATGTAACTTTGAAAATCCAGTATTATGTGTAGGCCTTAGGGCAATTCACAGCAAACCTGAACGTGCTGCTAAATTAATGTGAGATAAGGTTGACATGGTTCTTCCAAATGTACTATTGAACTTAGGGTTAAAATTATATGCTTTATAGATGTGTTATTTTAGAAACGTATGCTAGTTAAGAATGTTTGCTGTTTAAATCAAGTTAACGTTTAAGAGTGCAGGGACCTGCTGCATGTAAATCAAGTAGGCCAGAGGAGATAATGTCATGTCGTTTAAATCGTCATGTGCTCGTTAGAGAAGAGGTCGCGAGGTGTCCAGCACCGAGCTTTGAGAGTGTTTTATGACTAAAGATATGGTGGAGTCTGGAATTTGAGGCCCACTGCAGGATGAGCTGTATGCAGGTGCGAGGGTCCTAATCAGCTCGAATGAAAGGGACTTTGTTCAGTGGCGCCTTGCGCAGGCCTGTAGGAGTTTCCAGGAATTTCAGGGGGTATCAGCGCACTGAAGAAGAAGCCTGGGAACCAAGGTCAACTATAACGAGGGTCTTCAAGAGTACCATCATGGAGTTTGCCGCGCAAAGATGTACCACGTGAGGGGCGTCCCAAGGGGCGTTCCTATCAGAAATGTGATTTGGTATTAGGGAAAGAGACCCGGGAGGAGAGCAGAGCAGATGATTTTGGGAGCCTAAGGAAGCGGATGGGTAGGCAGATAGGCTGATCAGGAGAGACCCATTATCAGAGAAGAGACAAAGAGAAGTGCGTGATCTTCTTAGGAAGTCACCACGGCTGACACCTAGAGGGTTAAGATCTTGCTAAGTAGGGATGTCATTTAAAATAGTGTAGGGACAGACTAACCTTAATTTTCTTTTCTGTAATGACTTTGAGATTGCAACTTATATCTATTTTGACAACCCTTATGGTCTTTGAGCTTGTACTTATTATTTTGTTCTTCAGACTTAGATTATTCAAGAAGTTCATGTTTATAGTGATACCAATTTACCTTTTGAATCTCATTTTGAGAAGTTTGTATCTTCAGTTATCTTTGACTTTATATTAAATCTTTAAAACTTAAATTTGGTCAGTGGTCATTTAGAGTGTTGTAAGTTCTTAAATTGATTGACTTATTGCGAGATTACCTTTACTCAACGACAGGTACCAACGATTCAGTCGACATAGTTTGGGATTTGGTAAGATAATTAGTAACCAGTAATCCCGCGTTAGCAGTTGGTAGCAGAGTGAGGATGGTTATCTTCTTGAGGAAGGTAATCTAGAGAGGTTAGTTTACCCCAAGGCCCGAGACGCCGAGAGACGAGCAGCGGAAGAATCGTGTGCCGAAAGGTGCAGACGGTGCGAGAAAAGCAGCAGTATCGGAGAGTGAGTATAAAAAGGGTCATGCGTGAACAGATTGCGGTGTTTTGTGTTGTATTTGTATTGTAATGTCTTGCGGAGTTGAATGCCTGTAGTGTGAATGAGAGAAGGTTGTGAGCGCGCGCAACCTGGTAAGCTGGTAACCTGGTAAACGGGTGAACTGGTGAAATCTTAAGTTCAGGCCAGAGCTTAAGTGGTTTTGGGTGTATCGAACATCCAGGGTAGTTGTCGACCATAGTACGGAGGTCACGAGGTACCATTGACCGCCGTGGATCCAAGATAGGGGGAGTGTAAGAGTGAGTGTATGAGTAACGGACGCTGGTCGAAAGTTACTGCGTGTGAGTAACCTATCGGAGAAGGCGATTGTCTGGAAGTAAACGGAAAGACATTTCGCCAAGTTAAGGTGACAACTACAGAAAGACTGTGGGCGTACAGTCAAAGAAAGGTGATCGCTTGGACGGAAGTAATCATTTTTCAGAGTATGAATGGGATGCGTGCATGACCGAGGAGACGAGCTGAGAAAGGAGGGGAACTGCTGCGAAGGGGGACGGGTGACGTCGGCTAGAGCCGCGCTGTGATTGAGCGGTTGGTGTGACGTTAGCTAGAGCCGCGCTCTGGTTGGGCGGCTAGCGTGACGTCGGAGGAAAGTCGCGTACGGATAGGCCAGTCAGTGAGAACGGCGCTGAGATTGGTGGAGTGTCATCAGGAAGTAAACAAACGCGGAGAAAAGAGAAATCATGAAGTGTTTTAAGTGTTTGAAAGGGATTTTTAAACGTAAACGAAGTGAACATTATTACGGGGAAGAGGCTCCCCCAGAGGGTACGCCAGCTCATTATATGGCAACGAATGTTGGGCTGCATACCATATTATGGATTGGGGCTTGGAATAAGCTTACGGAAGGGAATGAGGAAATGCAGTTCCCGAGGTACGGGACGTTTAAATTAGAGGTGTTACATCGGCTAAAAGCAACCATGTCCTCATTGAAACCCTCGCCCAGACCAACACAGTTTGAGGCTCTTAATGCATGGATTAAGGCTGCACACGACCGAAATTTGAACAGGCGTCAACAAAGACTGACGCGATCGGTAAGGGCAGTGCGAGATTCCAAATGGGATGAGGAGGAAAAGCGTTGGAGGGTACAGACTATTGAGGTGGAGAAAATGTATCCGATGAGGGAGGTGTCAGGAGGAGGAAATCTCATGGAAGAAGACGAGGAAAGCGAGTCGGAGGACAATCTAATAAACAGATTGTTAATGGATAGACCACCTCCGAGAGTGGGGTTAATAGAAGATAGAGGGCTCGCAAGGGAAGATGGAAATGACATAGAGGGATATACACCACTCCCTATATCGGAATGGACACCTATCAAAGGCGGAGAAACACCTCCAAACAACACTGTACAGAGTGTAGTGGGAAGGTTTGTGGTGCAGAAAACGCCAACCACAGAAAGGGTTGAGTCTGTGGGATTGCCAGACGCTCTTCAAGTGCCTGTTACCATAGGACCCATAGTTTCGATCTATAACTCTGAGAGAGATAGAGGGGAACAACAAAGGCAATTGGATAGGGAAAGGATTGAGATGGAAAGGAGGAATAATGTGACAAATGCATGGAAACAATTGCCAGGTTCGGTAACATGGAACACCCCATTAGACACAACTGTCGGTCCCAATTCAGAACAGGGAGGTCCGAGAGGACCAATGGATCTAAGGGGACCACGGCCAAGATCTTTTTCAGAGTTAAGAGCTGATTTGAGGGAATGGGACGGGTCCATAGTATCCCCGAGTAACAGGACAAGGACGGAACCAGAGTGGGATACCAGGGGCAATGGGACAGTATCTCATTGTGGGGCCAGCGAGAGTAGTCAGGGCCGGGAAGGCCAAAGTCAGGAGAATAGAGGGGAGGCATGTCCTACAAATCAGAGAGAACAGCCGGAACAAAATACTAGGATTGTAGAGTGTGAGGAAATGTCCCGTCTCTGGGAGAAAGGGGGAGATGAAATGGTACGGGCTTTTCAGAATAGGTTTAGGTGCCTTCATCATACACTCGGGGAAGATGTCCAACATTGGAGGAAGGAGAATAGTGACAGGTCCCGCCATGCTTCGAGTAACCAAGAATCACAGGGAAACAGTGAAGAGAGGGGGAGCAATGGGATGCCTTACTATGCACCTGGAGAAAACAGGCAGATCGGGGAAGGCGGAAAAATGAGAAACAAGGAAGTATTTCATCATCCACCCCGAGAAGATGGAAAGGCATGGGACCTAGAGAGATGGGAACAGGGGAGGACTCCCTTTAACTCACCAGTGCCTAGGCGCAGGGCTAGGAGCTGGGACGGGAGGGAGGCAGAAGGTACTTCTGGACCAGAGGTGCTGAAAGCTGCGATAAAGGTTAAAAGGCTTGATGTCTCCAGCCTAAAATCCGATCTTGACGAGATTATAGAAGGAACGGTGCCTTTAGAAAGGATCGATTTGTACGAACAAGATGAGTTGCTGTTCATAGCGAAGGATACTACCAGGAGAGCTAGAGCATTCCACGAGAAACTGTCTAATTTGGCCGACAGATATGCTGTAGATTTATCTAGGACAAGGGCACTACAGAGTAACCATAGGTTACAATACTCAGATCAAGATCTAGATGAGAAAAGGACTACTGGATTGAAAACTCACATAAGGGAGTTGATAGCTGGGATACGAGTGTGGAGAGATCTGGATAAATGGGAAGAAAGGTGGTCGAAAAAGGGCACGGTTAGGCGAAGTACAAATGTGATGACCCCTGAGGGAAGGGTAATGCAGATGGAGGCATTCCCTTTGCGAGAAATATCAAATGGAAATTATGTACATGTGCCCTGGAGTAGAGGAGACTTAGCCGCATTTACCAACTCATTTCTGAAGTTGCGGGACAATCCAGTAGAGTGGTATAAGCAGGTAGAGAGGTTTGTTAAAATTTCGAAGGTATTGTGGATTGATTTGAACACGTTGTTTGACATCGTGGTCCCATCTGATCTGTGGACCCCTTGTAAGACTAGTGTCGAATGGCCAAATGCTGAACCATTGAGGGATGCTCGGACTAATGGACCGTCTGAGATTGTCATGCGAAAGTATGAAAGGGTAATAGCATGGCTGAAAGATAAGGTACCACCACAGGACATAGATTGGGTAAAAATAGACCGAACAAGGCAGGAACCCAAGGAGACAGTTCATGAGTTTTATGAAAGATTATTGAAAACATTCAAGCAATACAGTGGACTAGATGTAATGGATCCCAAAGATATAGGGCAGTTTGTGTCAAAGTTTGTCTTGGGGTTGAGACCTGATATTTGTTTGATGATACAGCAACATTTAATCTGTTGGCAGAACAAACCACTAGATGAGATTTTACGATATGCGAGGTACTGCAGTGACGAGATAGATTCTAAAGCCAAGAATCTAAAGGAGAAATTGATGGTGGTGCAAATGCAGTCCGCTGGGAAGGGTGGCCAGCAGAAGCAGGGGATGGGACGAAAACCAAATGGTCAGAGCAAAGATAATGAAGAAGGGCAGAGACCTAGGATAGACTTTGCCACTTTAAAGAAAACGACAAAGTGTCATCAGTGTCACCAGGTGGGGCATTGGCGACGCGAGTGTCCCTTTAACCCTGAAAATGGAGAGCTAGATAGAAGTAGAAGAGCAGGTCCAAGAAGACCCAGTGCAAAAGGTGACAGTTCCGAACAGTAAGGTGGCCAAAGGGGGGACTTCGGCTCCACGGGCCCAATTCCCACAGCCACCGAAGATAGCAGCTGGAGGAAAGGTCTTTAAACAAATGCCTCTGTTTATCGAGGAAGAAAAATGTTATTACATTGATCCATTGACAGGACAACGGGTGAGCAGTGAAGAGGACTGTACCCTCGGGGCAGTTCTAGAAGTGGATCAGAGAGGGCCATTTGTTGAGGCAGAAGTGGCAGGGTGTCCCACTACGTTCTTAGTGGACACTGGGGCTACTCGTTCGACTCTGAGATCAGCGGTAGTTCCAGACTTGCCAATGTCAGGGGAAACAATTCAAGTGGTAGGAGTCGCAAATAAAAGAATGACTAGTCCCTTGACAGAACCAGTGTCTGTGAAAATTGGAAACCACATGAACGAACATCAGTTTGTGGTTTGTGACTCGAGTCCGGTATGTCTGTTAGGAAGGGATTTGTTGTGCAAATTGAACTGCACCATATACTGCACCCCGCAAGGAGTGGAGGTACAGACTACCGACGAAGATGCTACTTTTAAGGTGGCCAATTCCAAATCTTGTGTAGAACTATATCCTACTCTGACAATAGAAGATCTTCCCCAAGACCTACGAGATGCAGTGGCGTCAGAGGTATGGGATTTCACAGGAGAAGAAATAGGATTGATTAAGGGGGTAGAACCGGTAAAAATATTGGTAAAACCAAATGTTGAGTTTCCAAGAACGCCTCAATACAAATTGTCCCAGGAAACGATTGCGGGAATAAAACCTGTGATCGAGTCAATGATACAGCAGGGAATACTGAAAGAAATCGTGGGTAGTCCTTGTAACTCCCCGATTATGGGTTTGCAGAAACCTAGTGGGAAATTCAGGATAGTACAGGATTTACGAAAGATTAACAACATAGTCGTTTCATGTTGTCCCGTGGTACCGAATCCATCAGTGATATTGTTTCAAATACCATGTCAAGCAGAATGGTTCACAGTGATAGATCTTTGTCAGGCTTTCTTTTCAATCCCATTGGATGAAGAGAGCAGGTATCTTTTTGCTTTTAAAATGGAAGATCGCGTTTTAACATGGTGTCGAATCCCACAAGGATTCACAGATAGCCCATCCATCTTTAATCAGTTGCTGAAGAAGAATCTTGAGAATCTAGTACTGCCACAGAACTCGGTTCTGGTACAGTACATAGATGACCTACTTGTTGCGTCAGAAACAGAGGAAGCTTGTAAAGCAGATTCAATTGCCTTACTGAATCATTTAGCTGAAAATGGACATAAGGTATCTCCGAGCAAGTTGCAGTATTGTTTGACAGAAGTACAGTATCTAGGGCACAGGTTAGAAAAAGGGAAACGTAAGGTGTCCCCGGAGAGGATTGAGGCGATAATGAAAATGAATGCGCCTACAACACAGAGAGAAGTTAGAATGTTCCTAGGAATGGTGGGTTACTGCTGACAGTGGATAGTTAACTTTTCACTGAAAGCAAAGCCCTTACAGAAACTGACGCACAAGGAGGTGAGTGATCCGGTACCATGGGATGAAGAATGTCTGGTAGCGTTTTTACAGCTGAGAGACGATTTGTGTCGTGCCCCAGCTTTGGGAATGCCCGATTACGAGAAGTCATTTTCACTGTATTGCTGTGAGAGAGAGGGATGTGCTTTGTCAGTCTTGGCACAGACCCACGGTAATGCCCGTAGACCAGTTGCATACTTTTCGGCTACATTAGATCCAGTAGCCGCAGCGTTGCCCGGATGTCTCAAATCCGTTGCTGCAACGGGTGTCAGCATTGAAAGGAGCGAGAGTATTGTGATGGGACATCCAGTAGTGGTGTATGTACCACATTCAGTTGAATTGTTAATGACCAGGACGAAGACGCAGCATCTGACCAATAGCAGGCTCACGCGTTACGAGCAAGTTATACTTGCCGCAGAAAACGTGACTCTCAGGAGATGCTCTGTCTTGAATCCTGCTACTTTGATGCCATTACCTACGGTAATAGAAGGCGAAGGATGTGAAGACCACGATTGCCTTGATGTGACTGAACTATGCACGAAACCCAGACCAGATATTGTGGATGAGCCATTGTCTGACCCCGATGAAATTTACTTTGTTGATGGCTCATGTTTAAGAGACGATACTGGTCGGTTGAGAGCAGCTTATGCTGTTTGTACCATTACTGGAGTTGTGGAAGCCGCTTGCCTGGAAGGAGTACATTCCGCACAGGTAGCAGAAATTATTGCCCTAACTCGTGCCTGCATAGCAGGAAACGGAAAAAGAGTCACCATCTACACGGACAGCCAATATGGTTTCGGTGTGGTTCATGATTTCGGGCAGTTGTGGTCTCAGAGGGGTTACATGACCTCCTCTGGTTCGCCCATTCGAAATGGAGAATTTGTGCGATTGCTGATAGAAGCATTACAAGGTCCTGTTGACATCGCGGTAGTGAAGTGTGTAGCTCATACTAAGAATACAGATTTTGTGTCACAAGGTAATAGATATGTTGATGAAGTCGCACGCTATTGTGCGGAACAAAGTTATTCTTTCTCAAAGGTGGAAATAGAAGGTGCAGAAGAAAAGACTGAATTAAGTATGATGTTAGAAACTGTAGACACTTGGGAGGATTTAAGAATAATGCAGGAGAACGCACCTGAAACAGAGAAAAAGGCATGGGAAATAGCAGGTTGTGTGCGAAGTGAAATGGATTTTTGGGTTTCAGCAGATGGGAGAGCTGTGTTACCTGAAGAATTAGCTAATCCCATGGCGAGAGAAATACATGGTCCAGTACATCTAGGAAGGGATGCTATGATGAGAGTTTTTAGGCAGACTTGGTATTGCCCGAAATTCAGAATAGCAGCAGAATCAGTATGTAAGCGATGTGTTACTTGCCAACAGCTGAACGTAGGCAAACGAACACCAGTCACACTGAGTCACATTGGGAGGTCGGGGGGGCCTTTCAATAGAATGCAACTAGATTTCATCGAAATGCCAAGAGTCAATCGCCTTCGGTATGTGTTGGTGATTGTATGCGTATTTTCCAGATGGGTTGAAGCGTACCCTACACGTAGGTGCGATACACTCACAGTGGCTAAATTGTTGCTCAGGGAGTTGATACCGCGCTTCGGGGTGCCTGCCTCTTTGGAATCTGACAGAGGAAAACATTTTAACAGCGAAATAGTGAAGATGTTGTGCTCCACACTGAATATCGATCAAAAGCTGCATTGTAGTTATCGACCAGAAGCTTCAGGAATTGTGGAACAAGTGAATGGCACTTTGAAGAATAGATTGGCTAAAGTAGTGGCATCCACATCCTTGAGTTGGCCAGATGCTCTTCCTCTAGTGCTCATGAGCATGCGCAGCACACCTGATAGGAGGACAGGTCTCTCTCCCCACGAGATCCTGATGGGGAGGGCCATGAGACTTCCTACAGTTCCAACTACTGCTCTATTGAATATTACAGATGATCTGATCTTGGAATATTGTAAAGGACTGTCTGACGCCATCCATTCTGTGTCCCTTCAGGTGCATGCGGCTGAAGTTCCAGCAGCGAGGAACCTGTGTCATGACCTGAACCCAGGGGACTGGGTCTTAGTTAAAAAACACGTCCGGAAGAACTGCCTAGATGTTCGCTGGCGTGGGCCCTTTCAGGTAATCCTGATAACGAACACCGCGGTGAAGTGCGGGGGGCTGCCAAATTGGATCCATGCTTCCCATACTCGAAGAGTTCCAGCACCTCTAGAAGGAACAGCTCCCATCCCAGACGAAAGCCCTGAAGTGGAAGAAGAGTCGCAAGAAGGGATTGAGGCAGCTGAGGGGGTGTCAGAAGAAGTTGGGAACGCAACGGATTCAGAAGAAGAGCAAAGGCAGGACGGCAGTGAGACAGAAGACGCAACTGAAGGAGAGAGCAGAAGTGAATACGACTCAGACTCAGATCCGTATCGGAGCGACCAAGAACCAAGTGGGAGGACAAGGAATAGGAGAATAAGGCTTGGAGCTGCCACTTGGCCAACTAGGAGAAGAAGGCTAAGTTTGAGGTCGGCCCAGGAAGAAACGCTTACTCCTATATCCGAAGACTCAGATCCAGAAGAAGATATCCAGGATCAAGCCGAGGAGGGTCTTAGAAGATCAAGGAGGGTGCGAGTGCCTAGTAGAAGATACTCTACTCCCGACTGGACCTACCTCGTTGCAGATGTCTGGGAGACACAGAACAGGGAGGATCAGGGAAGTGGAACTGATCAGAACTGACCCGATCATCACAGTGCAAATAAGGTTTCTACTACCAGGAGCGGAGACCGAAAGGTTGCTGACACTCAACATCGTTCATCCTGCTCTCCTGAGTGGAATAAGAAAATTGATTTTAGAGACAGTTGAGTTTCCAGTTTGCTGTTCACGATATCCAATATTGGAGGGAACTCTTCTTCGTTTGGAAATGCTTGAGCGAGTAGTAGAAATGCTAGGAGCGCTTATTGTTGTGGATTAATACCATATTACGAATGTCTTCAAAGGGGCGCAGAACTGGAAAGGTGAAGAAAGTGATCTTGATTAGAACGGACCCCTTTGTAATTGTGGATGTAGAACTGATAGTACCAGGAGTGGAAATTGAAAAAACGCTAACTCTCAATTTTGTCCGTCCACTTGTCTTGAGCGAAATAAGGAGAATAATCCTAGAAAAAGTTGACTTTCCATGTTGTGGGACGAACTGTCCAGAACCTGAGGGAATGATACTTCGGATGGACATTTATGAAGACGTAGTGTCACTCCTTGAGTCATACATAACTTCAGACGAAAATAAGACTGTTGAAAAGAAGTTGTAAAAACTTGTTGCAAGATAACCTAGCGCCGAGTGGAAGAAGAAAAGTGATAGGGGTTTCATTTTAGTGGATGGAGAAGGGCTAGGGTTGTCTATTTTCTACTGGACTTTGAACTGTTTTGCGGAAACAAATTGTCAAGCTTCCAAGTGTTCAAAGAAAGACATTGCAAGAGAGAAAGACTTTGTTTGAAAAGAAGAGGAAGTGAATGCTGGAAGAAAGTCAAAAACTACACTGTTTGAGAACATGGAGGCTGGCAACCCGAACCGCAGGGCAAAATGTATAGCTGTTACACTTTTAGGAGTAGTGGTTTCTCTTATAATTTTAGTGGTAACTGTTTCATTCCTAGCGGGACACGAAGGGGATGAAACCGCAGTTAAGGAGGATAAGGGAGTATCAACACCGAAAACTACCATTATTAAAGAGAAGGGAAACATCAATGAGAAAGACAAAGCATTGTTAGATGCAGAAATAAAAAGGCTTCACACCGACGAGTCACAGGGAAATTACAAGTCAAATGCTTATGCTAAATTGCTTTATGAATATGTTGATGCCATGGAAGTAAAGGATTGTTACGTTTGTATGCAATTACCAGCTTCAGTGGAGGAGGGTATCAGATACCATCATCTTCCGTTGACATATGGAATAACGTGCAGTTTATTGTTGAGCATGTTTTATGGACGAGAAGGATTCGAGTATTATTTCTCGAATTTCGACTCGACATTGCCAGAGGTTCCGAATTTCAAGCATTTGAACAAATGGGACTACTACAAAAGCGAAGACAGACTACACAAATGGTTTATTCCATGGAAAACGTTAGATACTTCACATGCTCGAAGGAACAATCTGACTTGTCAAATATCAGAAGTTGAGAAAAAGTTTATAGCACAGGTAGATACTAGATATAGGAGGCAGAAGATTTTGAAAGCATCAGGACAATGGGAAACAGATTGGACCAAGGAGGAAAGGGCACATCAAAGAAAGGGTAGTATTGGTCCAATTGCTTTGGATAAGGATAAACGGGGAAAACTGTGCATTCACAGGAGTTACTCATATTATGAAAACTTTTATGTAGGTCAAGTCCATTGTGAACATGCCTTTCAATTGGAGTATTACTCTAAGAACTTTTTGAAAGGGATGCAAGCAATACCAAATGTATATTTTGTATGTGGAAGAAGTGCCTATGTGAAGTTACCAGATAATTGGTACGGATCATGCTATCTGGCTGTTGTCTTCCCTAAAATATATCATGTTGAGAATTTAGACACGCCTAAGAAAGAAATATCAACTAGATGGAAGCGAGGGCTGGGTGCAGCAGAAGTAGTTGGAGATGTACTCGGTGCTGCATTCCCTTTCTTAGGATTAATAATGAATGACATCAAAATTAGGAGGTTAGCTACAGTCATAGATAGGCTATCTGCCAGTACTGCAAGATCCTTGATGCTGATAGAAGGGGAGATGCAATCGATTAGGGCGATGGTTCTTCAGAACCGACTTGCTTTAGACGTTCTGTTAGCAAAAGAGGGAGGAGTCTGTAAGGCTTTGAAGGTCCAGGAATGCTGTACTTACATTCCAGACAATTCAAAACCTCTAGAGAAGTATATACAAAACATCACTGCCATACACTACGAAATTGAGGACCTGGCAAAGGTAAATGTGTGGGAAAAAGTAGGCCATGGAATGGGTAAAGTTGGAAGTTGGTTTGCCAACTTAGGAAAGGGTATCGTTTGGTACATACTGAAACCCATCATCATAATAGTGATTTGTGTAATCACTTTGTGGGGATTGGTGCGTTTGTATCAATGTTATAGAGCAAATAGGTTACAGAGAGCTATGAAGAAACAGGAAGAAGAGTTGACAGCGATGCAGGACACTCAATATAAGAGTCTGAAAGCATTAGAGAGTATGAAAAGAGGTGGAACTGCCCTGTCTTCACTTTAAAAGGTTCTACATTTTTAGTGTCTTGGTGATGATGACCCCTGAAGGTCATCAAAGGGGGGACTGAGAGAGCACAAGTTTGAAAAAAATGTATAAGTACGCCATATTTACAAGCACGTAGTTAGTTTAAACATGTTTTGCACACGAGTGTTTTATATCCAGGAGTGAAATATATAGAGTGTTTTATATTCAGTAGTGAAATGTATAGAATGTTAAGTAGAGTAACTATAATTATAACGGTGTGAGATTAAGGTAGAAATGTTGGAATATATGTGAAAACCTCATGTTCTCATGTTAAAAGAATCATGTCCGAATTAAATGTAACTTTGAAAATCCAGTATTATGTGTAGGCCTTAGGGCAATTCACAGCAAACCTGAACGTGCTGCTAAATTAATGTGAGATAAGGTTGACATGGTTCTTCCAAATGTACTATTGAACTTAGGGTTAAAAGTATATGCTTTATAGATGTGTTATTTTAGAAACGTATGCTAGTTAAGAATGTTTGCTGTTTAAATCAAGTTAACGTTTAAGAGTGCAGGGACCTGCTGCATGTAAATCAAGTAGGCCAGAGGAGATAATGTCATGTCGTTTAAATCGTCATGTGCTCGTTAGAGAAGAGGTCGCGAGGTGTCCAGCACCGAGCTTTGAGAGTGTTTTATGACTAAAGATATGGTGGAGTCTGGAATTTGAGGCCCACTGCAGGATGAGCTGTATGCAGGTGCGAGGGTCCTAATCAGCTCGAATGAAAGGGACTTTGTTCAGTGGCGCCTTGCGCAGGCCTGTAGGAGTTTCCAGGAATTTCAGGGGGTATCAGCGCACTGAAGAAGAAGCCTGGGAACCAAGGTCAACTATAACGAGGGTCTTCAAGAGTACCATCATGGAGTTTGCCGCGCAAAGATGTACCACGTGAGGGGCGTCCCAAGGGGCGTTCCTATCAGAAATGTGATTTGGTATTAGGGAAAGAGACCCGGGAGGAGAGCAGAGCAGATGATTTTGGGAGCCTAAGGAAGCGGATGGGTAGGCAGATAGGCTGATCAGGAGAGACCCATTATCAGAGAAGAGACAAAGAGAAGTGCGTGATCTTCTTAGGAAGTCACCACGGCTGACACCTAGAGGGTTAAGATCTTGCTAAGTAGGGATGTCATTTAAAATAGTGTAGGGACAGACTAACCTTAATTTTCTTTTCTGTAATGACTTTGAGATTGCAACTTATATCTATTTTGACAACCCTTATGGTCTTTGAGCTTGTACTTATTATTTTGTTCTTCAGACTTAGATTATTCAAGAAGTTCATGTTTATAGTGATACCAATTTACCTTTTGAATCTCATTTTGAGAAGTTTGTATCTTCAGTTATCTTTGACTTTATATTAAATCTTTAAAACTTAAATTTGGTCAGTGGTCATTTAGAGTGTTGTAAGTTCTTAAATTGATTGACTTATTGCGAGATTACCTTTACTCAACGACAGGTACCAACGATTCAGTCGACATAGTTTGGGATTTGGTAAGATAATTAGTAACCAGTAATCCCGCGTTAGCAAACTTATAGCAAGTATTAAGTAAATATACTGTTGCAAGGTCTGGCATTTATGGATCTATAATCCACGTTTAAACAGGTAAATAGATCCAAACCCTGGGAGATTATGTCATCCATGGGTGTTGGTCGGAACATTGTTTTATTTTTGAGGGACCTCCACAGTGACATAGTGGCAACGGTACACTATTCAAAATGTCACTCACAATTTTAAAATTCAAAGCGGGGTATGGCAGGGCTGTATTTTGGCCCCCTTACTTTTTAAACTATACATTCATAACTTGAAGCAGGTACTATCTGATTTAAAAGTAGACTGGCCCCTGTGGGGCCCCGGCATCTGCTGATCTTATTAAATGCAGATGATGCAGTACTTAGGCCAGAACCGCCTGGAGCCTGCAGACCTTACTGGATTAGTTTGTTTATTTTATGGAGGAGTTTGATTTATCGGTAAACGATAAAAATTCTTTTGTAATGGTCTTAGGCCCCCAATGCATCAAATTGATTACTTTTAAAGTTGGGTATTCTCCGGTGCCAAAGACCACAGAGTTTTCTCATTTGGATTTATAGCGCTAAGTACATCTCTCAAGCATACTCTGCCTCGAGGATCTTTTGGTGGCATTTCAGAGGATTTCACTAATGGAATAAGCAATGAAGAAAGTGAATACCACGTGAATAAGAGACCAGAGACACCCGATCCATACCAAAGGACGCTACCACTTTGGAAACCATATGCGGTTTGGAATTATCACCGCATATTAAGACATACTTACGTACAGGATTTAGCCTTGAGAAAGTCGTGGGACAATTTCCCTATTAAGACGAAACACGTGTTGGCTGTTGAAAACATCCGGGAAAACTTACAATGAATAAAGTGACCTACAAAGAAGAAAGAATACTTACCTTCTGTTCATTATTGCATTTATTTTGTGGAAACACGTTACATACTTGTGTTATTTGAAACTATTACGTGTGCTAAGGAGTATTATTACATCTCTAAAGCAGTTTAAGGGAGTGAAAACTGGGGTTACACCATTCAGAAGTAGTGGCAAATTGTCGAAAACACTTTTTGAGATGTTTCCTGTGTGTCCCACAAAGTACCCCAAGCTTCTCAGTGCATAATGAATTGGGAGTGGCTTACTGAAACGTCATCACTGCCGTTCGGCACTCTCCCTGTGGATACATTTCTGGACAAGGCCTGGGATCCAACTGAGCAAAGAGATTATCAATGACTGCCTGGTTTAAATATATTTGGGACTGTTTTTTGAACTGAGGTAGAGATGATTTATTTAGGAATCTGGACAGTATCTGCAAACAGGACCACATATGGGTAAAAGAACACTTTTTTAGAAGGAGGTGGTTGGATGGGGGGAAGCTTTAATGAAGACTAGTGTTCGTTGATATGTCCTCTTGAAAACTGTGCCCTCTACTCAGCCTTACCTCTTGTGTGATAAGAGTAGGTACAACCGCTTTTTACTCACCAGGTTCTATTTGAACCAATTGCCGTTCCTGTTAGCCTACGCACGAGAGGGACTATGGGTGTTAATCCTATATCCTACGGCTGCGACAGCAAGGCTCCGTAGGACACGCTACATTTTATGATGTTTTGTAGCTTCTATTAAGTACCCAGGAAACATTATATTCTCCCTATACTGAAATAAGCTCATTTTACTCAGGTTCGCCCTACACTCATATACTTGCAAATGCTTTTGGGGGATATTATTCTCAACAATTTTTTTAGCTTTTTAAAAGTTTCTGTTAGGTTAAGAAACAGCTTTTATTAAACCCCATTGGAGTGTAAGACATTCGCCATGTCTATATCTTTTTCTGACTTTTTTAATTGTGTATTTATTCTATGTATTTTTAAATTCTGGATATTGAGGATGATTTTGTAGTGTGTGTCATGGCTTGTTTTACTTTTATGGTTTTTATTTCATAGAACGAATAAAGTTTATATTGATTGATTGAATCAAATGTTAGAGAATAGAACGTGAGCTTGTGCTGAAACTATACTTGAGGCCGCAATATCATGTCAACATACTGGTGCACAGGGTTCCAAACATGTTCACATTACTAAACACATAATAAATGCAGTTTCTAAACTAATGAATACATTGCAAGGATTACATAAAAGATGTTATTTCAAAATACACCAATTTGAAAATAATTTCTTGCTACATGGATAAATGTCCAAATATTAGTCCACATGTGTGTCATATCATCCATTTCACAATGAGACATGTTATAAACTTGCGCTTTCTCTTAACACATCAATATACAAATATTGCAGGAATTACTATTAGTCACATTTCTAGGTACATCCTTTATAAATCTCATTCGTTTTCATGCAGAGTACTGTAAATAGGCCATTCCCCATCTTTTCTTAGTAACATTAATCACACAGAATATATTCAAGTGTTGACTTCTCATGATTATAATGCACTTCTACAGTATCTTAGGGTGGGATCAAAATTACACTGCTCCATCCCGTACAGCTATACAATAGACACAATTCTGAATTCTAAAAGGGTTCACTGTGAATCCCTCAAGATTTTCTCAAAGAAGCTAATTGTGGAAATTAAATATATTTAAAAAGAGAAGGAAAAAATAGCCCTCTAAGGCAGAATTTTCAGCAATAATTTTTTATTGCAATGTCCAATTTACGAAAACACAACACTGTTATGTCCTATACACTCTTTTGGTCGCAAGGATATATGCGGTTTGTAGATTCTCTAAACACATGCCATACCAAGGGCCAACAACTGAGCTGCAGCTTAAAATGTTTTTTCATGGTGTACCGACCTGAATGTAATTTGTTTCGTTAAATTAATGAACGAAACATTGGAATGAAGGAAAACTATATATTACTAACAAAAGCTACTGGGGTTAGGGAAAGTGGTAATTTGAACACCTCTTAATTTGGGGATACCCATACTTTCATGTTGCTCAGTAGGCAGTTTGCAAAATGTCTTCTTTCTTGCACACTGGTTTACAGTTGGAAAATAAAAGCATAGAGAAATTTAATTAGCAATAACAAATGGTTATGTTCGCTGACGACACACTCCTGATTTCAAAAACCAGACAGGGCCTTCAACAAGCCTTGTCGAGGTTTGAGTTTTTCTGCAGCGAACATGAGCTTGAAGTGAATGTGTCTAAGACCAAATTCATGGTTTTAAGAGGGCACAATCAAATTAGTGCAAGGGTAAATATGGGGGGTATTCCACTGGAACAAACCAAGTTTTTTACTTACCTGGGTGTTACTTTTAGCGAGACCCTCAGTTGGTCCCATCAAGTTGAGCTCATGGCCCTAAAGCATTTGCAGATAGGTGGTGCGCTGATTAAAGAGCATAAAGGCTCTTTTACCCGGCCAATTTCACCACTAATCAAGATATACGGCTCCAAGGTTCTACCCTCAGTTTTATATGGGGCGGAGCTATGGGGCTATAGCAAACTGGATCCCTTGAGATCAGCCCAAAATAAATTCCTCAGGATGGCAACAGGTCTGCCCCAGTCAACTCCGCAGATCCCGCTTTTATATGATCTCGGGTGTCAACCGGTGGAGGACCAAGCGAGATTCCGTCCATTGGCATTCTGGCGACGTCTATGGACAACGCCGGAACTCCATTTTTATGCCAAGGCTTGCCTAGAGGTCAAAGATCGTCCTGGTTCTTCAAACATAGGTTGGTTTAAGGATTTAAGCTCTATCCTTTCCGCCCTGAGGTATGGTGATTTGTGGTCTGGTCCTGAATTAGCAATCTTTCCCTCCAAAAAAGATCTAAAATTGCAATATTGGGACTGGGTGGTTTTTAACAGATATCTGAGTCTGTGTTCCAGCAATCTTACAAGTCTATTCATTGCTTTTAAAGACATATCCAAGCTTGAACAATATTGGGATATGATAACAAAGCCTCTGGATCGTAAATTATTCCACCAGTTCAGATGCGGCGCGCTGCCTCTAGAGGACTTCACTAAAAAGTGGGATTCTGGTGGGACAGGGCATTGTCCAAATTGCCAGGGTCAGGGTGAAAGTGTAAACCACTTTTTGTTTGTGTGTCCTTTGTACACAGCCCCAAGAGCAAAATGGTTAAGCCCGGTTTGTAGATGTCTATGTACCCGCTCGGCTGTTGAAGCAAGCAGAATTTTAAAAACTAACCTGACCCCAATAATTGTTGTGGGGTTAGCCAAATATTTGGGGTGGGCTTGGTTGCTTAGAACCAGGTTCCTTAAAAGTAAACAGCGGGGGGTTTAATATTGTCTGCTTGCTTACCTGTTAATGACTAATTCACTATACTTGATGTCTATTGGTAATTTATGTGGTAATGCCAATTTTGTATTTATTCATAGAAGCCTGTATAAGTAATTTAATTTTGGTTTTAGATGTTTTTACAATGTATTTACTGTATTTTTATGTCTTTTATGATGCACCAATCGAATAAAGACTTCTTGAACTGAACTGAACTGAAATAACAAATGGTCAGCTATTCTGTATTTCCACGTATCTTCGTATGAAACCAAATCCCACTGCGCAGCTGGGCCAAGCGCCTGCTGCACAAAATCAGTGCTTTTTTCAGAATAATGGGTAGCTGCGAAATTTGGACCCCATCTCAGCCGCCACCCAAGAAAACATACCAAACCAAACATTTCTGAAAACGAGACATCCAGTGGAGTCGATGATGGTGTGACTCATGTGGATCCCATGAAGTTATTTCAACCTAAATGCCTTCAAAACGTTACTTTGGGTAAAAAGACCCATTTCCTCACATTTCCATGGGAGAAAGTTGGAAGCTGCGAGGGTCCACAAAATACCGCACTTGTGTGCCTGGGCCTAGCCCCGAAACACAAAACGCACTACAACATGTGATGGAGACATAAAAAAATCTGAGATCAAAATTACCCTGTTTGGCAATATTTTGTTAACTGGGTATTTTGGGTCCTGACTTGCACACCACAGAGGGTAAACTACCAAACTCAGACATTCCTGAAAAAAAGACAGCCAGGTGAGCTCATGATGGTGTGAGTTGGATGGATCCTTTAAAGGTGTTTTATGCAGAAGGCCTTGCAAAGTTCAATCTTTGGTTAAAGCATGCATTTTGCCAGCGCTTTAAGTCAGCAACCTTCATCTATTCGCCTGTTGGCATATCCATACTGCTTTAACTCATCACAGTATACTGCATTGTCAGTGAGTCCACCCACTTCAGCTGCTGTCTCCCCTCATTGTGAGTTATGGCATTTTACCAAAGTGAAAAAAGAACAATTGATGGACAGAATGTAGAACGATGTCATACATTCACCCCAGTACAGATTTCTGGGCCTAAATCCATCATTTTTTTGCTCAACTGGGGTGGCGAAGTGAGCTAAAGAATGATGATGGATTCAACCCAGATCTGTGACTGGGGGTGAGTGTCTGAAAAGTTTCAGCACTCCGTCCATCAGCTCCTTTTGATTAGATTTTACCAAAGTGCACATTGTCATCTACACACAAAACAGTGCACTTCAATTTCAGGGCTTATATGGAGTGATAGTTTATAGCTTTTCTTTTTTTGCAAGGGTAACTTAGCTTTCTACACAATGCTACTAGACTGCTCTTTAACCTCTAATTATGCCTCATTCTGCACAGGCAATGCTGTTATGGACTGAAGTTATGCTGTTGCAGGGATTCTGCTCAGCAACAGAGCTATGCTTGTGAGCATAGAACATCAGTAGCTAGTGACTAGGTCGCCGTACCACCTCAGTATTATGAGCCAGAGTCCGACGAGCTAGTGTCTCACTTGCCCTTCTACTCGTAGCCAGAGGAACAAGTGAATTGACACCCCAGACCACAGCACTCACGACCCTCTCAAGGTTCGCTGTGACAGGACACCCCCTTTCGCCCACACACTCTTACTAGCTGACAAAAAGATATGAAAGAGACACGAAGGAAGTTTGAAATGTTTATTTAAACTATTGTGCTCTGAAATGCAGTATACGTGCCACCATTAGAAATCAACTGCCTAGCAAAAATACCATCAGCATTGTCAACAAACAGTATGTTATGACAAGTCCTGTCATATTATAAGACAGTATAGCCTACCCCTTCTACAGAAGCAAAACTGATTATACAGCAAAGATGTTTGGGTTTAGCAGCAGGCCCAGTATCTTAGCATACACAGATGTACATTCCACATCTCAGATACAGCCGTGATCTTCTTTCAGGAAATATCAGCCTGTCTTTCTGTGTTACAATGATGAGCATACCTATATGGCAAGGTTGACATGTTCATAAACAACAGCTGCATTTCTGTGTTGTGTCTCTGTGTAAGTGCCTGACCGGAACAAAATAACAAGGGACATTGTTGTTTGACCTTGTCTACTGTTCAGACTAAATCCCAGGAAAGAACAGAACTAGTAAACAACTGCAGGTGAAAATATAATGCAGCACAGAAGCAAATATGATTATGTAATAACATGTGCAACTCTAAGGTGGCCTTTGCCGTGCACCGTTAGGCTAACATAGGGAAAACTACAATAGGCCCTGTATAGAACACATGACAATGGTATTATAGTATATTTTTCCCAAACTTCATATTAGTTTCCCATTCCAGCATGACATAGAGCCATTCTGTAACAGCAAGCCAATGATAACGTATGGCAACTATGCAACTGTGGCCATCACTTGGGTGTGCATGCACTAATGGCCATCGTTGAATATTTTTTACATTTTTAAATCATTCTTTATCATTCCAGCAAGCCTGATGTATCACTTGCAAATGCATTAATCATCATGGAATGGTAAAATATGGGCATGGGAAGTTACATTTAAATATTTTAAAGGTAACTGCCCACTAAATATTTTTTGCACATTTTATCATTTTTTATCCTCCCAGCTTAGCTAACTTGTCAACTGCCATCAGGTTACATGACTATAGCTGTAATCACTATAGAAGAAGTGAGAGGAATACCACATCAATCCCCCTCTATTTTGATAACTCAACACATTCTATGATTGATGAGGAACTGAAATGTGTACCCATATGCCATTAAGGTCTCTACTCTTTAGAGGCAATGTCCTCAACCACTGATCCTGGCAACCTTCATCGTCAGGTATGCCTTAACAACCACTGTGCATTCTTATGTACACAAGTTGGAATTCAGTTATCCCTGAGGAGCTCATAGATATCCTGAGGAATCTGGAACTTTGGTATTAAAAGGACACCCATTTGTACTGAACATATTGCTGGGTTCCTATGAGAGGATTAAAACAGGGCAAGTTGGGTAGTCACAGTGTACTTAAAAATGCCCCTCTGGACCACCCATGTGGGTTGGCTGCCTTCTTCAGGACCACTGGCGGCCCGTCATCCTCTGCAAAAATAATATTATAAACTTTATCCACCTCAATTTCAAGCTCCACATTATAAATCCCATCTGAGGAGTTTACATGTCTGTTAGAAATGGGGGTCTCTAGTTGGCAAGGGCTTGCACCTTTGTCCAAGTAGGGGCCCTTCTTCCTAGTCAGGATAAGGGAGTTACACTCCTAAATTAACCCCTGCTCACCCCCTTGGCATGAGCAGTCAGGCTTATCTTAGAGGGAGTGCGTAAAGCATTTGCACATAACCAACAGTAATGCAGTGTAAGCATTACAAAATGGCACCACACAAGTTTAGAAAAATAGCCAATATTTTTATATACAAGACCAAAAACGATAGGATTCCACTATACAGTACTTACAAATCTACAGTTATCAAAATACGCTTTAAAAACAGTTTGGTGATGTCGATAGCTCCGTCCGGGCCTATCAGGGCATCATGAGCAAACAAATCTAAACAGTTCAGGGTGGTTGTGGCGTTGCGGACCAGCTACGGTGTCGGGAAGACCGGCAAACAGTACCTGTTAGAGATTCATGGTGCTGAGGCCCTTGAAGTCACTTGTGTTGCAGATCGAGCTCCTTTCTGTTGGGATCAGGAGCGCTGGTGTCGGCAGGCATCGGGTGCTGCGACGCAAAGTGCAGTGGTGCAGTGTAAGGTGCCCTCAGGTCGCAGTGCGAGCAGCGGCTCAGTGGCGGCATCAGATGGTGTCGTCCGTGAGACCAGGGTCACGATACAATGTGAAAGCGGTGCTCGTCACTGTGCTGGCAGGTCACAGTGCAAGCAGAGGCATCATCATTGCTGAAGCGCTGTTGTCGGCTGACAAACGGGAGTTAATGGTGCCGGCGTTGGTAGGCCAAGGCTGAGGTGCGGAATGAGGGCAGTGCATCGTGTAACTTTACGAGCGATCTCCTCGAACCATGGTGCAAGCAGTGGTGTCGATTTCAGCATGGAGCAGCAGTGTCGGGGAGGCCAAGGAGTCATCGTGAAGCGAGGCGGTGCCCACAGGTTGCGGTGCGAGCAACGGCTTGGTGGCGGCATCAGCAGGCGTTGTCGGTGAGACCAGGGTCGCGGTGCAGCTTTGTGGCAGTGCTCTCCGCGGTGCCCAGGCTTCGGCGTGAAGTGAGGCGGTGCTGAGTGCGGTGCCCACAGGTCACAGTGTGAGCAGCAGCTCGGTGGCGGCATCAGCAGACGTCGTCAGTGAGACCAGGGCCGTAGTGCGGCATTGCGGCGGTGCCCTCTGCGGTGCCTTCAGGACATGGAGTCGGCAGCGTCCTCTTAGACGCCGTTGAGTTGCTTTTCTTCTGTCACAGCACAAAACACACAGTCCCCATTTCTGAGGGCAGAAGAGCTTGAAGTCTTTGCTGTTCCTGGGACTTCTTGAACAGGGGGCAAGCACTACCTCAAGCCCTTGGAGAAACTCACAAAAGTATATTGCAGAAAGTTCTGTCCAGTCCTTTCACTGCCCAAGACAGACGAAGCCACTGAAGGCCAACCCAGCAGAGCACACAGCAAAGTGGTAGTCCCTACTCACAGCTTCTCCAGCTCTTCTTCTTTGCAGTCTTCTTGATCCAAAAGAGTTCTAAAGTTCAGGGGTCTGGGACCCAGTATTTGTATCCAAAAATCCTTCGATCCTCTAGGCAGAGGGTGTCTGTACCCAGCCAGAACCAGTTCTGCCTTCTCTGGGGTGATTTCCTGGCAGGGGGTGGAGACGGCATTGCCAGAGGCAGACCAGGCCAGGCCCTTTGAGGTGCAATGAAATCTCCTCCCTCTTCCTCCATCGCAGCCCAGGTCCATTCAGCCCTTTCCTGACCTAACTAGACTATCGGTAGCCACCCTTGCTTCCTAGCCATCTGTCGTCCAAAACCCAGACAGGCAAACCACATTCCATTAGATGCACACAGGATAACTGAGCTAGAAAATACCTACGTCCTAAAAGTGGTATTTTCAAACACAGAATGAAAAAATCACCTTTACTAAAAGATGCATTGTTAGATTCTGAGTTCATGCATACTAAACGTTATTTCCCCACCTAGTTCCCATGGCCAGTTATGTTTATAAGATGTTATGAACAAACTTCCCAGTCTGTCCTATGGGGAACAGGTAGCCTTGCAATAGTGAACAACGAAATGGGCTGTAATTCACTATCAGGACATGCCACACACACCAGGGCATGTCCTACCTTACACAAACATTGCACCCTGCCCACAGGGGTACTTTGGGCCTACCTTAGGGGTGCCTGATATGTAAAAAAGGGAAGGTTAGGGACTGGCAAGTGTGTGCACGGGCCAAGTCGACATGACAGTTACAAACTGCGCGCAGACTCTGCAGTGGCAGGTCTGAGGTACCTTTTCCTGGATACTCATGTAGGTTGGACAATCTGTGCTTCAGGCCCACACGTAGCATTTGATTCCCAGGCTCTGGCACACTCAGTGCACTTTACTAGGGGCTGACAAGAAAACCAAGCAGCCAATCATGTAAACACCAACCCATAACATACTTTACCACAGGAGCACTTGCACTTTACCACAGATCAGCAGTGCAAAAAGTGCGCAGAACCACTATGCCCAAAAAAAACGGGAGGGCAGAAAGCAAAAACTCAGGGGAAACACGCCAAAAGATGCCAAGTCTAACAATGTCCATCCTGTATTTTAACCTGTATACATTCATCAGTTTGATTCACTGCCAGAAGCTCTTGATGTGTCTGCTGAACAATCTTTGTGTTTGCTGTGCTTTGTAGAAGTGCCAATACCCAAGTACCATTCTGTAGAAGTGTCCATAGTTTGCAGTTAGTCTGACCACTTTTTAAAGTGTGTCTAAGAGTCTGGACCTTTCTTTTTTTTCTTTACACTAACCTCAACTTCATGTCCTAATTCACTATTCTGCTTGGCATACTCATCATTTTACAATGCTCAGTCTGTCCAGTCTTCTCTGCCTTCTTACTGTCAGAGCCTTGAAAAGAGTGGAAAGAATGGTTATCAGTATACTGATACAATCAGGCTTTTTAGTTTTATCACAGTCTCTCAAATTGTAATCACCTTTGCCGGACTCTGAAGTCAGTAAAAGTTCAGTCTTTTTTTCTGTCTCACATTTTTCTTCTTCCTGGTCTCTGGCTCAGTTTTTTTCACACAGGAACCGTCAATCGGACATTTTTTATTGAGATGCGATTTGGCAGCTTACAATCCAAAGGTATTATGGCCCAAAGGTGCATACATTTCCGAAATTATCTTTGGTAGCTCCTGATCACGATCCTGAACAGGAACTGCTGTAATGCTCTGGCCTTAAATCACAAAACAATTTCAGAAGCAATTTTGGATTTTTTAAAGTTAAGTTACTAAAAATGAGCGGCCCCTATTGTCACTAAATATCTTTGTTAGTCAGGTTGAAAAGAATGGAAAGGAGGGTTGTGACTATTCCCACGAATGATACTTTGAATGATTCAGGAAGACTGTTTAAACATTTCTAATAATTCCATTCCTAAATCAAGGGCCTGCGCAGCTCTGTGTACATTTTGTACTTGTTTTACATACAACGAGTAGTATTCAATTCAAAGAATCTTTATTCGGTGATTAAAAAACACCATAAAAGCACACACATATATACATGAATAAAAAGTCATTAAACATTTTCAAGATCCTTATACAAAATATTAGTGTTAACATGAAACACCAACAGAAAAAATATAACAATTTTAAAAATATAGAATCAAAGACATTTCATTTGTCTCCCCTGGTTAGCCTTAAACGGACCGCTACCTTAATAAAATTCATTATACAACACAAGGTTAAGGGGTCCGAAGCTTTTTGTAAAAAGACTAGTGCCTCCCTGGCATGTTCCTGTTTAGCTTTTTAAAAAATATTTACAAGAAATCTACGCCTGGGCATTGTAAAAAAAGGACAGAGTAAAACAAAGTGAAGGGAGTCCTGCGGAGACCTGTTGTCGCAGCCACAGGGTCCCTTCTGCTCAATTGAAGGTGTAAATCCTGCTGGTGATGCCAACATAAATGGGAGTAAGTTCAGTCTGAAACGGCACATCAGGAATCTATCCTGTGCATTATGCATAAGGTATAGATAAGGCTCCATACCGTCCACGCTCTTCACCAAGTTGTGGGCCCTCACTGTCTGTTAAAACCCTTCAGCCTCAGCTCTACATTGGCTTTTCCGCTCTAGAAAGGTTTTCCTTACTTGCATCTTATGCTGGGCTACAATTGTTGCAGGGTTAGTGAAGAGATTCCCAAAGCCTAGTTCCTCTAGGGTATTCTTAACAAAATTGAGCCAGGGAATGCGCATACATTTATCCCTCTCTAAACAGTCCAATAGGATTTCTCTGCTAAGAGACGCATCAGGATTAGCCCAGATTTTTAACCAGGCCACAATTGGCCTAAGTTTTACCAGGTCATCTAGGTATGGCCTCCCTAGTTCCCTGTGTGCTACAATTCCAGCAGTACTTGGGGGTGCCCTCAAGATGGATTTCAGATATTTGTTTTCTTCCCGTTGGATTCTTGTGATGTTCGCAAAGCCCCATACTTCTGCCCCGTAAATTACTTTGGAGCATGAAACGGAGCTGTACAAATTCATCACCTGTTCCGGGCTCTATCTGCCTAGTCTCCTGCCGTAGCTAGCTATTGCCCCGTTAGAGGCAATCATTTTACTACAGCGCTCCTCCACCAGGGAATTAAACTGTAAGGCGCCATCAAAGGTTACACCAAGATAAGAAAATGTTTTAACCTCTTCTACTGTGTGACTGCCTATTGTGTAGGTAAATTTAGAGGAAGTTTTTTTGCCAGCCAGGAGCACATACGATTTGCCCAGGTTAACAGAGAGATCTAGGGCACCCATGAACTTAACGAATCCATCAATCAGGATTTGTAAGCTCCTGGGTGTACGTGCAATCAGGACCGCGTCATCTGCGTAAAGCAGAACAGGAATATGGCGCGGCCCCACCCTTGGAGAGTCTGCCTTTAAACCCAACAGAAACTGCTCCAAATTATTAATGTAAAGGGAGAACAAAAAAGGGGCGAGAATGCAGCCTTGTCGGACTCCACTCATACAGGGAAAAGAGTCGGTCAATCCCCCCTCCCTGTTAAAACGAACCTTGGCCGTGGTGTCACTATGCAGTTCCCTTAGAATATCAATTAAACCGCTCTCAATCCCCATGCTTGACATCATGTCCCACAGTTTCTCCCTGTTGACGTGGTCAAATGCTGCTGCCAAATCCATAAATCCCATGTAGATCGATTCATCACTGGCCAGGGTATATTTGGCAGTCAGCATATACAGATTCAGGCATTGATCGCTAGTGGACCTCCCTGTCCTGAATCCGTATTGGGTGTCCGAGAAGATGTTATTTTCATCGGTCCACTCAGTTAGTCTGTTGAGGATCGCCCTGCCGAAAAGTTTGGCCGATACATCAATCAAGGAGATGGGGCGATAGCACTTAGGGTCGTCCCTGTTACCCTTCTTGAAAATCGGCACAATGATCACTTTGGACCAGGACGGTGGGAGACCACAAGTGATTGCAGTATTTATGACCCTAGTCATTAGAGGGGCCCATAGTTCTATGCTGCTCAAAAACAGGTCGGGAGGAATTCCATCAGGGCCCGGGGCTTTGTTTTTAGTCAGTCCCTCTATCCCAGCAGTAATCTCCTTAATGGTAAATGCAACCAATGAAGCCTGAGTTGGAGTTACAGATAACTCTGCAGAGGTACCCTGCTCGTGGTTATATAGACCCCTATAATGAGTGACCCACTGTTCTGGGAGGATGTTGGACCCTATCTCAGGGGTATCGTTTTCCTGGAAGGTCGGTTTGTTGATAATTCTCCAGAAGCCCACTAGATCCTTTCTTTCCCCTACTTCTCTTAATTCTGCCCATGCTTCTGCCTGCAAGGCAAGTTTCCTCCTCTTGGTCTCTTTTTTGTATTTTTCCCTACACACCTTAATTTTTTGAGGCTCCCTTGGTTTAGATTTAAGGCAGCTTTTCAACTCCCTCAGTGCTTTGGAGCAGTCTTTATCAAACCACCGAGGGTTATCGTGGTTCCTTGTGGGCGCACTAGTTTTAAGTAGGCCATCGATCAGGTTAGCAATCTCGCCGAATGCTTCCAATAACCTTAAACCGTGGACTTCTGTGTCTAGACAGTCATTGATGGCAGATTTGCCCTTGACTACCAGGGCTTTGTAAAACTTTTCCCCATCTATTTTGGACCATTTTAATCTCCTGCCTTGATCTGTTACCCTCTCCGTAATTGTGCGGTGATCTCTAGTTCTAGGGCCCGCCCTATACATTAGCTCCAGAACAAGTGGGTTATGGTCGCTAAAACTGCTCCATTCTATCCCTACACTGATTATCTTATTTAGCAGGGATCTCGAGGCCAAGATATAGTCTATGACGGTTGTACATCCCCTACCCTTAAATGTAGGTGGGAGTGTGCCATCCTTCTGTGTGCCTATCATGTTAATAGTATGCTCAAGATCATACTTGAGCCGGAGCGTACTAAAAGCTGACCCTGTCGCCGTATGGGAAAAATGCGGCCCCTTCTCCATGGGACATTGGGACCAGTCTGTGTTGGTTTGGACCAGTGCCGGACAAAGATGGCAGTTGAAATCCCCCATGACTAGCAGCGCGTGTGGTGGCCCCTTTTTTTGGACTGTTATTTCCTGACCCAGCCTATAATCCAGCTCAGCTACTAATGTGGTATGGTTTCCCGCTATCTCGTTATTACAGATGTTAAAAACAGTAAATCTTAGCCCCTTCCCGAGGAACCGAACTGCCTGGATCCCATGGGAGTTCCAATCTGGGGAAGACCAGCTACCCGGCAGATCTAGATCTATATAAATAGATAGTCCACCCATGGCTCTCCCTGATCTGGATTTTTGCGCGGGTACAAAGAAACACTTATACCCCTGTAAGTGATAGTTATTCACCGGGGCCCATGTCTCCTGCACGCAGATTACGTGGAATTTTCTAATGTAATCCAGCCACTCTTTGTTATTAAATTTGCCTGCCAAACCTGCTGTATTCCAAGAGATCAGTCTCAATGCCTCACCACTCTGTTCTAGTCCCCCATGAGGCCTCGTTTGTGTCTCCCACTCTAACTCATGCGAGTCCAGCCCATGTCCCCCTCCTATATATTCAATATCTACAGCCCTAGGTCCATCTAGCACAGACTTCCCGACACAACTCGATGGAATTTGCTGTGCCAGGGGACTATGCTCCTCCATCTCCTCTGCCAGAGCTCCTTTTTCTCCGTCTCCCAGAGGAACATTATCCGTTTGTCAATCCACCCCCTCAAGGCCATTCAGACAGTTAAACCGGTTAAAAGAATGAAAGGATGGCTCTGGGCGGCCAAACAGTGGCCTGGGGTTAAATTCGTGATGTCTCCCCCTCCGACCAACCCTCTCCCAGTTGTCATAGGTTTGGGACGGATGTACAGGAGCGGGGATAGGGGGAAAGAAGAAAGACACATGAAGGGTTTGAATGGTAGAGTCCCTAGATCTGTTCTTTCCTTGGCATATGTGAGAGACAGTACCGGTATCCCTAAAGCTCACCAATATGCAATCCCCTATTATAGATTTATATGTTCTCCCCACCCATGGCACCCTTCTGACCATTATAATTTCGTTATTTAGGTGTACCGGGAGGGGTCTGTTAATGTTAAGCCACTTGATTACCCTGCTTTTTAGGGAACAAAAGTCCTCAGGTTCACCTACTTCAAGTGGAGGGACGCCTGCCATAACTACAGTAAAATCATTTGACTCCGGGGGTAAATTTGGTCTACGTGATCTAGGTGGAAGCTGCATTAGGGGAGGCAGTGTAGTGTTGTCTACGGGCTGTGCCAGGGGGACGGGGTCTACAGGGGGAATAGGCCTATTAGAATTAAAGGGCTTAGTTAATGCGTGATTAGTCCTCGAGGGTTGTGGAGGGGAGGGGCCGCAGCAATCGAGACCTGTAGGGGGGCTGGGCTCATTGCACTATTTGGAGGTTGGTGGGGGGCCAGTGAAGTAGGAATGAGCTCCGGTGATCTTCCTTGATGGCCAGCCGAGATTTTAATGCTACTTAATGTAGCCTCCAGGATGGTAAGTCTGATCTCGACTTTTTTGATACTCTCACTAATTGGTAATAATAATGACCTAAGCAGGAATTCCAGGTTGCCAAGTGGGGCAACCGAAAGGGGGACATTAGCAATATTATTTCCTGGGTCATTTATCAGAGCAGGGGCCAAGCCTTCCTGTACAGTAAGTTTGGGGTGTAGTTCATCCACTAGCCTCACAGTCGGTATTAAGGGTTTTAATGACCTCCCAAAATCAGAATGAGGGATTTTGGGTTTATTTTTGCCCTGGGCTTCCTTCGACTTTCTCCTACGTTTGTTTGGGGGGGGGGCCCATGTACTACTTGTGCTCCTTGTACGTTGGCTGGCTTAGATTTAGCTTTCAGAGCTTTCTGAACTAGGGGGGTTGAGAGACTAGATCAATAGTCACCCTACTAGGGCTTGGGCTGGTGGCTGGAGTTAGACTCGTGGGTGGAACAGATGGGGAGATAGTACCATCCCTCAACAGGAATGGGACATCATCTATTGAGGTCGACTCCTCACTAGGCATGGTTGGATATTCTCCAAGGGCTCTGTTTTTCAGGTTATCAATAGAGCGTCTCCGCTCTGCCCTTAGCCGGGTTAAGGTGCTCTCCTTGTCCCCCTCCCCCACAGCCCGGGGAAAATAGTTCTCTAAGGTCCTATTTTTTGCTCCTCCCTGCTTCACAGGGGTACCCTCCCTTACCGGGGACGGCATATCAACAGATGTTTAATAGTAGTCAGTAAGAGGCTATGACAGCAAAATGGGCCAGGGTTCAAATAACCAAATCAAGAGAGTCGGCCCAGCCCGGCCTACTCCGGCCTATGACGGCCTTAGACGGTCCCGCCCTTGTCCCGGGCTTCTCCCGGGCACGCTCCCGCGCAGCGGCTCCTACCACTTCTATTATGGGGAGGAGGTGCTCAGGGGCGGGACAAACAGGGAGAGCGACCAGGTGCAGGTGATGACAGCGCAGGGACTCCTGGGCAATGGAGTCCCTGTACCTCACCTGGCGCTCGCAGCACTGTTGTCCGCCTCCAGTCCAGAGTGTAAATCCACAGGAAAGCGAAGCAGCCGCCCAGGCACACGGGCGAAGCGGGACCCGCGCAGCGGGTACCGCGAGGTCTCCAGGAAAGAGGGAGCAGTCTTGAAGGGCAGAACAACACGCAGAGGGCTCTCCCGCCTCCAGCCAGCAAACAGCAAGTGTCACCCACAGCACGATGATCCGCAAGCACCTTTAACTCGGCGCTCAGGGGCGGGACAAACAGGGAGAGCGACCAGGTGCAGGTGATGACAGCGCAGGGACTCCTGGGCAATGGAGTCCCTGTACCTCACCTGGCGCTCGCAGCCCTGTTGTCCGCCTCCAGTCCAGAGTGTTAATCCACAGGAAAGCGAAGCAGCCGCCCAGGCACACGGGCGAAGCGGGACCCACGCAGCGGGTACCGCGAGGTCTCCAGGAAAGAGGGAGCAGTCTTGAAGGGCAGAACAACACGCAGAGGGCTCTCCCGCCTCCAGCCAGCAAACAGCAAGTGTCACCCACAGCACGATGATCCGCAAGCACCTTTAACTCGGCGCTCAGGGGCGGGACAAACAGGGAGAGCGACCAGGTGCAGGTGATGACAGCGCAGGGACTCCTGGGCAATGGAGTCCCTGTACCTCACCTGGCGCTCGCAGCCCTGTTGTCCGCCTCCAGTCCAGAGTGTAAATCCACAGGAAAGCGAAGCAGCCGCCCAGGCACACGGGCGAAGCGGGACCCGCGCAGCGGGTACCGCGAGGTCTCCAGGAAAGAGGGAGCAGTCTTGAAGGGCAGAACAACACGCAGAGGGCTCTCCCGCCTCCAGCCAGCAAACAGCAAGTGTCACCCCGAGTAGTAAAGCCAATGAGGGTGCGCCATGCATTGCAGTATAGATATTCACAAAGATACTGCCCAGGAGTTGCATTCTTCTATAGGCAGCACCATCCTAAGGCAAGATACATAGTTAATAGTGTAAGCTTGTCTTTTGTTGCTGTATGAGGATAGACCACTTTGATCTGATTTGTCTTGTGAGAACTCCATAATACAATTTCTTCATCTTATATGATAGCATGTATGGTCTGTGGACTGATTGCATCTATGGTAACCAGGACTTGTGGTACAGGTGGTTTTGGAACTGCTCTGGCAACAGGCGTCTGTAGTAAATATTGTCTAAGCCACCTGCTGATTGTTACTAGCTGGTATAATAATCTTCTTACATCACCATCCAAACAATGTGTTTGATTAGTATACAGTGTAAACTTGGCTAATATTGGCCAGGTGGCCTTATCCTTAATTCAGAGACCCAGTCTGACATTCAGTGGTGTATGGGGTGAGTGAACCCCAAACCAATTTTAATTTTCTTGGTTGGTCAAAGGCAGTTCCAAGTCATGATAAACTTGGTTTTATTGAGGCACTGCTTCATGAGTATATTTATGGGAAATATCCATTTGCGCCATCTACACCATCAAACTTCACCCATGAGTAAACAAATGTCAAAGGCAAATGCTGAATGTGTATTTAAAACACATGTATTGCATTCCCTGTGTAAGGGGCACCTCTGTCTACATGATGTTGTGTAACCGCTGTCCTGCAATTTACTCCTATCAGAGCAGTAGTGGGTTGAGCCATTCTCGGTGAATGGATTCAATAAACATGAGAAACAAAATGAAGCAACAAAACCACAGGAGAGGGAATGCCCTTTCTCTTGGTAGACCAACAGAAAATAGGGATGTCCTATCCAACCTGAAGGAAGTAACTAATATTTCAACTGACAGCTATGTATATTTGCGATAACTGGCTTTTTCAGTGTTTCATCATAAACCACTTAAAGATTCAGGTAATTCAAGCCCTGCTAGGGTTGCAAAAGGATGTAATCTGGGGGTCCACATAGAGCGACAGGGGTCAAATTTCTAACTCCCTTGAGCAAGGACAATATGAATTACAAATCCAATTGGATTTCAACACACACACAACCCACCAAATCATACTGTGCAGGAACTGTTTATTGGTACTGATCAGACCCACAAGATGAATTCAGTGTCGCAATTGAACTCAAAGCCTCTTCATAATTGAGTAACAATCTCAAAATTGCACTAAGAACAAGGAAATGTATTTTTAAATTTTATTTTAAAATCGCAATCTAGTACTTAAAATATGAATGGTAACCACACAGAATGCAAAAACAAATGCTACTAAGCATGTCAACAACGGGATGTTGTCTCGCCGAGCAGTGAGATGGCCGCTCTGTGAGAGGGCTGTGTCGGCCGAGATTTCATCTGTAATTTTTCCTGTATCAGTCGAGGTGGGAGAAACCTACAAACATGCAGACACATTAAAGGAGAGACCCAGCATCGGATGTTACCGAAATCAGCTCTTGCTACAGGCTAAAAACTGCTGCCAGAGACATTGTGAACCGGGCGCAATAATGATGAGCCGTGAGTGGGCGCAGTGTGAGGCTGTATCCGACGGCGCTGCTGACTGGGAGCGGAGGTGGCCCGGTTAGTTCCGGCGATAGACTGATGGAGGTTCCTTACATAGATCCGGATGTTGGCGGGCTAGTAGATTTGTAAGAAGACGCTGGGCTTGGTGCCATCTTGGGCTCCGAGGAGCTGCCGGTGCCGGTCGGAGCTCTCCAGCGCGCAACCTGTGGAGCTGATCCGTGCTGCCCTCTGCCTAGAGGCGAGCGCATGGTCGGATTCTCGGGAGGAGTGCGAGGAGCAGCTTGGGACTTGTCGGTGCTGCATGGAGCCCTATTTCCAGCTTCGGTGAGTGAGGCCTGTGAAAAGACAGAGCTCTCCCCAACACACACGGGAGCTGCGCACCTGCTGGGGGACTGCCTACGGGCTCCGCCGCCTGGTCCGACTGTGCTGGATGCAAATCGGGCGTGTTCCCCTGGCACAACTTGGAGGTCAAGGCGGTGCTGCTGGGCAGGGACAAGAAGGAGCCACGCTGGGGTGGCGGCTGAGTGCGGAGTGCCTGGTGGCGGCCTGCTGGCGATGCAAAGTGCCTCCAGAGATAGCTCTTGGCCAGGACTAGGCCTCTGAAATAGGCAATCCAAGACTCATGGGTTCAACACAAGACTCGCAACGCACCAAAGCCTAACACATCTGGCATAGTCTCTAATCGGTCCTTGCAAAGGGGAGGTACTGCTTCCACAGATAACGTCTAATATTGAAAGGGACTTATATCAGGAAGCATAAAAACTGGAACTATATCAACGGACACTAAGAGTCAGCGACACTCAAAATAAACCACAGATCAAACCATGCAATACTAAAATCTAGCGCTGCAGTCGTGGGGAATCATGGGGAACCATGGGGAAACATGATACAAAGCAAAGAAAACTTATGTTTGAAAACATGAGACTAACTCGCCAAACTGACAATCATACAGCAACCGATTCAGAGCAGGGGAACAGTGACCAACGCAAAGGGCGCAAATGAAGACACCAGATCACTCTTGCTGGAAGTTAAATCGAGCCTCAGGACAATAGACAGTAAGCTCGATACTTTAACAGCTCAAATGGACCGGGTCAAAAAGCAAGTTTGACATGCATGAGCTACGCCTCGACCAGTTGGAGAATCGGGCATCTGACACACATGACTTTCTAGTGGAATCCAGGGAACAGTTACTCAACCTGTAAAAAGTCCTGAATGTGATGAAGGCATAAAACGAGGACTTGGAATCCAGGTCTCGAAGAAACAACCTCAGGATCATGGGTATCCCGGAGACCACAGCCATTGGGAGAATGGAAATGTTCGTGGAAGAACTGTTAAAAGAAATATTCGCACAGAACTCTCTGTAAAGGTTCATTGTTGAACGTGCGCACCGAACACAGTGTCCAAAGCTACCTGTGGGAGCAAAACCCCATTCGATCCTGGCAAGGGTCCTAAACTACCGCGATCATGATGCTATTTTGCGCAGTGCAGGAGAAAGAGGGAACATGCTACATAAAGGCAACCAAGTGTCATTCTATCTGTATTTCACCTCCCATGTGCTGGCTGCCAGACGTGAATTCATTCCACTCAAGTGTAAGCTACAGTACACTGGAGCCTCTTACGCACTGGTTTACCCTGCAAAATTGAAAGTTACACATGAAAATGAAGTTCATTTTTTCACTGAGTCAAGTCTGCATTGAAATACGCCTAACACAAAGGACATAAACGAAAACAAACTACTCATGGCAGGAAACACTCAAAGGACGCCGGTTTCAGCGATAATGAATAATCGTTATTCGATTGCTGGATCTGGTGCAAATGTTGAATGTATACTGTTATTGAGTTTCCCCGGCGGAACTCTGGTGATATTGTAAACTGGTTCTCACCGTTTTGTATCTCCCAACCTTCCTGCCACTGCTCGGCCACCCTGCCTTTCGGGCTCTGTAATACGCCGGCGACTCCTCACCTCCAGGGAAGGCTCCCATTTCTGGTTTGCATTTAAGTACTGGGGGTTTGTATGGCTAGTCGGGGGGGGTTGGTTGAATTGCTCAACCTGATTAGGGGGTTGGAGCGGGGGTGGTAACTGGGGGTTTGTAGTTATTGTTGTAGGGGACGGAAATCATAGAATAATGCACACTTTATTACTCATGCGCATTCATCAGCGTATGCTAGAATAATGCACACCTGATCACTACATATAGACACACAAGCACAAGACAACATCTTTCTCATCCTGTACCGCAGCAAAGTGCAGCATGCCTACTGAGCAACTACGATGGCATTTAAATTTCTGACATGGAACATTAGGGGCTTAAATGATCATAGAATTCCTACCTGATAAGACATAAAATAGATATCTGTTTCCTCCAAGAGACACACTTACAAGGCACTGCAACCACAAAACTACAGCACAGGCATTGGGGAAACGAATATACTGCAGCTTATTCTAACTATGCGAGAGGAGTGGCGGTTTTGGTAAAATGCAGAACGGCATGGCAAATGGCGCGAACCTTCAACAGGATACAACACAGTTATCTGGGGGGGGGACTTTAATGCAATCATAGATGACACCATGGATCGCAAAAGGATGGCTCGTAGGTTACACACTAATGCTAGTACCACCTTGAATAATATAGCGCGGGTTAGTTGACATCTGGAGACAGTGGAACCTAGATAGAACTGAAGGCACATGCATCACATCACAGCACAATGCCTGGTCCAGTTTAGACTATTGGTTAATCTCAAGAGATGTGGCTTCATGGGATGTTGACATTAAACACCTCCAGAGGATGCTGTCCAAACATGCCCCTTGCCTCTTGAGGATACTGTTCCCCACCACAGCGGGCAGGTCATTTAGCTGGCGGTTCCCACTTAGGGCGCTATTAGATGCTGCATTCAAGGAAGAAATATGAGGGGATATAATTGAATATTTTTCACAAAATGAGGGTTTAGTGTCCTCCCCAGCTTCACTGTGGGAAGCCTTCAAGGCAGTTATTCACAGGCATTGCATAGCTAGACAGGCAGGGGTAATTAAGGCCATTAGGCAATCACTTACTAAACTAGAAGCGCATATCCGTGACAAAGAATTGAAATACGATTCCACGAATGCCCCAACACACCTGGCACACCTTAGGGAGAAACTCACTGAATACGAGGAGGTGGCACAGAGGGAAGTTAAGTTCCTTGGTAAATTTACTCAGGCTAGACGCTAGGGTGAGAGCGAAAGACTTGGCAAAATGCTTGCATCCCTCTTGAGAAAACCCAATAGCTCACCCTATATCACAGAACTTTCTGACGAGAACCCAGAGCCTATTCAGGGGGCACAGGAGATACTAGAGCACTTAAACATCTTTTACTCCTCCCTATACACGTCAAAAATTCCAGATATACCGGAGGAAATACAAATATACTTAGACTCCCTGGAATTGCTCTGGCTGGGTAGGGCATATAGGGCATACCTAGCTGAGACTACTAATGAACAGTGGTATAGTGCTTAGGTATATTGGCGCCACTCAGGAGAATAACACATGTATTTCTACATAAAACCACTTATCTGGAAGACAGTGCTGTAAGGTGAGGAGAACCATCAACCTCCCCAAAATAGCGGCCAAAGCTTCTCGAGCTACACGGAGAGCGACGTTTGGGACGAGACCATCAGCCTCATGAGCTCAAGATTTGGGGACAAAATAGGATCCCTCAAATGCATGGACTGCCTTATTGATGTTGCGCAAGATACTGAGGGCCAGATGTAGGTGTCCAAATACCGGTCGGAAACGGACAAAAATACCGATTTTTGGCCGTTTCCGACCGGTATTTGGACATTGGTATGTAGGGGGCATGTAAAATTACAGAATCGGTAATTTTACTGATTCTGTAATTTTACCGATTCGGTAAAATACAGAATTGGTAAAATTACAGATTCTGTCATTTCAGATGTAGGTAGCACTGTTTTCAGTGCTACAAGGGTTTAAGAATTTGTTACTTACCACCAACTAGAAGGTGGTGGTAAATAATGAAAACCCTTCAAAAAGCATTTTTTTTGCTTTAAACATTGTGCCATGTTGCAGACATACATGCCGTAAGGGCATGTATGTCAGCAACATGTGCACCCATGCACAATTGAGGGGTGCAACAGGGTGTCAAAGTGACACCCTGCCACCCTTCAATGTTTCCCCCAATTACCGAATCGGTATTTACCGATTCGGTAATTAACATTGATTCCTATGGGCCTCAAGGCCCATAGGAATCAATGACAATTACAGACTCGGTAAATACCGATTCATTAATTACCGAATCATACCGATTCGGTAATTAATTCGGTAAATATACCTACATCCCGATTGCCAGTTCTTAAATACCGAATCGGTATGATTCGGTATTTAAGAATCGTTAATCTGGGATTACCTACATCTGGCCCCAAGTCTCTTTGTGGGTTGGAAATATCACCACAAAAGAAAGGTCTTTATCAAAAAGGACATAGCCTTGAGAAAGTCGCGGGACGATTTCCCTTTGTAAGCGACAAAACACATGTTGGCTTTCTGAAGCAAGACCAAAAGAATAAAGAAAGAACATAAGAATTGGAATAACTTGTGTATAATTTGTGCTTACATCGTGCTTACATCGTGCACTTAACAAATTCTTGATACACATATGACGTGTGCTGAGGATTTCTTTGCATACCTAGATGACCCCTTCACCACAGAAGACATAATTCAGATAATAAATAGTCTAATGATAAGGCACCCGGGCTGGACGGCCTAACCACCTCCTTTTGTAAGTGCTATGTGACGCTGCTAGCCCCGCACTTGTTGATGGTATATCAAGACTCACTACAAAGCGGTAAGCTGCCGACCACAATGCGCAAAGCAGTTATTTTGACACTGTTGAAGCCAGGAAATGTTGCTGGCCTAAAAGCCTCATACTGCCCCTTATCCCTAATAAATATTGATAACAAGATACATGCTAAGCTACTGGGCAGTAGAATATAGCCGTTGTTGCCCCTTATCCCCAGGCCTGCTCAATCTGGGTTTATTCCAAATAGCTCCACTGCCCATAAGCTCCGTACCTTCTTGGCAGTCCTCCACTATCTTGACCCAGATACGCCTGCGTTGGCTGCCTTATTAGATGCAATTAAGGCTTTCGACTCCCTGGAGTGGCCCTACCTATTTGCTGCTCTAAGACATTTGGGACTAAGCCCATTATTTATCCAGCAGATTAGATTATTATATTTGTAACCCATGGCTCGATTGAGAGTGAATGGCCTGATATCCGAGGCATTTCATATTACCAGTGGGACTAGGCAAGGATGCCCTCTATCCCCGCTCCTCTTGGCTATGACGATGGAGCCCTTTGCAGCACGCCTAAGGCAGCACCATGCGGCCAGGGGCCTGGGGTTCATATCTCCAGGGCTGATTGTTTCACTGTATGCTGATGATATAACATTATATATTAATGACCTGGAAACAAACTTGCCACCTGTCCTACGCGAGATCACCAAAAGTTAACACTCTTCCCTCTTACCACAGCCACCAAAGCATTTGAGCTGGATTACCACCTCACATGGGCTGAGGGCCCAGTCAAATACCGAGGAATCTGGTTGAGTAGTGATGTGCAGGAACTATGGAATATGAGTTATGGGCAAACTATCTCCTGGCTGGAGGGCAAAATTGTGACATGGTCTAAATTACCGCTGTACCTCGTGGGGAGAATCGCGATTGCTAAAGTGATAGTTTTTCCCAAATTCTTGTACATATTTGTAAACTTAACTCTACCACTTACTCAAACTTTTTTTTAATAAGCTTAGGTCGTTGATGATCTCTTTGGTTTGGGCTGGTGGGCAGGCTAGGATCACTTGGGAAATATTAACGCTCCCGTTAAATCAAGGCGGCATGGGAGCTCCAGAAATTCCTTTAAATGCTTACTGTGCACAAGCTCAATTCCTAGATTATTGGATCTACCCCACACCATTTCAGCCCCATGCAGCAATTGAAGCAGAGGTAGCGGCTCGATCCCTCTCATAGTAGCAGTATATCAACCATACCGCAGGCCTAGAAACACTATTGACAATACTGTAGCGCTGAGATGGGCATGGAATGGCCTTCTGAACAGGTCTAAGGCAGAGGTATTATATGCTCCCTCCATCCTTCTGGCTAACAACCCACAAATGCTGCTGCTCATAGACAAGGGCAATGTGAACAGGGCTAAATTAATGGGAGTGTCAACATATGCCACGTTATACCCGGGAGACACCTTTCTAGCCCCCCCTCATTACATATAGCGCCATTTACTCTTTACTAAGCACAGCATACCACTATCCTTGGCACAATCACCACATTTTCACGGGTTGCACCGTTTCAGCCATCTTGACACAATCTACCGCATGAAAGAAACTACCCGTAACAGTTCACTTCGTCTAACATAGACACGTTACCAAGTTTGAATCTCACTGTTGAAGTAAAATAGCGAACGCCGTTTACAAGCGATATCTTAAATGTAGTATCTCTTCTTTATTCACCTTTAAATCACAACAACATCATAATTGTATCTTGTAACCTTCGTTTTATGTTTTGTGGTATGCTGAATGCTAATTCTATGATTTCAGAAAAAGTCCCCTGACGAAGGGCCAAGCTCGAAATGCATTGGGCAGAACATGTTAATTGTATACAAAAAATGTGAACGTTACTGCTGGACGTAATTCTTCATGAATAACAAACAATGAAAGAACATGAATTGAGAATAATTGACAAAAAACAATAAAAAATACAGAAACTTGAAAAACTTGAAAAAATTTCCAAGAGTGAACTTTACTGAACATTCAATACAGAGTGAGATTTGGAGACGCTTCCCCAATTGGGGATAGCGCTAGTTACTGTATTTTATCTTATGTTCATACTCAGGAGATTCACCAAACAGCACCAACGAAACTATTAAACTCAGGACGACTTTGATGACTGACATAACAACTCAGGTGTGCGAAGGTCCTCTTCCGATTTGGATAGTTTATCATTCATAAAACATTCCCAGACACACCCCCGCCCACTTTGTTCGCTCTAGCGCATATACTGACTACGCCCTTATCCCCCAAATTAATTACATGCCTCTACTGCCTCATGCAGCGGAATTATCCGATCACTGAAGCAAGAGCACAAATGGGCTGGAACTCAGAGCCACAGACGCCTGTCACAAATGAGCATTGGAGCTTCTGCTGCGAACAATAAGAACTGTTATCCCCCAATGATAAACTCTGGTTAATACACTTTTAATTCCTGAACCGCTACTTTCGCACCCCCATTCAGCTACATTGCATGGGCATTCAAACAGACACAAACTGTTGGCGATGCGGAGCAGAGAATGCCTCTTTCTGCATCTAGCTTGGAGCTGCGGCTGGCTCCGATGCCCCTGCTGGGATTACTGGGTTACGTGAAGGAGATACCTGTAGGTTCTCGTAGGTTATTGGCTATTATGCTGTTGTTGGTGAAGCAAAGGGTGGCATTGTACTGGGGGCATTCGGGTACACCGTTGATCAAGGACTGGGGTTTGGACATATCCTATTGCCAAGAACAGTTGTCCATTTTTTGGGAGTTAATGTCGGCAGCCTCCAGACCCAAAGACATATGGGCCACCTTCCTTACCTGGGTACGTGCCTATAATACAAATGACAAAAATTGTGCCACAGATACAATAGGATCATTGGAATGTTAACTGTGTCCCCGTGTTTACCATACAAGGCTCTGTAGGCTGCCTCAGTGTCCCTACTCCTCTGCAGCTGCCTAGTGTACACTATCATTGTAACAAGTATTGCCTTGTAACTGTGGGTTATCTGCTATCTATATGGTGCTTGCATAAATGTAGTTTGTGCAAATGTTGACCAATAGCTATTTTCCTTAATGTTGTAATGAGTTAAGATTTCCCTATGTTTGTAGTTTTGTTTTTTCTTTAAAATTATAAGTAATGGAATGTCAAAAACTGGGGATGCTATGCCTGGGTAATCCATAAATTGCAAAATGTCTAATGCAGAGGTCTTCAAACCTTTGGGGGCTGAGACCCCCCTGTCAACATTTTCAGTTATAAGGACCCCCTCCTGACAAACATTTCTAAACCTGTAGGCAGGGCTACTGGAATTATGAGGCAGGTGAGGACCAAATGATATCTCAAAATGCCAATAAAGAGAATAAAAAAAGCAGGTCAACAACAAAAGCAAGAACATTTCTAGCATTTTTGTTGATTTCTTAGCATGGTAGCATTATTATTAATTTCTATGTGATATCCTACGTTTTAGCTAAAGTAATAAATAGCAATACTGTGTCCTTGTTCCTGATAATGGACAATTCAGCATACATGTGTTTTCTGTATGCAAGAGTAAATCAACTATTCATATTGACAGCTTGTTTGGGGCTGGAAAATAAACAACAGTAGGCTGAAGACCAGTTCTGTTTTTGGTCTTCCATGCCGCCTTTGACAGAGGCTGAGTTACGTAGCAATGGGGCAACCAAATTGCCACTGGACCTGGGTGAATAGTGGTACAACAAGAAAATGTCCCAGTGAAGAACAATTAAAACAGATAAATCAATACAAGAATTATTCAGTTGTATCTAAACAAAGTTAGGCACCACCATACAGTCTTTCCAAAAATGGATGTGATTTTATTTCATCACTATGTTGAAATTAATCAATTTATAAAGTACAAAACAAATCCTAAATTAATATTTTTAGAAGGACAGGTGCACAGAGGGGTGAGGTGATAAGTGCATGGGAAGGATTGTGAGGAAGGACAGTAATGCGCGTATATGCACATCAGAAAATTAATAACAAACTATCCAGACAGTTTCCTGCCAGATGCATTAAATGTCAAATCATAACATAACTGCAGATATACATTCTCTGCCATATATGTCTGACAAAATATTAAAGAAGTGTCGACGTTTCGAGCCCTAGAAGGAACAGACACTTCTGCGCCTTGTGGGCGGGGTCTTCATCAGGACCAAAGTGACGGGAGGGAAGTGGGCACCAGTAAAAACAGCTATATTGTTTTGGGCTGTGACTAGGATAGCTGGGCTCTATAGGCTCTCAGATTTCTTCATAGATGATCGTAGTATTCAAAAAGAAGGAAGGGCCCAGGTTGATCAGTAACCTGTGGCTTCGGGCTGCAATTATATTATGATTTGACATTTAATGCATCTGGCAGGAAACTGTTGGGATAGTTTGTTATTAATTTTCTGATGTGTATATACGCGCACTACTGTCCTTCCTTACAATCCTTCCCATGCACTTATCACCTCAGCGCTCTGTGCACCTGTTCTTCTAAAAATATTCATTTAGGATTTTTTTTGTACTTTATAAATTGATTAATGTCAACATAGTGATGAAATAAAATCACATCCATTTTTGGAAAGACTATATGGTGGTGCCTAACTTTGTTTAGATACAACTGATTAATTCTTGTATTGATGTATCTGTTTAGACTGAGGATGGTTGAACATTCAAACTGGCAGGTTCTCTGGCGTAATAGTCCTAGTGTGACATCCCTCTCTAACTATGGTCCGATACCTGTTTTTATAATATCTGGTTGCTGATTTTATCTTATTTTATGACAACAAATGTGGAACTTGCAGGCACAAGACTAAGTAATAATGGCAAAAAATGCATTGTCTAGATTATCATATTGATTATAGGTAAGCAGCATTATAAACAACAAAAACATGTTACCTCAGACTGTAGGCAGACATAATGCAAATAGTTCAGTGCATGTCTTTAAAACTTCACAGTTTTTTTGCAAGTGATAGAAAGTCTGAAAATTGGAACAGAATAGAAATAGTAGAGTCTAGTATTTCCAATTATGGGTAACAGAAAAGCGGGAATCGGAACTGTTGTAGTGTTCACGGCAATTTAGGAACCCAAAGTCATCAAAATCCACACCAAGCTTTCTCCTAAACTACCTACTCACCTAGAATCCCCAAACCAGGTAGAAGCTACTGTCTTAGAGTCAACAAAGTGAATGTGTGAGCCTGTAAGACCTTTATTTTGATGTCCTATTATAATATAAGAAGTCCCTAGATGGAGAGCTTTATTCTGTATGGTGGATATGATTTCCAACCTGGAAAGGATTAAGCCACCTTACTAAAGATGAGGAAAACTGCCAGTTATATTAAACTACTTGAAATTGAGTTAATATACAAAGACCAAGTCAATAAGAGCTTTGTGTGAGTTGTTTTGACAGGTGTGTCCAGACAGCTGCCCTTTTTGAACTTTGTGAACATGTAACCTATCTGGGTAGGCAGACCATTGGGTTACTTTTCTATTACTGAAGACCCTTCTGTTATTTTCACCCAGATCTCTCTTTCCATTGAAGAATCTTGAGTATTCTTGCACCATTGAAACTACATTTTGGCTGAGAAACTCTCAGAAACTCAGCATTTGCCCCACAAGGTTCTCCGCGCAAGTGTACTCAGAGTTAATCCATGTGAAATATACAGTAATTCAGTATAAGAACAGCAGAAATTTCTCGGTACACGTATGATTTCTCAGCTAATGCTAAAGACTCATCCCCCAGGGAATACTCAACTCACTGACACATTGTCAGCAGACGTTTTGAGTACCCGTATCCAAGACAAAGGGAGTCTTCTTATAGGATGCCAGCCATGTGCACTGATAGACCCAGAATCCATGGGTAAGGAGGGCACTCCTGGGTGGATGGGATTCAGGAGAGTCTTTAGTGGTCACTCTGCTGACCAGGCGTACTTTGTATTGATGGTGTATATAGCCGGTGTGTATATTCTAAGCAGTAACCAGTGCCAGAACAATTGTATGTTTAATTAGTATTCGTCTGGCAGGATTGGTTTCTTTGCGTGCTATTTGCTCCCATATAAATTGTGTTATTGTGAGATTGCTGGATGCTTTCGCGAGCTTTGTAGGTGACCTACACTGACCCTATCGCAGGGTTCACCATCTCTATTCATGAGTTTTCTCAGCCCGTTGAGGCTCAATTACCAGTCACAATGCTGAAGATCCCCGATACATGATCCTTAAGGTACACTTACCCCATTCTCCTACCTGCAGTCTGAGCTCTGGTGATCTCCTCCTCTCTGAGACACTCAGCTCAACAGAGTCAATCAAAGTGGGATCCTGTTCACTGAATATGAAGTCTCTCGTTTTTATTCCTAAATGTTTAGGGTAGAACAGTACATTTCCTATTGTCAACGTCTGCAGCATAACATAGCTGTGATACCAGACATGTCCTACAGAGTTTGGTATTATCATTATTATGACTTCTTTCAATGAATCGTTTTGTTATATGTTTTTTTCTCACAACTGTAGCTTTTCTAATCCTTTTATCATTCCAATTATTGACAGCCGAGAACGGCACTCAACAAAACATTCTTTAATATTGCAGCAACTGAGAAAAGCGTGATTCACACAGCATGGAACGTGGTTCATTCATACAGTATGGAGCTTGGTGCAGTTGATAAGTAATGCAAATGCTTACCCTTATTTCTCATTTGCTGATAAATGTATAACTTGGGTGCAAACACAGTCGTTTCTCAAGTAAGCAGCTGGATCATTTCTGTCATTTATTTGGTCACGGGCTGGGGCCTTCTCTGCTGTATGTTCTGCTGAGTATATACGCCTGTTCTCCTCCATACCTTTTCTTTATTTCGCAAAATGGCTGGTAGCGGTGCTGGAATTGGGGGGAAAAAGATATTCTCCGAGAACCAATAAATTGGGGGTCAAGGGTTGACAGAGGAAAAGGGGTGGAATCACAAGGGGTGGAGTTTGAAAGCAGAGTCTAACAGTCAAATATGCTGTGAAGAAATTGTCGACAAGGACACATGTAAATCTGTTCCGGCATGCTTGACCACCAAGAGGCTGCATTTTGAAGTATTTTAAGGGTTAAGATTCCTACTGCAGAGATGTTTGGGTGCCCATCAATTTAAAAGGGATTATAATAGTGTTAAGATAATTCTAGCGGTTAAAATAGTTCTGGGAGAGTTCTGTGTTTTGTCCAATCACAGATTTGGCTCAAAGTATACCATAGAAAGTTATTGTACCTGCAGCAAAGCACAAAGCACATTGTGTAATATGCAGATCACATCTTTGTATTTTATGGACATAGGTAAATCAGCTACTGCTTTATATCCCTCTAGTTGCTGAAATTAAATGTAACCTTGCCAGGTAGGGACCTTTGTTCATCTCCTTGATAGGCTGGATGGACTTCCAAAAATTGATATTTTTCATGTCTTTTGTACCCCTTTCAAGCGATAACAGCACTCATCACCAAACAAGACCTGCAACAGTTACAGAAAACTTGTGGCAGCTTTGTTTGGCAAAAAGGCAAACCAAGGGTAGCTAAAAAGGTACTGTAGAGATATAGGGAGAGTTTACCACTAGGACTACATTATATATACAACTAACACGCCCCTGCCCAGCTTTGAATGGCGTTCGAATGCTCATTGGTGAGACAGAGAAACATTGGGCAGTAATAGAAATGCATTTGCTGGGGTGCCCTCGATAGGATGTCCTGTGGCTACCCAATCAAGCGAAGCCCAAAGTTGCATACGCCTCTGACATCACAAGGACCATGCTGTCAGTATGGGATGAGTTGACAAGACGTCCTACTGTTACGACGTTCCCCTTCACAATGGCCCTAAACATGACCAAATATGACACATGATGTAAGGGTGATTGTACAAAGTTCAAGGAGCTCTTTCAGGGGCAGACAGTTCAGTACTATACCCAGTTCAAGATGGAATTCAACATTATGGAATACGATAAGCCACTTTTGTATCAATGTATACAAGGAGGTGGGGAAGAGAAAACACATTTTGAAAAGATATTGAACACTATAGGACAATGAGGGGTTCATTACCAGTAATTTATACTGCTTTAAAAACACTACTGGAGGAACATCGATGACCCCATATAAGTAGATGGGAGAAAGCACGGCAGCAGTGGTCCAGGTTTTGGGGTGAGATACCAGGCCCACGGTGAAGCACAGGGGGTGCATTTGAGGCAGGACACTAGTGCAGGAGCTGAATGGTGGATTTCAGCTTCCACCCCTCTCTTTCCTGCGCCATACGGAGCCATGCAATGTGCAAGCTGGTGCTGCTTAGAGGCTGTTAAGTGAGAGCTGTTGCACCTACATAGGGACATACTGGACCCAGAGATCAGCCTTTGCCTCTACTGAACACTGCAGAATCAGGGTGCACCATTTTGGTTAGAGGTCTGTCATATGCCCTGACCTTCCTTACTGGTCTGATATACTCGGCTCTGGAGGAGATTGAGGGCTCCCAGAGGGCATGGATGGTCAGCACCCAGAACCTTATCTCAAGGAATGGCTGACCTCTGAAATGTACAATGGTCACCACACTAAATTCTTGCAAGGAAATGCCTCTTTTTGCTCAATCACCCACAAAGCTTTGGACTTATGCTGGTGGTGTTTTGACTATGAAAGGGCACTGAGGCCTGCCAACCATACATCAGTGCCAGAGCTCTGATCCTTAAAAGTGTATTTTTAATTGGCTTATGAACCAATGGGACTACGGTAACTTACTTATAAGTCTCTAGTATACGGTACCAGGGGTATGCAGGGCCTGCAAGTTAAAGTGTCCCTCGTGGGCTGAAGAACTTATTGTGCCACCATGAGTGTGGCAAAGTAAAACACCACAGACTGGTAGTGCAGTTTAAAACTGCTAACTCAACTTTGCCATTTAAACTAATGACAACGTTTTGATCTTCCTTTTTAATTTATAAATCACCCCTAAGGTAGGCCTGTAGAGGCCTAGTCAGAGTGCTGTATGTAAAAAGTAGTTACAAAAAAAGGGGGGATAGGCCCAACAGACCGGAACCAAGTAGGGCCTTCTTATACAATTTAAACAGCAAATTACTTGGTATCCTTGTCACTTATACTATTATTTTTAGACAAACCACGCTATATTCTTTCCGTGATTGGGTTATTTATTCACCCTATTTTTTCAAATTCATATTTTTTAGAAGGACTTTGGCCTTCACACAGAAACACAAAAAGTTTTTGACATATAATACAAATATTTACATATATCACAATTTACACTTATATTTACAACAATATACAAATTTGTCCCACATTGGTTTGTTTTGATGTGGTCTTTTTTGCAAAAAGTATTGTAAAAGTCCAGTGTATGGTTCAATCAAAAGTTGGTCTTGTATATTTTTGTAAATATAAGTGTAAATTGTGATATATGTAAATATTTGTATTATATGTCAAAAACTTTTTGTTGTTTAAATTGTACATAAAAAGTAGGACTTGTATTTTTCTATGTCCCAACATGAAAACCCAAATTGTTGTTTTTACTGTAGAAAGGATAATAGCCCCATTGGCAAGTACAAATGGGCCACTGCCTTCATGACACATGTGGTGTTAAAAAGGCGCAAAGTGATCAGATTCCATACTTGGGAATAATAATGCAAGACTGTGTGAAATTATTCGCCACAGACTCCACTCTCCTTCTCAAGTTGTGTGGTCTTAGCAGACGCTAGGATGAGCAATTGGTTTGACTGTGTAATGTTAATTATCATGAGTACATTGCACGACAGCACCATGTGGGTAAAGTCTTGAAGGACTGGCAGCTGAACTCAGAGACGGCTAGAAACCTAATTTTCACAGTTAGAGACCAAACACCTGTGCTGCCTCACATCCAAGCCTATATTAACTTGCTTTCTAACTACTATTAATCTCTTTACACCCCTATGCTAGTGGAGTAAAATGCTGACATACCACAGTAACTCGTCGCTCACGCGTCTGTGTCTTGCCATGACCTAGGCATCAACACTGTAGGCTTTTATTATCCTTGAAGAAATCATAGCAGTGATTAAACAGCTTTTGAAGCGCAGTGCACCAACTTCTAACAGCCTGTCCTCGGGGGGTTACATGGCATATAAAACACGATTGGCCCCACAACTGTTAGAAATGTACATTGAGGTATTTGTAGTGGAGAAGTGTGGCTCAATGGTTAGAGCGGCAGACCCTGATGCAGAGGTCTAGCCTGGGACCAGGTTTCAATTCCCCGCCTCGGCGGGTCTTGGGCTCAAAATTCCACGGACCTGATAATTCTCGCCTCGGTGCCTATTCCAATCATGGAGTCCCACTCTGCAACTCTGGGCAATAGTTTGCTTAATCTCCACAAAGGATACTTGGCCTCCACCTTGGGGGTGCCCAGGAGTGGACACCTCACAGGGAAAGCCAGGATGGGTTCCACAGCGGTATTTGTACAAGCGCCTTGAGACCCTTGCGGGTGAGTAGTGTGCTATACAAGTATCAATTTACATTTACAGGGAAAAAGCCAGGAAGGGTTCCACAGCGGTATGCGTACAAGCGCCGGAGAGACCCCATGTGGGTTGATTCGGGCGCTATACAAATACTACAACATTTACATTTACATTACCCAACCGTATATTATGATCTGAACTATATTATATACCTACCTGGAGGCCATTAGGGACCTTTGGGACCGCACTCTGTAGAGAGAGCTTGCCGATAGAGAGTGGGACAATACCTTGCGAAAACACCAAGATGGTCAGTAGAAAACCAAGCTACAAAAACACACAATTTCACTATTGCACCAGAGCTACCATGCTACAGTCAGTACAGCACAGATGTATCCAGGTTCTACCAATGACTGCCGTAAATTTAGAGATTGCTGGGGTGGACTTTTTAGACACAGTGTCGATCTGTCTAGTAATATAGGAATACCGTGCCCAAATAGTATTAACCCGTGCCGAGGTACCGGGTAGAGCTGTTCCTCAAGATGGGTTGACTTGCATGTTGTGACTGATTCCTTGCTCACAAACACAGAGGTAAACCATTGTTTTTGGACTTGGGCCTAGTATAAGCCAAACGGGCCATAGCAATGTCTTTGAAGGGAACATTCACCAGATGTTAAACAGTGACTGATGGTAGTCTACGAGTAGGTCCAAGCATAGATAATAGTCCTGAAGGGCCTTAATAGAGGGTGGCACAGGGAGTATTACATAACACAATGGAAGTAGAAGCTAAAACTGAAGACAGGCCCCCCTGGATGCTATAGATGAGTGGTCTCTTGTTTGGTTACCAGAGGGTTAGACTTGCGGCTGTGCTTTATGGTCTGGCTCACCGCTTCCTCTTGCTAGTTGAAATGAAGCTGTTGTTTGTGGGCTGGAGAGTGCTGCCCCTGATGATCACCTTCACATGCTGCCAGATGCATTTTGCTATCATCGCTCCTGTAAATGCTACTAGTGGGCATGCAGCACTGATTGCGCCACCCACTGAAGTAACCCATTCAACATGTCTCAGGCCTGCCACTGCAGGGCCTGTGTGTGCAGTTTTATACTGCCTTGACAACCTGGCAAAATTAACCCTTTTCCAGGGCCAAACCTTCCCCTTTTTCAATGTACCAGTCACCCCTAAGGTAGGCATTGGACACCCCAGAGGGCAGGGTGCAATGTATTTGAAATGCAGGACATGTACTTTTACGTTTTACCTGTCCTGGTAGTGAAAAACACCTAAAGTTGTTTTTCACCACTGCAAGGCCTATCTCTCCCGTAACATAACATTGGGATCACCTTCTTACATTTTATAGATGTAAATTCCATTTGAGAAGAGATAAAACCGGGGAGGATGGCTCCGGAATTCCATGCCTCCGGATAGCCGTCGTGACTCGTGGCCCCGCCCTTCCTCGACAGCGGCAGTCATCGCGGTATGGCGTGCAGTGAAGCGGCACGAAACAAGCGGCGTGCTGGAGCTACCGCTCAGTAATTCGGGGGAATTGAGTTTGCGGTTTTAGGCTGTGAGCTTTTTGGAGCAACTGCACGGAGATCCGTGGTGCAGGGATTCTCGAGCGAGTGTGCCTCTCGCCCCTTGCCGCCCTTGATGTGCTGTTTTTGCGGCGTTTTCATGCAGTGAAGGCTCGTGGCTGCAGGAGCGGGAGCAGGAGCAGCATTTAAGTTTCGTCCCTTTCTGGAAATCCATGTGAGTCCACAAGAGCCCTTCTTGAGAGATAGGCGGTCCAGACACTCAGAAAGGAGAAAGGTGAGGCGAGGGGGAGAGAAAGGGGGCATATGCACTGTTTTGCTGATCGACGGTATTATTGACATACAGAGCTTTTTTGTTACTGCCCTTAAGTTCAAAATCTCGAGCCCGCTGCTGGGACAATGGGGAGACAACTAAAAGATAGTGAAGATAGTGAAGAGACAAGCAAAACTGCCAAGATGGAAACAACTGCCCATCTCAAGAGTAGAACTCGCATAGCTCTAGCTAGAAAAGCTGCACGGATAGCTGCCAAAGAAAGAGATAAGGGCAAAAAGGGAGAAGGAAACTCGGTATCTCCCGCTCCGGGGAAGGATATAACGCTAGAGTGCTCAGAAGATGAACTTCATGTCACTTTAACCTCTCCACCAAATGAAGGGGCAGGAGAAGCAACTACGGGGGGGCCACATAGAAGATGTAACGGAAAATACCTCAGCTTTATTAGAAAATGTGACAGAGGCTGAGCCATCTCCGGGCGAGAAAAGTATAAGCGGGGTGAAAGAGATGAGAGACTTTCCCCTGTTTGGAAAAAAGATTGCTCGTATTCCTCAAACACCAGCGGTCCCGCTCGAAAAGAACCCCGTAATTCTAGCTTCATCCCCAGTAGCAGTGGTAGTGCATGAACAAATAGATTCTCCCCTGAAATCGCCTGAGAATACAATACAAGCTATATCAAAAGCTCCTCAACTAACTTCGACAAATTGCTCTGAGGTGGCAGCCAGGTATGATTCCCCTTTTTTACATTTTTTCAGCTCATCTATTTTGATTGAGCTTGTATACCATTGGCCATTGTAGCCACTAGGTACTCAGGGGCACTGGATAGGGTGCGCCTTTTAGGGAGCGCAGACCTTCCGTCCACCTGATTTTGGTCCTGATGAATACCGGGCATCCGCCCTATTGGTAGAAACATGTCGACCAACTCACACCAACACATATAGAGACTCCTGATCGTAACTCACCTACCAGGGTCTCGCCTTTAATTTTTAAACATTGTTCAGTTGCTCTAAAATAAAAGTATATTTTGAGTTCAAACCAGGACAATTTGTAACATTTTTTTGCACCTACAGTCACAACCCGCTCCACTGTAGTACAGGTGTTGAAGCACATCCTGGTGACGCTAGGTCACCAGGGTGGACCCCGATGATGAAGCATGTCACCACTAGGTGGGTGAGTGAGGGGTTTTAAACAAAAGGCTGAATTTTCCCTTTTGCCAGAAAGTACGCCCTCAAGTGAGATTTTTTGAGATTTTTTGAAATCTCAGTAGGGGACACTCCTTCTTTTGTTGTACCAAGTTCCTTTCAGGGGAATAGGAGTAATCTCATTTTTCACACCCAGTGAAAAAAACATCCCTTGCTCTCTCTCTTGTTTTCTAAAAATGATTCAAGTAGTGCAGTTTCTGGAGCAGACGCGAGTTTGAGCATAATCAGCGAAGAACCAAGGATAGAGATACTATCTAGGCAGATTCCATCATCAGTGGCAGTTCTACAATCTCCCTCTCGTCCACCTGCTATATTGCTTCAAGAAGGGGCTTTAGGGGGCTCAACATCTGCAATATCAACACCTGTAACTCTGTTATCTCAAAAGGGGAAAGGTGACAGCTCCGAAAAGGAAATGAGCTACCAAATCGACATTCGCGAGATGTTGAACCAAATTCTCAATGAGATTCGTGAGATAAAGGTGAACCAGCAAGTCGAGATAGCCGCCCTGCATTCTAGGCTGGAAAAATTCGAAGAGTCGATGTCAGGACTCCCTATCAGATTACATGAGGCGGAGGAAAGAATCTCGGCTCTTGAAGATCACATAAATCAAGCAAGAGTAGAAGTTAAAGCGGCAGCAAGTAAAAAGAGCCTCCTGGAGAGTAAACTCGAGGAACTTGAAAATCATTCCCGAAGATCCAACTTAAGGATAGTAGGGGTTCCCGAGGGCCTTGTAGGTTCAAACACGCTTCAGTGGGTCAAATCTTTTATCCATCAAAATGTATTACCAGAGTTTGAGGGGGACTTAACTATTATGAGAAGAGATAAAACCCCCAAGTCTGGTGTCTCCAGAATCCTAATTTAAAAACCTAATTTATGGTACAGTCTGATTATAAATTGAAATTCGGAAAATGCCACTTTTAGAACGTTGACATTTCCTTACTTTAGCCATTTGGTGCATGCTGCATGTCACTGGTCAGTCTGGGGTGGGTGACAGATGGGCTTTGAGTAGTCCCCCTAGACAGCCACAAACAATGGGAGCTTAGGTGCAACTTGAAGGGCCATCCTGGGATGATGGGAGGGAGGAGCTGGACCCAGGCTCACTTACACCTGAATAGGCTGTGTCCTGTCCCCAGACAAAGGGCTGCATACCTCCTTTTAGTGAATCTGGATCCAGGGCAGGAAGGGAGAAACTTTGTGCACTTCAAAGACCTGTCTTTGAAGACTCTCCTACTTTAAAGACACAACTGGGTATAGATTCAGGACGTCTGTCACCACCACTTCAGTACATTTCTGGACCTGTGAAGATTTTGCAACGAAGAAGGATTTCTGTGCTGCTGAAGGACTGCCACTCTGTTGGACTGCTATGTTGCTGGAGTCCTGCCTTGCTGTGTTTCCCTGCTGCTTGCTGTTCCCCTGCATGGGTGAGAAGGACTGGACCTGCATCACTTGAACCCTGAGTGACTCAAAGGGCTAACTGGCTGGCATCCTGATCTAAAGTCTCAGGGACATACAAGACTTCCAACCACCCTCCTTCTGCACCTGGACTCTGCCATCTGTGAGTCTGCCATGCCAAGTGGTGCCACCCCAGGCCTGTACCCTTGGTAGTGAATCTAAGGTGCTTGTTCGAGCAGAATCCATGCATCTGCTGTTGAACTGAATGATTGGAGCTGATGCAAGAATCAGTGCCAACGCATTAGATTAGAAATGGCACATTGTCTCTGCTGCATGGATCGTCTCCAGCGCATTTTCCACTTCTTCGATGATCAGACCCGATGCATCGCCTTTGGACCCACCACTCATCCCAGAGCAAGGTCCTCACATGTCTGCCAATGTCAGCCTCTACAACAAACCTTCCCATTGCAGCTTACTGCTCATTGGAGCCGATGCATCGCTGCTGCTGCACGGTTCAGGACCAGCTCATCTTCAACGTGGCATGGATTGGCACAGACATATCGCCTCAACTGTACCACACATCCTCGAGATGCAGGCACTCAGGATCAAAATACTTTTGTTCCACGGGCCTCAATAGGTCCTTGTATCCGGCCAGTGCTCGATCGCAGTTGGCCTAAAGCTTTGACTTTGTCCCAATCCAGTGCAACCAGATATCCCAAATAACGCTTTTTGCTTCTAGGCGCTATTTTTACCTAAACATTTGAAATTCAATATTTTAAGTTCCACTTATTGGATTTTTGTCATTTTAGTCTTGTTTTATTTACTAAATTAAGTTCTATTTTCCTAACCTGGTTTGGAATTGCTTTGTGTGGTGTTTTCACTGTTTTACTGTTTGAAGTGTTGCACAAATACTTTACACATTGCCTCTAAAGTTAAGCCTATTCGCTCTGTGCCAAGCTACCAGAGGGTGAGCATAGGTTAATTTAGGGTTTGCCTTCCTCTTACCCTGACTAGGAATGTCGTTATTGTTTGAGCAGGGCTTGACCCCAATTTCTAACACATTTACATCCATAAACATAAAATTTTGAACAAAGTTTTGACACAAATCCAACTTGTTACAGGACAGCTCTACGTCTAAATGGACCACCAAAATGAGACCAGTCTTTAGGATTTACTGTGTCAAAATGTAGCTCTCCTATGGCTAGCCATTTTATTTTAACCATTTAATGGCTTAAAAATGTGCATACCCAGACTCTGGGCAGGATGATTCCGTAGTTGAGAGCTCCTCCTCCCCACTTGTCCACTGAACTCTGTTCCTGTCTATGCCACTGAGTTGCACTGAGCTGCTATACTATACTACTACTAAACTGAGAAAAATCTTAATTGTAAGACTTTCGGTATTCACAGAAGGCATTTAGGAGTCCTAAAGTTAGGAGTCCTAACTTTACTACTACTAAATTGAGAAAAATCCTAATTTTAAGACTTTCGGTATTCTCAGAAGGCATTTAGGAGTCTTAAAGTTAGGACTCCTAACTTCTGTGAATACTGAAATGAGTAAGTGCCTTCTGTGAATATCAAAATGAGTAAGTGCCTTCTGTGAATACCAAAATCCTAGTAAGTTTCGGTTTTTGTCTTAAGTTAGTTCTGTGAATCGGGCCCTCTGTGAGTACTTTGGTGGTCACTTCTGGGGGCAATGCGGGCAGGGGCTGTGCTGCAGCAGGGGGTGTGGATTCAAGAGATACACTTGGAGTTAAGGCAGTGTCACCAGCTCCTGACCAAGCTAAATCTTTCTTCTACACCTTCAGCTCCAGCTTCATGTTTAGCACCCACCTGTATGGGTGATGCTAATGGGGGAGTTGGTAATGTGGAGGATATTCAGGAAACAACTGAGGAGATCCTTGGAGTGTTTCTACCAAAGAAAGACAGGTGGCTGTCTCGAAATGGCCAGGGGAACGTTGAAAAACGGAATGAAGCGTTTATAGGCTCTCAACCCAGGTCTCTGGCACCACAGGTTCGTTGCAGGACAGCGAGCATTGGTACAAAAGGCAGTCCATTGTGGGACTGGGTGATGTCCAAGGGCAAGGTTAAATCCTCAATTTCCCGTTTGCCCACTGTTAACATAGAAAGCAATTATTGTCAAGGGGGGAGATGCGACACCCATATCACAGTTTCCCTCAGCTTTGAAGCAATTCTCCTCTTGGGTCTAGCTCTGACTCTCCGGGTGGCTCACTCTCTACCTCTCTGCCTCAAGGGACTTATGAAGATACTAATGCAGTGAATGATACCCAGGAGCCAACTCTGTAGGTAATCTTCCAGCTGCTACAGGCACAGCAGCATTATGCTCAATTGGGTTATAACACTGTTATAAGTACCTACCAGTCTGTCTCCATTCTGGTGGGGTCGCTGTTCTGGTAGCTAAGAATTTAGGGATTAAGGTGCTGAAAAAAGCTGCTGATCCAAGAGAGAGATGGGCAATTGCATAGCTGGTAATACATGGTCAGAAATTTGTTGTCTGAGCCATCTACAGGACGAGCACGGATGATCCTGGGGTGTTTGATATGCTCTGGCTTGAACTGCTGGATTGGTCCAGGGAGCTGTTATTAAAGGGGGATTTTCAATTGTGTAATGAATTAATGCATTGACTCCACCAATCATCATGCTTCCCTTCACATGGTTAGAATTAGGGCATCTATCCAGGAGCTCACTCGCTTGCATAGGTTGACAGATATTTGGAAGGCACTGCATCCTGCTACCCTTGGTTACACTTTTTTGTTCACCCCCCGAACAGACATTACTCGAGGGTTGACATGTATTTTCTAAGGGGCATCTAGTACAAGATGCTGAAATGGTGGTATTTCCTAGAATTACCTCTTATCACAGCCACATATTATTGTCAATCAAAATTTCTGTGGCAAGGGGAAAACTGCATACATTTTTTGTTTCCCCAACACCTTCTTACTAATCCTGATTACTGTAAACTCGTATCATGTTCTCTTATGTCATTTTTGGTTGCCAATATAGGTACAGCTTCACTGCTGGCGGTATGTGATATAATGAAAGCTTATAGCAATGGGATCACAGTGCAGTTTATTTTGAGCAAAAACCAAGCTATGCTAAATACAGCTAGACAGCTGAGCTAGGCAATTTCATTGCTTGAAACCTTGCATGTTAAGACTCTAAGTACTGGTGGTTCTGATGAGTGAGCTCTCCATCTTCAGTTGATAAGTAAATGGTCCATTTTGGGGCAAAACCTGAGAGAGACTGTAGATGCTACCTAATTCAAATAAGGCCCTCCAATATGAATATGGGGAACATATGGGATGCATCCTGCCTCACCAAAGTTTAGACAAAAGGTCTAAATACTAGATTCAGTGTATTAAAGGTAGTGATGGATTGGTTTATACTAACCCTCGGGCTATCACGGAGCAGTTCTTCTTTTTCTATCAGGAATTGTAAAGCTAATCTCAATGTATATGACAAAGGCACACATGACTAAACCACGTGTTCCTCTACACCCGTCCCGAACCACAAATGCGTCTTAGCCATGCATTCCTTTACCACGCAATTTCGTGGTTAAGGTATGATTGGTAAGGGGATATGCATGGTTAGGTTTGCCACTACCCTGACTCCCCTCCCGCCCTAAGGCCTACATTTCTATCTCCCCCTCCCCCCTACCCTGAGGTCAAAAACCTAACTACCCCTACCCCTTCCCCCACCCTGAGCACTAAAGCCCTTTTCCCTTTAAGAAAATGACCTCAGCCCCCTGAGCTCTAAAACCTTCCCTCACCTCTTAACCCCTCAAACCCAACCCCAGTGCTTAAAATTACCTCTCTCCCCTCCCCCACCCTGAGCCCTAAAACCCTTCCAAAATTACCCGACCCCCGACCTGATCCTTAAAGCTCTTCCAAAAACTACCCTGACCCCCTTCCTTGCCCCAATCCCTAAAACCCATCCCGAAATTGTCCTGAACCCCCATCCCCCTGTCCCCGGCCTGTGAACATTTTTATAACTTAGCTTTTGCACTTGCTCTATGATTGTTTAACCTATTCACAAGTAACCCTTAGCTGTTTACTTTTTTGATAAAAGTGCTTTATTATGCTGAATTCTACTTTTGGGAAATACAGAGAGACGCCGATTGCAGCAATAAAGAAACACTGATCAGTGTGGCTGATTCAGGTTTATAGTTAAGCTTTGGTGTTGTCAGCATAAAGATTTGCTTCATGAGTTGTTGGATTTGAATACCGTCAGTAATTATTGTAGTGTATATTTTGAGAAGTGATATGCTTCACACGGAAAGGATAAGAACATCTGAACATTGGATACCAAGGTACAATGATTGTAATAAATAGTTACAGCATTTAAAATTTAGCAACAAAGACCAGCTGGTTAGCAACTATATGCTATGATGTTGCAACATGCAGGGCATTGTTTGCCATAAGTCCTAAAAACCTTCCAGCAAGTGCCCCGACCCCTCCCTCCGCCCTGAACCCTAAACCCTTCCAAAAATTACCAAGACGCCCCTCCCCCACCCTGAGCCCTTCCAACTGACCCCAACCCATTATAATTGACTGTGCCCCGGCCCCACTTACCTGCCTGCATCTGGAGCTTCCTGTTCAAACGCTTCCTCTCCTGATGCGTCCCTCCTCATAGGGACAGCTAGACCGCGTACTGCCTTAACCACGTAAATGCGTGGTTAAGGCATATGCATGGTTAACGCAAGTGTGGTTTAGCTTGTTGGAAAATGGTGCGCTTTTCAGCCCACGTAGTGAAGCCGTTTCCCAAATCTCATTCAGAATAGCAGGTTGCCACGTTTAGAGGAATCCCAAATGTTGACTCTTCAGAAAGACTGCTGGAAAATAGAGGCTGCTTTGGCGGCTTTGCCGTTGGGCAAGGCTGCAGGGGAGGGCTCTATCCCTTTGGAATTTTATAAGCTTTTCAAAGATATTATAGTTTCCCCTCTCCTTAGTGTGATATAGAGTATCATTAAGGGCGATGAAGGGGCCAGCACTTGGAACATGACCAACTTTACTATATTCTTGAAGAAGGATAAACCATCTGAAGAGATGGGATCATACCGACCCATCTCTTTGATTAATGCTGACAACAACATTTTGCTAAAATTCTAGTGACTCGGCTTGCTCCTCTTCTCGTAAGTTTAGTCTCAAACCAACAACACAGCTTTATCCCTGGCAGGGACACCACCAGTCAAATTAACACAGCAACCTGCTTCTTTCAAAATGGCAAAAAATCATAGAAGAGCTGGGTCTGATATTTCTGGATGGCGAGATGGCTTTTGACCATGTGGTTTGGGACTTTCTGTGGATTACGATGGGGGCATTTGGGGTTGGCAATAGGTATTGCAGATTGGCACAGTCTTTGTTTAAGACTGCATGTGCCAAGCTTGTTTATTCTGGGACTTCCTCGCTTTCCTTTAAGATACAGCGGGGCACCCGGCAAGAGTGCCTGCATCCTCACTTTTGTTAAATATTTACCTTGAACCTTTATTGCAATCAATCCTGAAAAATGATAGAATATGGTCTATGGTCTCTGGAGACTGCAATCTCAAAATTAACACTTATGCTGATGATGTTGCTCTATATTCGACCAATCCACCTAACGCTATGAATTCATGCCTGAAGATACAGACTGGTTCAGCATATACTCTTGCTATAACTTAAATCTAGTTAAAACTCAGTTATTTAGTATTTTGGGCAAGTTGTCCAAATTTCTTCGGTAGTTTCCTTGGTTACTTACCTGAGTATTAAACTGTGTGCACTAATTGATAGCATATTTAAGCTAAATTACGAGTCCCTGCTGTCTCTTATGCGTATTCTGGCAATCCCACTCAGGTGCCCAAATTCAGTTTTCAAAGTCCTTGAAGAAACCATAAGTAACTTCTTTTGGGGATGTAAATGGTTCTACGATCTGTTCGATCTCTAAAGATTCCGTACTAGCCGGGGGGGGGGTTACAGCTACCAGCTTTTAGGCTGTATTATAAAGCAGCATTTGCCAGCAGACTTCACGATTTGCTACTTTATTTAAACAAGACCTATCAATACAGGGATATTTGAAAAAAGTAGACCTTTAAATATGAAGTACAGGAACCAGGTGTCAATTGAGTAAGAAGGTTTACTCTCCGAAAGGATCCCATCCATCTAAGCCCATTAGCTGCTGACCAGATATGCCAGTCACACAGCACCTGGACATTCTCTTTGACCTGGCCTCATTCCATAACCATGACTACTTCCACATGGCAAGTTTAAATATACACAAAATATAAATATACACAAACACCTTGATTCCACACATTCCCCACCCTTTGATTTCCGTTTTCTTGACAAACAAAATATTTCTTGTGAGCCTCAATTTTCCTGGCCTCCCTAAGCTCCCAATCACCATCCTGTTCATCATTTCAAGATCTAGATTCCATATCATTGACCCATGTTGGTGCTATCAGGATATTGGCTTGCCTACCGCTAAAAAGTTCAAATGAAGTTTTTCCTGTTATGTCATGGGGAGACACTCTCTACGCTTCCAGCTCCTTGATGACTTCTGTCCAGTACAATCCAGCATCCTTGGCCATAGTTACAGTGTCCTTCAACATGTGATTGAAGCTTTCCACCATTCCATTAGTTTCTGGGTGATACAGAGAGCATTTCTTGTGTCTCACACCATGTTCACACAGGAATTGCTCCATTTCTTCAGATACTAACTGCAACCCATTGTCTGTAAGGGTGGCACCGGGTATGCCTTCCCTTCCAAACAACTGCTTAAGAAACTGTATCACATGATTAGTTTCTATTCCTTTGGTGAAGGCGATTTTGGGCCACCTAGAGTACAAATCAACTAAGACCACCACATATGACTCACTACCCACAGCACAAATTGGCCCTACTATGTCAAGGGCAACTTCTTTCCATGGACCAGTGGGTTGAACTCTTATCACCATAGGTTGGACTCTAGGTTTGGCCACTTTGGCAAACTTAAAACATTCCCTGATGGCCCTCTCCACGAGTGTCTATTCCTGGCTACCAGTATGTTAACCTAAGCATTTCTCTAGTCTTGGACATCTCTTGTTGACCTACATGTGCCAAACTGATAAGTTCCTCCCTGAGGGAAATGTGCTGAACCGACCTTGTGCCCCTGAGCAAGAAGCCCTGTTTCTCTGATAATTCATCCTTGACATGCCAAAACTCTTAGATTCTTCATCTCCTTTGGACTTGATGCTCAAGCCTTTCTTCAGTAATTCCATCAATTTCACCATTCCCTGATCAGAGACCTGATCAGAGTCCAAAGCATCATGCCATCTCTTTTCAGTAATATCACCCTCCTTTATTTTTCAGGCAATCTTCTCATCCTCCTCAGGAATGCTAGAATGACTCTCCTCATCAACTTCCGTACATCTGGATAATGTGTCCGCTACCTTGTTATCAACTCCAGGTAAGTACTTAAATTCAAAATCATACTCTTGGAGGGCAACTACCCATTTAGTGATTCTGCAGGAAAAAGCATCAATCCCCCATTTTAAAAAAAAGATTTCACATAAGAGCTTGTGATCCATCCTTACTTCAAAACCACTGCCTATAGCAGATTCTTCAATTTTTTACAGCTCAATGTACAATGAATGCCTTCCTTTCCACAACAGAATTACACAATTCAGCCCCTTTGAGATTTCGAGAGAGAAAGAGAATGACATTCTATGGCCCTGATTATTTTGCTGTAATATGGCACCTCACCCCTTCATGCTAGCATCTGTAATCAAAATCGATTTGTTCCTCAGGTCAAACTTCCTTAACTTAGGATCATTGCCCAGTTTCTCTTTCACTACCTTGAACTTCTCTTCACACACCTCATCCCATGCAAACTCACCCCCTTTCCGAAGCAGACCTCTTATGTAGATACATATTCCTGCAAATCCCTGCAGTAATTTGCTGAAGTATTCTGCCATCACAAGAAATTTAATCAATTCCTCCTTCTTCATAGGGGGTTGTAATTTCTGTTTGGCATCAATCAAATCAGTCTTGGGCATCACACCATTGCCAGAGATCAGGGGCCCTAAATAGTCTATAGACTCTCTTTTAAACTTACATTTTTCCATTCTGTTAAATTGAATCCATTCAGCCTGCTCAATACCTGAAAGACCATCTCATCATGTTCAACATTATCTCTTCCAAAGACCAACACATAATCTTGCTATATTCTCACATCAAAAAGCTCTATCAGAACGTGTTCCAGGGCCCTTTGGAACACAGAGACTGCCGACACCAAACCAAAAGGAAGCCTGACAATGCAAAAAGTTCTAAAGAGATAGTGACAAATGCAGCGAGGTCTCATCAAGCTTTATCTGATAATACGCAGACTTGAGGTCAATGGTAGAAAATATCTTAACCTCTTGCAATAACATCAACATGTCAGCTGTTTTTAACAATGAGTACCAATCTACTACCACATGCTTGTTTAACTTCCTCAAGCCCACTCACAAGCGCAGACTTCCGTTGGCCTTCTTACCTGCTACAACTGGGGCAAGCCACCTCCTCAATAATGCCATCTCTTTTGAGTTTGACCAACTCTACTTGCACCTGCTCCCACACTGCCACTGGTACATTATGCACTTATCATAAATAGGTTTTGCTCCCTCAAGAAGGTGTATGTGGTGAATATAGTGCTTGGGACAACCAAGTGATCCTCAAAAACACATGGAAATCTTGCATCCAAGCTACATACAAAATCCTCAGAGGAATCCGCTTGGATATACATCCTTCTCACATCTAAATTTTGCTGCAGCCTGATCGGAGGGCAACTATTAGGGTCCAGAATCACCCCAAGATCCCTCACTTGGAACCAACTAAGTATACTTCCACTTTTTGAGAAATGTGTATTTGTGCATTGGTGCGCCTCCCTTTATATTCAATAAGACCCCAAAAATATCCAAATAGCATAGTCTTATGTCAGGGCAAAATACTGTTGTATTCTCCTTGATCTTCTTTAAATACAATTCTCTTGAAACTATGGTGATTATGACCCCAGAATCAAACAATACTCTAGTAGTCATACTTTCTACAATCACCTCATCCACATGGCTGCTACCTCTGTTACCATTTATTTGAAGAATAATCTGCCCACACTTCAAATCTGTATCCTCATTACTTGAATAATCACACCCGTCCTTGATTTTGCTCACTTTCTCCTTGAACACCCCTCCTTTCCAAACAATGGCAAAATGTCCTTTCCTTTTACAATTGCTACAAGAAGCCTTACTTGCTCGACATTGTCATTGGCTAAGGGCCCTGTTTTTACACACTGGAGGCATTTACCTTGAATCATACTTTTCTTCTTTCCTATTATCAAAGTCCTTCCTTTTTTCCTGAGTTTTGTGCTGATGTTTAACTACTCGTGCCGAATTCCTTTTCTCTCCTTCCTTTTTTATGACCTCAACACACTTCATGGAGTATTCTATTCTTTTAGCAATAAGAAGATCATCATCAAGAGAAGTTTCATGCTTCTGCCACAGCTCTTCTCTCACATGTTCATTATTGCTCAATGGTTAGAGCGGCAGACCCTGATGCAGAGGTCTAGCCCGGGATCAGGGTTCGGATGTATGACATTACAACGCATGCTTTTACATCGCATGCCTTTACAACGCTGTTTTTACAACGCATGCCTTTACAACGCATAGTGCTTTGGGGTGCTGGATAGTGAATAGTTTAATTTACTATTCCAACTCCAGGCCCCGTGGATAGTAGGGAAGGTGTTGGATAGTAAATTAAATCTATTCCCTATCCTAGAGCGCCCCCCAGCGCAATGCGTTGTAATGGTTTGCATTGTAAATACCGCGTTGTAAAGGCACTACATTGTAAAAGTTGCGTTGTAAAGGTTGTATACCTCAGGGTTCAATTCCCGCCTCGGTGGGTCTTGGGCTCAACTTCCTCGGACCTGATAATTCTCGCCTCGGTGCCTATTCTAATTATGGGTCCCACTCTGCAACTCTGGGCAATAGCTTGCTTAATCTCCACAACGGCCCCAACAACGCTACGATGCCTGGCTTTGCCTTGAGGGTGCCCAGGAGTGGGCACTTCACAGGGAAAGGCCAGGAAGGGATCATCAGCGGTATTCGTACAAGTGCCGAGATGCCTCATGGGTGATTCGTGCGCTATACAAGTACCACTACATTTACATTTATATCTTATCCTTTCATCCATTAAAACATCAAATTTATAGGACGAGGCTAATTTCCTTAAACTTGTTATATAATTTTCCACTGTTTCTCCTTCCATCTGGTTATTACAACCAAAATGGTAATGTTTGAGGATGGTTTCTGACTTTAGGGCGGGTGTGCCATCCAATTTAGCCATACAGAGTTCATACTCACTCAAATCTTCACCCACAATATCCAGTAAATTATCCAAAACTTCTTGCCCTTCTGATCTTAAACAGTGCAGAAGAAACACAGTTTTCCTTTTGAACTCAGTGATGTCCCACACACCCTGGAATATCCTTTAAACACCTTGCCCCATTTCTGCCATTTGATAGGTGGATCCCAAGGTAATGTAAAAAAAATGGTGGCGCTGTTACCTTCTGTGTACTTTGAATGTATATGTCGGAAGGACAATTGAATGTAGAAATGCAGATGAAACCTCCCAAAGATTAAAACAACAGCCTATATTAGTCCCACACAGACTTCAAACACAATGTTTAATGCATTTGCAGAAAATGAAACCACCCAAACCACACCTGCAATGAGCATAAGTATTATAAATGTTACAACTAGGTGCGGCAGGGAGGTAATGTAGAAATATAATATCAAAATATAAAATAATTAATGAGCAAGTAAAAGAAAAGTGAAATGAAAGGAGAAAAAAAGAACTGATGTCCAGGCAACTCCAAGTAACCATGACTTACTAAATACATAACCTCCAAAAGTTAAGACAGTGTGTGTGTCACTGAAATGAACCTGGGAGGAACGGCACACAGTAGTTACGATGAGTATGACAACTAAGTGTGCGTGTTACTGACAGAAGCGATTTGCTGATGCCCTGCTAAATGTGCTGGTACGAGCAGTAACAGTCACTGGTGCTTTCCTGGACAACTCAAGATAGCCCCTGCATGGGTCATTGATTGATGATGTTAGGCACTTCTGAGCTGCTGAGCCATGGGAGTCTTGGAAATTTGGGGATGTCAGACGCTTGACACTGGCACTGAAGGCATTAAGCAAGGATACCCACAAGGGCGTTCACTGCCACTCAGAATGTTGAGGAAGTCAGGCATCTGACAATGGCACTTGAGGAGTGAAGCGAGGATTTCCCACAAGGGTGCTCACAGCCACAATGGAACACAGAGATGACAATGGCCTCCCTTACCCGCTCAAAAATCCAGGTACGTTTATTTTCAAAGATGGCATGCAATCCAATGCACGAGGGGCCGCACCTCCATACTAATGACACCAGCAGCAAACAATAATCCCAATGCAACTTAGGTAAAACACTCACGTTGTTTTTGAAGATGTCATCACAAAAATGAAAATACTTCACAACCAAACAAGAAACATGTTTGGCAACAAATCTGGTGAACGCAGATTCACGTTCTCCGTCCAAAACAGCTGTTGTTAAATTCTTGGTAGCTATCCACAACACCCTGGCTCCTGGTAGAGTAGAGCAGGTCCAAGCGCCAACCAGCAGAAATCAATAAAATCCAGAATGAGAGCAATGCTGATCACAGGGGTAATAAAAATGTGATCCTGGGCACATGTGAAGTCTGGAACCTTCTCTTTCTTTTTCCTGGAATATGGTAACACATCCCATCCTCGTCACCAGTGAAACAAGGTAGACCTTTAAACATGAAGTGCAGGAGCCAGGTGTCAATTAAGTAAGAAGGTTTAATCTCCAGAAGGATCCCATCCATTGATGGCCATCAGCTGCTGGCCATATTTGCCAGTAACATAGCCCCAGGGCATTCTCTATGACATGGCCTCATTCCAAAACCATGGCTACTTCCAGATGGCAGGTTTCAACATCCACAAACACCTTAGATGTCACAGATATCGACTGGCATTGGGGTCTGATTACAGGCTTTTTCCTACATATTGACAGACTTCAAATACTATAAGCTGGTTCGATTTATTTTAATTAAGGATATTATTTTTCTTTGGCAGGAGATATGTGCAAACTATTCATTAGTGTTAATACATTGCAATATGCTGTTATAGGATAACCCTGCATTTCCAAAGGTATTTCATTACTCTATTGGTTTGGTCCAGATTAGGGGTGGTAACTGTGGGACAGTTGTACGATCTGAATGGATTTCACTGGTTTGCTGGGCTTAAACCCTCCTATGATATACCCCAAACCTATTTGTTGAAATACCTGCAGCTGAGTAATTACTTTTAGCCTAGATGCAAAGTTCCTAATGAACCTGTTGGTTCTAATATTATAACATACCTGCACAAAGCTCGTAGGAAATCCCTAATTTGCACAATTTATCTTTGGTTCTGTGAGCACACATTTGACAATGTCTCAATTCTAGCTGCTAAGTGGAATAAGGTGCTCTCCTGAGAGATTGTACCATCAGAAGTATACAGCGCTTTGGAGACTGTGAAGGAGTCTGTGTATTCTTTTAAGCTCAATTTACAGGAGTTCAAGGCCATCTGTATGGTATTCAATACACCCGAGAAAATGTATGTGGTGGGGTGGAAATATTAGAGCTGATAAAACTGGCTGCCCTACGTGTGTCTGCCCTGCTGCTGATATCCTCCTCATGTTTGCCAGATGTCCTGTACTGCAGGAGTTTTTGGTAGGGTGAGTCAACTGACAGCATTATCCTGTGGTTTCGAAACACAATTTACCCCTGAGGAAATATTGATGGGATATAGAATGGAATATGATTCTGGTCTAAGGCAGCTGTTTTCTATAATCATTGTCTCTGCCAGACTTTGCATTGCTAGATGCTGTGTGTCTTCAGCCTCACCGCAGGCCACTGAGTGGTGGCCTAACATCCGGAAGATATACAAGTCTGAACTCACTCTCACCAAAGAAAGGGGTACTTGCTCAGTTAGGAAGTTTGACAGAATCTGCTCTGGGTTCCACTGGGACTCATGAAATAATTTACAAACTGAACCATGATTTGCCTGTAGTAGATCTGAAGGATTTGATGGGTCTCTGTTTGTTTTTATATTCTTCCTCTCTCTCTCTCGAATTTTTCGTTTCTTTATTAGGTCCCGCCTAGCGTTGTAGCGTGCATGCGCTACACGCTTTGCGGGGCATGCAGTATATACTATAGCGGGAAGCTGTGTGGGAGCTCCGCCCACTCCCTGCCCATCTTTTTTATTGGATTAGATAGTAAATGCTGTCTTCTGATTGTTTTTAGGCTTGTTAGTCCCTCCTCCTGACGGCCATGTTGATATTTGGATCCTTCCCTGGATATTAGCCCCTTTATTCCAACACTATTTTCTTCCCTGAGTTCCCCCCGCCCCACAGTCTGTAACTTCTCACCTCCTCACCCCCCCACTCATGTTCATGCCTTCTTGGACACCCACACTCCCATTGTTAATGCAATAGGTCTCACGGAAACACAAGCCTTATTGCATTACAAATGCTTGTTTGTCGTGGGATTGGCTGGGTGATTGCACTCTTTTTCTGGATCATGCGCTGCTTACGGCTATTTTACACGTGCACAGTTGCTCACTGAAATCAATTGCAGAAACTTCTCCGGTCTCCTCGTGGTAGGGTTTCATTGCAGTCTCTGGGGGCAGGAGGCAGTTTGCGGCCCAGCGGCCCTGCGGCAAAGAGCCGCGAGGCTACGTTTTTTTCTGCCGGTTGGCAATGGACCCAGCAGCAAGTGGGGCTCTTTCCGGCAATGAGAGCCCCACCCACAACCAAGCACAACTCTGCCTGACTTACGCCCCAGGTCTCGGCCCTCGTTGCTACGGCAACCCACAAACAGGCTTCCTCCTTTCCGGAGCTCAGCAAGACTCTGCAGGGGCAACACTGGAGTGCTCGTCACTGTTTACTGTTTGCTGGGATTTTCAACATCAATTACAATGACGTTCAGGGCCAGGTCCTCAAGCCGATCTCTTTGCCCCCCAACAGCTCCTGGCCCCGCCACTCACACACTCCTACTGCCAAGCTGGCAGGGAGCAAACTGCTCAGCCACAATCCAAATAGGCTCCCCTTGTCTGGATTGCGCCCGCCCTCTGCTCCTCCCTTTCCTGTTACAGTACGGCAGCTGCTTCCTGGCTCAGTAATTACTGGGTGGCTCATACATATGCAGATGATGTGTCCCGTCTTGCTGCTTGTATACTGCCTGCGTGTGCATCTCATCAGCTGGAGTGCTTCTGCTTTCCACGGATGGAGAGTATTCCCTGCCTAGAAGGATTTGCCGAATCACAGCCGTTTTTTCCATGCCTGATTATAAAGGTCACATTTTTAAAGTAAAGCAAGGGTGTATGCATACGTCTAGGGGGGGCGTAGGCAATCCTGCCGCAGAATAATAAGGCACAGTATTTCTATACCTCATAATCATGCTTCTTCGGAGGTTGCAACACAGTGATTGAGGGACACATTGTACTGCTGCTGCATCAGCAGAGGAGAAGCAGATAGCCCAAATATGGGCATGATGTATCAACATCAGTTACGGTTTTGACTGATGGGGCATTTTTCACGAAAGAGCAAGGTCAATTGTAGAGCACAACTGTGTGGAAAAATGCACTTATTACTATTGTGCCAAGTAATGAATGGTCATTTCGGTGGCATCAGTGTTGGCTTTTACATATTTATGTGGATATAAGAAACCTTAAGGAAAAGGTATAAGCTGGGCAGGACGCTTTGCAATAGAAGTTTTTTTATTTAATATTTCTTTTAGTACTACAGTGCCCTCAATGAAATTTTATTTGCTAACTAGGTTACCCGTCGCGCGTTGCTGCGATCTCAGAAGAAAGGAAATTCAAGGAAACTTGTTATGATAACATTCAATTTACATTGTGTCATTTTTATTGAAACGTATTCATTTTAATATGGAAAACATTTCAAAGTCTCGTTTTAATTCTATTTATTTATTCGAGTGCTTGTGGATTCACGATATTTTTTTGTTTTTCCGTCTGGTGCGTACACGAATAAATCAGAAGGTTTTCCGACGCGTGAGCTGGCCACATACAGTTGTCCATGTGAGAAGCACGGATTCTCCAAATCTAGTCCACACACTTGCAGCGATTGTCCTTATGCATTGTTGATGGTCATTGCAAAAGCGAGTCGCACCGGAAACTGTAAACGTTTATCAGTATTCAAAAGATTATGAGGGCACTGGGGGGGCTGATATTTAAAAAGAAATTATGCCAGAAACCTTCGTGGGATTGCACTGAACAACTTCCCAAAGTTTCATGGCGATTGGATGAATGGTGTAGTAATGCATAAAGGACAAACAGACAGACAGACAGACATACATTCGTTTTTATATATATAGACCATCACTCTATTTTAGTGCAGTTGCAGGCTATCATATTTTCCTCCATAGTGCTCTTCGTACTCGTTCCGGCCCCCACCACAGTTGTATCGAGGGCAGTGAAGGGTGGTACTGCTAGAACAGTAAATATTTCAGCACCCAAGCTAGTATGCAGCATAGATAAATACATATAAGGCCCCAAGGCGAGACCGATTGCATTGCAAATGCTTGCTTATTTCTGTCAATGGATCGGACACAGTCTCATCCCATAGTGGATGGGTTGATTACTTTGTTTCTATGTGTTTATCCACGTGTTTTCAACTGGGGTTACCCCTTAACTGCTTCTCTTACTTTATATGCTTTTGTTATACATGTATTGACTTATTCTGATAAAATCCAATAAAAAGAACTATGGCAAGCAGGAGAAAAGCACTTGTCAGTTTGATTTTGGAGTACATTAAAGAACACCTTTCATAAAGTGTATTTCAAACAATTTTCATTTGGTCATAATGTTGTAATCAACAACTCAAGAGAGTACTCAATCTACAAAATAGGTCTTTTCACATCTTTACAAGTTCTGTTCTTAAAAACTCCATGACAGAACCTAGGCAACCACTATTCAATATCCATTAGTAAAAGTTATTCTAGTTCAATGTAAGCTTGTCAAATTGGATTCATATGTAAACTTTATAAAAACAAAATAATTTCAACCCCCATAAACATTCCTTCTAATCTGCTTATTTTCATCAGAGACCGATTTTCTGGTTTTCCGGTGGGATGCGGTTTAGAACAGCATGACACGTTGTATAATGAAGATGTGGCCATAAACATGGCATCTTGACAGTAATGACATTCCTGTCGAATTAGCAGCAGTTTTTCAGCAAACCTTTTTCATATATGTTTTGTATTCTTTTTAAACCAATTCTCTGCCATGCGGTACACCCTGTTATTGAAGTGAACTCACTGTCTGTGTTTTCTATGTTTGTGTAGTATTTTAGAAAAATTCCCCCAATGTCTGGAGACAGTTTTGCAAGCATTTACTTCATAAGACAGCACAGGTTGTTCTAAGCTTGAGAAGTGGTGCTGTTTCCACTAAACCGTATCGATCGCTTTCCATTCCTTCCAAACCACCCGCCTCTACAGCAGGAGGAAGTATTCATTGATCTTAAATATAAAAACTTTCCCCTCATTTTTTGCCAACTTCTCCTGCCAGTTTTGTGAAAATAATGTGTATTTTTTTCTTCTTTTTGAAGTGTATTTTTGCTGGCAACTTTGCTCCATTATATTTTTTCTATGATTGTGTGGGCTTCTTCTGCTGTCGAACACAGCCCTGCTGCTGTTTCTGCTGTCTGTGCAACTTGATAAGTTACTGGTGCTGCCTGGTCTATATTACGAAAGCAGTGATTTGGTACTGGATGGGTATGTGAAATGCATGGAAAGTGATGTTGGGAAATAACACTGTCCCATTTTTAGAATTATGTCTGTAGGTATACAAAGGATATTGGAGGAACCAGTTATGCTTATATTATGTAACATACAGCCAGATTCATCAAGGGAAATTGTGGTCGCAAAGGGCCAGATTCTGAGAATCTGGCCTTTTGCGAGCGCAATTTTTGCATTTGGGATTCATCATCCCAAATGCAAAATTCGCTATTACAGAATTCGCATTTTAGCGAGGAATAGCATTTAAGGAATCTCTATTTGAGATTCCTTAAATGCAATTCATGAAACTTTTAAAATTTGCGAATTCGTAATTTCCGGCCGCTATTTACCGCGAAGTCTGACTTTGTGGTAAATAGCGAAAACTTAGAAAAATGCACTTTGGTGCATTTTTCCAAGTGGTATGTTACACACACACATGTCCTTTGGACATGTGTGTGCGCAACATCAGGCTACATTTACATTTCAGGGGTGCTACAGGGTGTCCTTTGGACACCCCTGGCACCCTTGGAATCGCATTCTTATTTGTGATTAGCAAATTGCTAATCGCAAATAAGGATTGACTCCCCATTCATTCCCATGGGCCTTTAGGCCCATAGGAATGAATGGGGAGTTATTCCTTATTTGCGATTAGCAATTTGCTAATCGAAAATAAGGAGGCTGTAGGAATCGCAATTTATTTTGCAAGTTCTACATGAATCCCGATTTGAGAGTCCTTAATAGCGATTCCTTAATAATCGCTATTATGGACTCGCAAATCGGGACCATGATGAATCTGGGGGCATGTCATTGTGCTCTGGTGCTGGTTTCATCTCCTTCTCGATGATCCTTCTTCGGCAGGTTCCTTCCTCACAGGATGAGGTATGGTCACCTCTTGCATGCTCCCCATACTTAGAAACGAGCCAAATGTTGCTCTCCTGCTTAACTGTGACCTCATGATGCAGTCCATTAGAACGTTATGTAGGTTTCTGTAATCTATTACATTGACTCTGTTAAGTCTCTTCTTACTGGGCTGACAGGTACTAGTGAGGCCATCTAAAGGCATTCCTGCATGATGCAGCGAGACATTACCAAAATAAAACATGTAATCACATTTCACATGCATCTATATCCCTCAAATAACTCAAATTGAGGCCTTCTGCCCTTTCAAAACAGCTTCAGTAATTTAGATTGATGACAAACGTTTCCTTCATAAATGGTTTGACTACCCACCTACTCGGTAAATACATTTAAAGTTATCTGAATTGAGCATTATTTGATAATTATCATATTAATGAATTATATTCATGCTCCTACTGTATCCTTGTTGGTGGTTTTTGAGATTTTTATGTTATCCTGTGCTTTCTTTTCAACACCTTTAGGATGTATTATAACACCCCTATGTAAATAACTGTTAGAAGTTGATTAGTATAGAAAGAATTAGGACGCAGCTTGAGACAGTACAACTCCTTTATTGGCCATCCACTCTCCTCACTGAAAACCCTTCCCAACATTCTATCACAAGCTTCACAGCGGGAAGTACCAACATGGGTCAGGGAGCAGGGGTGGACGGAATGAACCAACTGGTTATAACACATCTCCCTTCCTTATAATAAGTACGCAGCGGGGCGTACAAACAGGAAAAGATGACACACAAAGATCGGCTCTCCGAGAGACAACTAGAAATGATCCTGCAAAAAAAAAGGGTTATGGCTGCACTTTTACAATGTGGTCAAAACTCCACCATTGACCATTTTCAAACTGTACAACATTTTTTAACACTTTAACAATCCTACTGGGGGAATAGAACTTGCTGATGTCAGTTCCTAATTTGGTGTTCCTTCTGGCTTGCGCCATGTCTCCCACTTCCCACCTTTGAGACTTCACACCATGTTTCTTATCGTACCACTGTTTGTACTTACCTTGATGTTGTTTGACTTTCTCTCCTGCCTCCTCCCAATCTACATCCCTGACATCGCCCCCATTTAACCAACAGGGGTTAAACTTGGTACTAGGCTCCCTTCCACGTAAAGACACAAAAGGAGAGACCCCAGTTACTTTATTGGGTGCCGTGTGGTAGGCCCACAAACATTCTCTCAAGCAATTCTCAACATCTTGCCCATTAACAATGGCCAGCTGGATATTCTCTTTGATGACCCTATTTGCTCTCTCCACCATGCCATTTGCTTTGGGGCAGTAGAGAGCTGTGGTCTCACGTTTGATTCCTGAAATCTCCAGAAAATTCTGCATTTCCTCAGAGGTGAACTGTACCCCATTGTCAGTAACTAATGTGGAAGGTATACCTTCTTCGCAAAACACTTCTTTCAGGAATTGAATTACTGCTCTGGTGTTGATGTTGTGCACACATTTTTGCTTCACCCAGTGAGAGTTGTAGTCAATAAGAACCAACATGAACTTTTTTTGCACACCTAGCATTTGCATGGGTCCAATGATGTCTAATGCCAACTTGCTCCATGGCTTGGTTGGAACCTCTACCGGAGAAAGTGGGGCCTTGTGTATAGTTTTGGACTTGTCGCTCTTTGAGCATGCTCCACATTCCTTCACAGCTTCCTCAGTCATGTTATCCATTCTGGGAAACCAGAAATTCGTTCTCACTCTAGCTTTAGTGGCACTACGCCCAAGATGGCCTTCGTGCGCCAAGTCTATGACTCTCTTCCGTAATTCCCTGGGCGGAATTACCCTGTTATTTCGGTACACTTTTCCTCCGATGGCACTCAATTCATTCCGTACTTCCCAGAACTCTTCTAGCTCAGCACCAACGTCCCTTTTCTTATTGGGCCATCCTCCTTTGATCTGCTCCATTAGCGCCTTAAGTTCATTGTCTTTCCTCATACTGTCTTCCCACTCTTTCTCAGTGATGGCAGGAAAATTCATCATCATTATTGGGCTGTCTAGAGCCTCCTCGGGTCCTTCTTCCTCTGGCAGCGGTGATCTCGAGAGGAAATCAGCAATAATATTTTCTTTGCCTGGAACATGTTCGACCTTGAAATTATAATGTTCTAATCCTAGAATCCACCTGCTGATGCGTGGAGTACAATTTTCCAAACCTCTCACCGAAAATACATATACGAGGGGCTTGTGATCTGTTCGTATCGTGAACCTCACCCCCCATAAAAAAAAACTAAAATGCCTGACCGCCCAAAAACACGCCAGGGCTTCTCGTTCAATTACAGAGTAGTTTCTCTCCGGGGAAGAAAGGCTCCTGGACACATAGGCAATTACCTTTTCTTCACTACCATCCTTCTGCACTAAAGTGGCACCCAACCCATAGTTTGATGCATCTGTTGCGAGAATGGTTTTTTTTGTTGGATCAAAGGTACCCAGAGCAGGGGAGTTGATTAGATCCTCCTTTAGTGCGTTAGCTACAGCCTCTTGCTCTTCACTCCACACAAAGTCCTTGTCTTTTTTTAAAATTTTCCTCATTGGCTCACACTTTGTTTCAAAATTGTCCACATACTTCGACATGTACTCCATGAGCCCTAAAAAGGATTTAAGTTCTTCTTTGTTACGTGGACTCGGAGCCTCCTTCACTGCACGAATTAAACTTCCTTTTGGTCTGAAACCTTGTCCTGTGATGGAATGACCCAGGTATTCAACTTGTTCCACCTTGATCCTGCACTTTTCTTTTTTTACAGTAAGCCCTGCATCCATGAGTTTTCTGAAAACCTGCCTTAGGACATTATCATGTTCTTCTGAGTCTTTACCATAAACCAAAATGTCATCTTGAAAACACATGGTGTGTTCTACTCCTTCAAGGATCTTCTGCATGACTCTTTGGAAAATGGCTGCCGCTGACGCAAGTCCAAACGGCATTCTTTTGAACATAAAAGCTCCAAACGGCGTAATAAACGCCATGAGTGGTCTTGAATCTGGAAGTAATTCAATCTGGTAGTACGCCATGGATAAATCTATAACACTGAAATATTTTGCAGGGCCCATGGTGCTTAGCATCTCATTTATGACTGGCAAAGGGTGTCTCTCCACCCAGATACAGTCATTTAAACTGCATAAATCCGCACAGAGGCGGATACCTTCCCCATTGGATTTGGCTGCGAGAACAATAGGGGCCAACCACTCAGAACAACTCACTGGTTGAATAATATCTAAATCACACAGCTTGCGCAATTCATTTTCTAGTGGTTCTTTCAGTTTGAGTGGCACACAGCCTGATTCATGTAGGTAAATTGCACTCGCAAAGGGCCAGAATCTGAGAATCTGGCCCTTTGCGAGTGCGATTTTTGCATTTGGTATTCATGATACCAAATGCAAAAATCGCTATGTAAGAATTCGCATATTTGCGTGGAATGGCATTTAAGGAATCTCTAATAGAGATTCCTCAAATGCTATTCATGACACAAAACAAAATAGCGATTTTGGACTTTTGGGGCCGCTATTTACCGAGAGGTCAGACCTGTCGGTAAATAGCAGAAACTCAGAAAAATGCTTTTAAAAGCATTTTTCTAAGTTGCATGTTGCACACACACATGTCCTTTGGACATGTGTGCGCGCAACACCTGTTCAAATGTGCATTTTAGGGGTGCTACAGGGCGTCCTTTGGACACCCCTGGCACCCTTAAAATCGCTATCTCATTTGCGAGTAGCAAATTGCTACTCGCAAATGAGGGATACTCCCCATTCATTCCTATGGGCCTCTTGGCCCATAGGAATGAATGGGGAGTATTTGCGAGTAGCAAATTGCTACTCGCAAATAAAGAACATGTAGGAATCGCTATTTAAGTAGCAATTCCTACATGAATGCCGTTTTGCGTGTCCTCAATAGCGAATCGCTATGATTCGCTATTAGGGCCACGCAAAACGGATTGTACATGAATCAGGCTGACAGTGCGCAGACCATGCACCACGGGTTTGGCATTAGATTTTAGTTTAATCCTATGCTGGAAGTTGTGCAGGCATCATAGCTCCTCTTTTAAAAGTGGGTAAAATTCATCACAGATCTTTTCATTTCCTGGAAAATTTTCAGTAAGCAAAACTTGTTCTGGACTATTGGGGTCCAATATGATTCCCAACTCTTTCTGGTGCACCCACCCCAACAGGTTTTAACCAGATTTGACTACATATATTGTCCCATAAGTTTTCCTATCTTTGAATTGAATCTGCGCCTCCTTCATTCCCAGCAGGGGTATATTGCCCCTATTGTAACCTGAAGGGGAAATATCAGGATTCTTAAGGTCACTAATCTTACTTCCCTCCATGGAAACATAGTCATCCTTATTAATCAAGGTGAAAGGAGAACAAGAATCAGCAAACATTTCAATGCATTCATCATTAATTAATACATCACATTTAGGATAAATAGAATTCACAGTGTCATCAATATCCTTCACTTGCAAGATAAACTTTTCTATTTTCTGTTCAATACATTTTACTTCTCTATTTGTACCCCTTTCAGTTCCTCTTTCGTTTTCTCTTGAGTGCAACTCGCCATCACGGCACACCCTGGCAAAGTGCCCCCTTCTATTGCATTTCTTGCAAGTGACATACCTGGCAGGGCATTGGAAATAGGTGGCAACATGGTTGTTGCTGCCACACCGGTAACACTTAGGGCCCTTTCCTCTGTGTTCTACCTTGGTACTAGCGTTTTCTTTAAACTTCATTTTGTACACATCTAAGCTCTCTTCTGGATCACTTATGGTAGCTACTACCTCCCTTTCTGGCCTCATCTCTTTAACACATCTTGCTGTATGCTCCATTGACTTTGCTATTTCAACAGCTTCCTTCAGCCCTGGATTCTTAGCCAACAACTTCTCCTGAATACGTGGAATATTGGTACACCTCACCAATTGATCTCTTATTAGGGAGTCGGTGAGATCACCAAATTCACATAATTGAGTCAGTCCCCACAGAACTGCAATATAATTCTGTACTGACTCCTGTTTCCCTTGACATCTTTTAAAGAATTTATGACGCTCCAGGACCACATTGATCCTGTCACCAAAATGTTTCTCTAATTTCTCCATAGTCTGCACAAACACATCCACTTCCCCCACTGCATTTGCATCCTGCTCAGGTACAGGTAAATTTTCATATACTTTACGCCCTTGCACACCCAGATTGTGGAGTAATATATGTTGTTTCCTTATAGAGTTGAACCTCTGTCCCCCAATTGCTATAAGGTAGGACTCAAAAAGCTTCACCCATTCCTTCCAGCTTATCTCAGGTTCCCCTATGTCATTTAGGAAAGGCGGGGGTTGATTCATGCTTGCAGCTGCCATGGTGGTTAGGACAGATAAAACCAATCTCTAGTACTGAAAGTTAATATACACCCTGGTTAGAAACCCTTGGAAAAGAACACAGCCCCCTTGAGATATGACCAATCCTAAACAGTAGATCTTAACGAATAGTAAGTCACAGCAAATAAAAGGATATGGAGGGAAAGGTGAGAGTTCACCGGCTATAGAACTTTCCACCAGGGGTTTTATTCAAAATGAGGCGAACACCCACAGTCAGACAACATTTCCAGCGCTGCGCAGTTCTTACTATGATTCACTTCCACGTAGTTTTCTCTCTTGTCCAAGTTCTGTGGCATAGGCTAACATCCAATGCAAACTGAGCACAGTGTTGTCATGAAGGAGAAGGAAAAGAACAATAAAAAAAAAACGGCCCGGTAGAGGTTCCCTGACGAACACAGGCACTCAGACACTATTTCCTTTCCTCAGGCAGGGAAAGTGATGAATGCGCAAAAGCCGTAGAGAGACACTGCCACCCCAGATGAGGTAACTGCGGAAGAACTGACAAAAGAAATGGGCGGCAAAATTCACTGAAGCGCCGCGGGGCTGAGACACTGCTTCTTCAGCAAGACTCTTCACACCAACCTTCCGTAATCGGGGGCGGTTAAGGTCACTGAGGCGCCGCGCAGCTAAGACACTGCTCCTCCCGCAAAACTTCTCACACCACACTTCTCCGGCAGCGAGGGCGGGACAAGTTCATTGAGGCGCTGCAGGGCTGAGACACTACTTCTGAGATAAAGCTCCTCCTAAAAACCACCTCCGGACGCTGACAGGAATAATTTCAAGCAGGGAGTCGAATCCTAGGCGCAGCTCAGGGGCAGGAAATGTCACTCACCGACGCTGTAGACAGTGCTGCCAAGGAACATGGATTTAAAAAAAAAACAAGACGGACTCCCGCCGATGGCTGAGGCGGTGACACCAAGAAATCTCCTCTGTCACCCGTGATGTATTCACCGCGGCTATCTTCACCATAAGGTACGTTGACAACAGGGTTCTATGAGGTACTGCCCGGCCTGATTTCCAGCGCTCCAAAAGTAAAAAAGGCTCCTTGACTTCCTACCGGCTACTTCTCATTCGCAAGCACCAAAGTTAACGAAAGTCAGTGCACAAAGGGAGCGATCACCATTATAAAATTTCTTTGCTTCAAATATGTTTCCGTGTGGAGAGAGCACACAAAGGGGAGATGGCCACAACTGCCCCCTGCACAGGTCCGTCGCCAGTGTTAGAAGTTGATTAGTATAGAAAGAATTAGGACGCAGCTTGAGACAGTACAACTCCTTTATTGGCCATCCACTCTCCTCACTGAAAACCCTTCCCAACATTCTATCACAAGCTTCACAGCGGGAAGTACCAACATGGGTCAGGGAGCAGGGGTGGACGGAATGAACCTACTGGTTAAATCAATAACCTTATGTGATCTGGTTCTGTTTTGTTCTTGAGACATATAGGTTGTAAAGATTTCCGACGTTCCCCAGATGGTATACGCTATACAAAAAAACTAATAAAAACAAGGGAAAAGCAAAATATTAAAATATAGGATTGAGAGAAACGCCTTTATAAAATATCAATAGTTAAAAAATAATGAAACTGAATATAATATATTATTATTAACAACAAAAGTACTTCTGTTCTCTGTTTTTCTCCTACATAGAACCACAACAGTCCAACGCACACTCATTGGTTGTGCCACATCATTTCACTAACTCAGTTATTGTCCCTACTCTCTTCCCCCTTGATGTTCCCATCTGCTTGGCCCCCCATCTCATCCTCTTTAAGCTGATTCTTTTGAAAAATAACTAAATACGTCAGTGGGCATCACACGTTGCAGTAGGTGCAACATGGATTATTTTGATATAAACATTTTATTTGTTACGTCATGTTATGTGAATTTGTAGAGCGGGTATCTAGGCGCTAAGTAGGGCAGGCCTAAGGGAAGGAGATCATGCCTGTGTCGCCTGGAAGAGTCATGTCTTGAGGTCCCGATGGAAGTCAATGAGGGAGTGTGAGGTTCTGAAGTGCTTTGAAAGATCGTTCGAGTTTTTGGCTGTGAGGTATGAAAAGGAGCGTCCCCTGCTTCTGGTCTTTTTGATGAGAGGGATGTATGCTCTTGACAGGGACGCAGATCGAAGGTGTTTTGGTGTCTGATGAGTTGGTAGAAGTTGAGGCAGGGGTTGAGGTGAGTTAGATCTGTGTTGTGTAGAGCTTTGTAGGCATGGGTGAGTAGCTTGAACGTATATATTTTTCGTGGACAGGGAGCCAGTGGAGATTGTTGAGGTGTGGGCATTTCACAGGATGTTCAGGATGAGTCTGGTGGCAGCGTTCTGGGTGGTTTGGAGTTGGCATAGGACATGGGCTGTGAATCGCAAATAACAAATATCTCAGTGTGGTTGCAAAATATTATTGTCAGAATATGGTCTGACTTCAATATTATGGCCTGGATATAGGTTAGAAAAATATCACTCCACTGAAGTTAATAATTGAAAATCGACCCCCATTGGGATGATATAATTGCAAATTATATTTAGGACATTATAGTGATGTCAGATGATATTTCTGTCTGAAAAACTGGTTTACACGGATAGGTCCCAGTGAATAGAGAGATGTTATGCTTCTACATTGTCTCTCACTCAACAGAAATAAAAGAAAGCAATTAACACACTTCCTGATTAGCCAGCCTGGTAGACTTGCTGTAACCTACTGAATTTAGGCCGATGCCAGCCAGCTGATTTTATGTTTAGAGGTATATTTAAGGGGAGTTTAATGTATTTCTCTCTGGCAGCATCTCCCTCGAAGGAGTACCATGAAAGCACTCTGGTGTTGTTCAAGGGTTATGCAGCGATGCCAACATTTAAACATATTTCTCAGATCACAGTCATGTGATGTTGATTTTGAGAAATATGCTCAAAGAGTGTTTTTCCCTTTTCTTTGCTGCATAGCACATGACACATATCTCTGTTGTGTAAATATCCAAGGATAGGTTGTTTTAGGATGACACCAACATAGCCAGTAGCTTAATTCATTCAATGGAGAGTTGTCCGGATGGAAGCTACCAGAACTTGTTTGCAGGTTGGCTAGGAGCTAAGATTGTTTTAAACAGAATGAGTCAAAAAATGGATGCCATGCAAGCCTGCGCTCTAGAGAGGAACCTCTTGTCTTGCTTTTTGACCAAAATTCAGCATGAAATAGACCAACCTTAGAAAATACCTTTTGGTCAGTGTTATTATAAGCCAACAGTCACGGCTGACATGGTAGATCTTGAACCCCTGCAGTAGAGATTTCACATAGGCTCACAGAGAAATCACACAAGTTCTCACTGGCCCCTCCCCATACCTATGACATGAAATGGGCTTGGATGTGGAATGCAGTAAACATGCTAGACGATTTGTGACTGCGGGAGCATGTCCGGGTTGGTGAAGATACTAAAAACACAAAGTCTATAGGAGGTGCACTTAATATACATTAACAGCAAAATCTTGCGAAAGCATAATGATTACAGCATCTATTATTAGAACAATAACTCAGGCGAAGAGACTGTAGTGTCTTCCTCAGCCCTGGTGCACACTGATGAAGTACCCCACACAGGAACTCTTCTTAATTCCTCAGTGTTAGAAATTGGGGTCTCTAGTTGTTAATCGCTTGTACCTTTGTCCAAGTAGGGATCTTTCTTCCTAATTAGGGGGATATAAATACTTAAATAAATGATGTTTTGGTTCCTTACTGAAGGGGAGGTGATGCGCCTGCTTATGTTCGGGGTGGCGATGCGTCAATTTCTTAGTCTGCCTCAGCGTTCTTATAGACCTGGCACCCGGGGGCGATGTGTGGGGATTGGGGATGCATCAGTTCTGAATGCGCGCTGTGTTGGTTTCTCCAGCCGCTGTCCCATGATGCTTTGATTCTAGAAGCCGCACAGCAGAGCCTGCGTCGGAATCGGTGCAGTGATCTCAGACTTCGAAGATCAACACACAGGATTCAGTGTGCAGCGATTTCTCCAGCCGCTGAAAGGCACGCCGTTGTTTTCTTCAGCAGCACAGCGGCGATGTGTCGGAAACGGGTGTGGATGGGTAGCGCTTCTCTTAGTTGTGTCTCTTTTCCAGCTCCCAGCAGCAGGAATAACCTCCAGAGAACCAATACAATAACAAGCACCTCTTGGCAGGTCGGAATTCCCAACAAGGAAGTTCAGAGGAGCTGGTAGTGTAGTCTTTGTGTCCCTGAGACTTCAGAACGGGAGGCATGCTCTACTTCAAGCCCTTCAAGATCTTCTTCAAGCAGGAAACACAGCACACAGCAAAGTCTTTGTCCTTTCCATGGCAGTAACATCCATTGCAGGCCAACCCCAGACAGCACACAACAAAGGGGCAGTACTTCTCCTTCAGCTTTCCCAGATTTTCTCCTTGGCAGAGGTTCCTATTGAGTCCAGAAGTATTCTAAAGTTCTAGGGTCTGGGCCCCAATATTTATACAGCATTTGTTCTCTGGTGGCTGAGAGGCTCTGTGCTCAGTCAAAAAAGTCCTGTCCTCTCTGGGCCAGCTTCCCATCAGGCAAGTGGAGACAGCATTGTGTAAGGCAGACCAGGCCCATTCAGATGCAAGGAAATCCCCCCAGTCGAATGCAGCCCAGTTCTATTCAGCCCAACCCTGACTCATCCAGGAGAGGCAGAACACCACTCAACCCCCTCACCCCAACTGGCTGTCTACAGTGAATGCACATCCCAAGTCCCTATCACTCCAAAGCCAAACAGTAAATCCACAAACCAGCAGAGGCACACAGGATGGCTAAGCAAGGAAATACCCATTTTCTAAAGTGGTATTTTCAAACACACATTATAAAAATAATTTCTACTAAAATATGCATTTTTATGTTCTGATTTCAGGCATACTGAACTCCAGCTTTCTTTCTTGTCGCAATGGGAGGTTATACTTATAAGACGTTATAAGTAAACTCCCATTCTAAGCTATGGGACAGATAGCCTTTCAATAATAAAAACAAATACACTGTATTTCACTATCAGGACATGTCACACACATCAGTACATGTCCTACCTTTCACATACACTGCACCCTGCCCACAAGGGTACCTTGGGCCTTCCTAGGGGTGACTCACATGTAATGAAAGGGAAGATTAGGGCCTGGCAAGTGGGTGGACTTGCCAGGTCGCCATGCCAGTAGAGACTGTGCGCAGACACTGCAGTGGCAGGTCTGAGACCCCTTTGAATGGCTGCTTGTGTGGGTGGCAAAATCCATGCTGCTAGCCCACTGGCAGCATTTGACTTACAGACTCTGGGCACACACAGTGCACTGTCCTAGGGACTTAGTAGTAAGTCAAATAAGCCAATCAGGTAAACACCAATCAATAATAACAACTTACACAGAGACCATATACACTTTAGCCCTGATCAGCAGTGGTAAAGTGCCCAGAGTCCTAAAACCAACAAAAACAGGGCCAAAAACAAGAGGCCAAAAAGCAAAAGATTTGGAGATAAACCCACGGACAAAGCCAAGTCCAATACCCAGCATATACGCTTGTACTGCGCATTACATCATGCTTATCAAGTAGTCACACCCTAACACATGCCAGCATATTCTGCAGTTCCTATCTAGATCCCCTCCCCCAGAGCCACAGAATCCTAGTGCGTATAACGCCAATATGCTACATCTACCCCTTTGGTAAATGAAGTGGCAGACATCATTAGAAATCACATCCCTTCAATTAGTCAGCAAACCGTTTGCACTTTTCTGCCAGCATTTGTGATCTAAGATGATCAGGGTCCACCTTGATCGGACAACAGCAACTTAGCCCCAGGTGCTTGTGCCGGAACTGCTGGTGGGGTCACGTCACATGTAGTTTCAGGACTTGACAAATGTTGCGGTATGTGTTTATCATGTGATGAGTCCCTAGTGATGGTCTGTCCATGATGATGTTTAGTCACCATATGTCTCTTGCCCGCCACAACCTGGAGAGTAGTGCAGCAAAAGTAGTGTCCATTTTCGTTTTTTTTTTAATCAGCATGCAGTCGACTTCATCAAAGACTGTTTCCAGGGCCTGGCAACGCTGGTCGGCATAGGTCTTAATTTTCCTATTCCAAGTTGAGTTGGTGTCCTGAACTTGAGCAGTGTTTATAGACCGATTGGAGGTCCATTGGGGCAGTTTTAATCTGATGGCTATACCAAATAGTAAGGTGGCTGGACTCTCACCAGTTGTTGAGTGAGGAGTTGATCAATAGGCTCTGAGGGCCTGGTAGAAGGCTTGTTTAAGGCTGATTCCTTGCAGGGAGGTTCCTTGAATGAGTCTCTTGAGGGTACCCATGAAACTTTCACTAACACATTGGGTTGGGGCCAGGGAGGTGTGGTATTTTGGTGTTTGACCTTGAGTCAGACAATACATTCTTTGAACTCTTTGCTATTAAAGGGCAGTCCATTGTCAAACTCGTAGGATTTCAGGAATTACCCATGTCGCAAAGATGCTATCTAGGCATTCTATCACTTTGTCATGGGTTATTGACAACAGGTCTTACACCAAAGGAAAACGTGAGTATTCGTTGAGGACCACCATGAGATGGTGTCCATTTCCTAAAGGTCCAAAGAAGTCACCAGCAACCTTACCCTAAGCATGGGCAGAAAGGTCAGACATTCATCACTGGGTGCTGTGTTACCACACTCAATCTCATAGGGCTCTTTAGGTGGTTACAATATCATGGTGTCCTTCAAGAGCTAGCTTAATGACTCTCTGCCTTAGGATATCAGGTATGATAATTTAAGAACCTTTTAGTATTGCATCTTCTTGGGTGACTGACAACTAATCCTGTACATTTTTAAACTTTTGAAACTAAACATCTTCGGCAATGGGCAAGGTATTTCTTCTCCATTATTGCATGCAATGATTTCTTTGATAATGATCATGTTATTATCAGCATTGGTGGCAGCAATGATTTGTTCCACAGACAGAGCTGCTGGTATGCTGGATTTCACAATATAGTTGAGATATGCTTCAACTGTCTTGGGTATAGAGGTGCGATGATGTAGCAGCACTCATGAAAAGTAGTCTGCTGGGTTTTTGATCTTTCCCCTGCCTGTGTATAATCTCATAATCAACCTTTTAGGTTTAAATTTCCACCTCTCAATGCAAGGGGGCATCTTGGCCTGTTATTTAGTTTCCACTAATCCGTAGGAACTGCACATTTGTAGATGACATAAACTTTGAGACGGTGCCAGAATGCAGGATATGTTGTTCCATAGACCAGCTAGCTCTCGGTGCCACCCGAAGCCCTCCTTACCTAGACAGAGAGCAAATAGTTCTGGCAACCACTGAACATGACAAATAGGTTCTTTCAGAAACCATGGTGACAGATCTAGAACCTTTCACTCACACACTCATTCTCTCTTTTGCTCAGAGAAATATCGAAAGAATACACAGGGATGTTTTCAATTTTTATTGAACCAATGTGAGTCTTTTATAGAATATATGTGCTGCAAGGATTAATAGACAGAAACAAATAAAAGTTATAAGTATCAGGACAGTGAATAATACAAAAAGTTTCACCATCATTCTGAAACAAAATATATATGCAAGCATATGTAATTTTATATAACAACCTGGCATACTCCTACTCTCCGTAACCTAACCTAAGTGTCTACAGTGTATGTGTATGTTCTGCCGAGAATCCCCTTACTGGATGATCCAACCTCATTACCTGGCAGGTAAGAATGCATGACTCCATCTTGGTCACGAGCTTGACACCCCTCATGGAGATGTTAGTCAGCTGCTGGGCAAAAGCATCAGCCTGTAGAGACCTCTTGATGTCAGCAGAAGTGTCTCCTCTTATTACACCCAGAAACAGATGTTTATTTATAGAAAAGGGCACTCTTGTCTTGGACTGAGAATGTGATAAGGCTGCCATTTTTTGTGTGCTAAAGATAGCTGTATCGCAATTTGAACAGGAATAACAAACTCATGTACACAATGTATGTGTAGGCCTTAAACATAGTGTCATGTCAATGTGACAAGTAAAGGCAACTTTAAGAAAAGCTCCATGTTCATGTTAAAATGGCAACGTTTCTTTCTAGGCCTAACTGGGACTCATGACAGGCCTTCAGATTTCCAAAAATTGTGAGTAGTGCCTGGTGGTCTGTGATGACAGTAAACCACTTTCCATAGAGTAAGACATAACAATGTTCACAGTCCCACACCACAGCCAGACTCTCTTTCTCCGGCTGAGAGAAGGTGTGTTCTCGCTCAGACAGGCTCCAACTGGCATGGGCCACACTATGTTTCTGATCATTCGGATGACCATTGTACCGAACAAGGATTTTCCCTATCCCGACTGGGCTTGCATCAACTGCTATCTCGGCACGTGACTTAGGGTCAAAATAGGCCATTCCAGTTGCATTCTCAATCGCATGTTTAATGTCTCAAACTCCGGACACACTCTGGAGACCAATGAAAAGGTACATTTCACTTTGTCAAATCTATTAATGGGGCACTCCCAGTAGCAAAGATGTGAATGTATCTTGAGCAATAACTGACCAGGCCTAGGAAGGACCTCAGCATGTTACAATCTTGGGGGTGCAAGTGGATGACAGTGCGGGCACCTTATCTAGGTCTGTAGTCATTCCCCCATCAGAGAATATATGCCCAAAAAACGTAAGTTTAATCAAGTGAAACTCGCACTTTGCAGCATTCAGAGTGAGACCTGCATCAGTGAGTAACTGGCACACTTGGTTTAGGGTTTTGTTGTGTTCTTTTTGTGTTCTCCCAGAAACTAATATTTCTTGACTATAGTTGTAAGCACGTCTGACATGTTAAATTACTCAGCAAATGACATCCTAAAATATTTCAGCAGCTGAAGATACTCCAAAACTCGGTCTCTTGTATCTGAACAAACCAATATGAGTCTAAAAGGTGGTAATGTACCTTCAGTTCTCCTTTAGTTCAAGTTGATGGTATCCTTTATTGAGGTCAAGATGGGAAAATACTTTGGCTCCATTCAGTTGTATGATAATATCCGCTATGTGAGGACCAGGGTGTCTTTCTCTCTCAATGGCTTTGTTTGCCTTGTGCTTGTCAACTCAAATGCGCACAGATCTGCTACTGTCCCTTTTGGGCACTATGATTATGTGCAAAACTCATTGTGTGGAGCTTTTGAAGCATTCCATGATGTGGTGTTTCAAGGGAGCATCCAGTTCTTTCTTCACAGATTCTTGTAGATGAAAAGCAACTTTGCAATGACGCTGAGCAACAGAACACATGTCTCTATTGATATAAAGCTGTACTTTTATTTTCTTGAGGTTTCCCAGGCTGTGGAACAACAGTGGGAATCAGGTCATGACGTCAGATTAGGCTCAGAGGTTGTAGTTGAGGGATATCGACCCCATGTCAGCAGTAGTGGAAAAGCTGAGCAAACAGGCACTCAATGAAGTCTGTTGTAGAACATGAATGGTGGTTTGCAACAATGTCTTTTTGTGACTCATTGTTGCTGTGAATGACCCTTGGCTGTGCAGTGGCCCAGGTATAGACTTCTGTCCCTAATGGGGTAAGACGTGGCACAGGGGACAGGCTAATAAACATTTCCATGGGCATGATGTAAATAGACGCCCCACTGACTACGATAAAAGTTATTGGGTGATGGTTCACTGTCAATGTGATTTTGGGACAGTGTAAAAAAAGTCTGTTGTTTTGTTTGGCGTGCTTTCTTTGAATTGTCATCTTCTTAACGTGCAGCTAATACAACATGTGCACAGCACTTGTTGGTTGATACCATTAGGGCACACTTCTTCATCGCTGTTTGATATTGACATTGAAGCCCCTTTGTGAGATAAACTTGACGACAATTGATTTTGCCTGATTTCTACTTGCTATGGTTGATGTTGCTTTATGGTTTTGTGGGCATGGTGAGTGGGTTTCTGGAATGGTCTTGCATCCATCTTCTCTTTCCATCATGATGCCCCTGATTTTTCTTTGGCAGATAACTTTTCAAATGACATTATTTGTCAAAACTACACCTAAATGTAAGTGAAAAGCAAGAGTTCAAAAATTGGTTGAGAAATGGGAAGACAATTACATTTGTAAAGACGAGAACCCTCACTCACCCAGAGTTTACATGCTTCATAATTGGGTTCCCCTTTGCATACTGCGACCACAAGGTACACAGTGTGGGCTACAACTCTTCCTTAGGAGAGGAGCGTGAGGTGTTTTATCATCCAATGTAGAAATGAGAGAGGGGCAGAGTACAAAACATAAATCAAAATGGTGAGTTAAAACTGTCTCCTCAGGGGACAAATAATCTTAATCGTTGCCCCAAGTGGATAGAGTTAAAAGACAGTGTGAGGAATTGGGATATAGATGTTCCCTATAAGACTAGGTCAGCATGTTTCTGCCTTGGTGACCATAGGGTCTTGGCATTCTTCAGGATAGACATCACGTCACTCTGCTGTCAATGTGAACAAATATAAATGTATCATACTTAATTTATATGGAAAGACTTTGGACCAGTTGCAGTCTGGTCTGTAATCTGATAATATAAACATAATACATTCACTATCAAGACCTGTTAAACATCCCATGTAACAAACCAATACACCCAGTGTATATAAAACAACCAGTGCATCATCCACCTTACTACACACGTGAGAGATGGAATATATTGTTTTATATCCTCTCACCAGTCTCTGACCGATCGTCTACTTCATCCTTTAAATTGTCCTGTAAGTCTGAGTCACGAGAATCTAAAATGTAACACACCCATGTCATATAATCTCAAAACATGTCTATATTTCTCTTCTTGCCTTTACATAATCATAGTCTGTGTATCTCTTAACACATCTCAGAGCCCATACCCTCCAACATCCTTCTAAATCTAATTTGGCGCAGTAATACTTATATTCCCGTCACACAGTGTTGGTAGTCAGTATTACGAGACACCCATAGTCCTCCAGATCCCTTTGAAATATTTATGGGCACAGTTAAACAGAAAACTAACAAAAACACTGTCACACAACAGTCAGCCAAAGGTTCAAATATGCATGATATATTAAGCCTATCCATTCACTTACAAGTTACGGGTATGCGGTAGCGTTCTTACCCACTTTACCGGCTACTCCAGCTGAAGCATACAGGCCGAAAAGGAACAGGAGATTGAGCGCTTCTGCTTTTAACCCCATAACTGCTCTAGACGTCGCATACCGGAAGTCCAAAACCGCTTCTGGTTGGAGTGTCAAATGGACTCAAGTGTATTAAAAACCCAACTACATCAACCCACTTTAGCAAAGTTATGTACGGTATCTATATACATGTATATGTCAATAAGAAACATCCTAATGAATGTACTGCTGAGGAGATCTTTAGTACTGGAACAACTCTAGAACATCCTACTATACATTAGTACATCCTCTCTTTATATGGTGTATTATAGTGAACACAATCATATTGGTTTCAATTAAGTTATTATGAATGTTCCAGGATTCCACCAAGTGCCTAATGGGTATCGCAGTTCTTTCACCACACTGGGGTGGCTCCGGTGTTAATCATGAAGAGGGACCAAGGGGAGGGTTTAGGAATTGCAGGCGGGAGGTTGGGTTTAAATAAAGGCACATCGGAAGAGGAGAAAACTTAGGTTATTGAGAGAGGAAAAGGATTCCACGTAAGCAGGTACGAGTAGGGAACGAGAAATTCGAAGGGCCACAGGGAAGGAGAGGTCTTTGGGAACGGGGAGATGGATGAACGGGAACTGCAACTGGTTTCGCGGAGGCAGTCAGGTCCATGAGAATGAGACTGTGGGTAGTTAGAATGTGGTTTGTGGGAAGTGGCAGGGTAACAAGATAGTTTTTCGAAGGGCAAGAAAAGAATAGACATGGAAGAAGGGAGTGAATGTTTACTAAAGTGAAGTACAATTTCTATCAATGTATTCACAGAACGAAGGGAGAATAATTATGTGAGGCTAGGAGGGTAAAAGTAATTTGAAGCTGAGATTGTTGGGAGATTACCAAAGAGCGAGCACAGTGTTGTTTGGAAGCGTATCCATTTTTAAGAAGGAGATTTAGATACATGTAGGTGTCAATAGGGGTGTAACAAAGAGATTATGCGCTTTATAATGAGTTTGATGTTTACATTGTTGAAGCTGTAGTTTCTAAAGTATGTTTCATTGTTATTTAAGTTTTCCCCTGACGAAGGACCCACGGGGTCCGAAATGCATTGGGTACAATAAACTGTTTTGGATAAACCCTGCTTTTGTACGTGTTCTTGGGAGAAAAGTTCAGATGGCCGACTTGAACGCGAGAAATTTGGAAAATTGAAGCTCCTCGCAAAGGGATGTAGATGGTTAAAAAGAAAACAAGAGGATTCAACAGTGTTAAATGGATTATCAAAAGAATAAATGAAAGTTCAGTTTGAAATAAGTAATGCAACTTGAAGAGAAGCTGTTGCCACTGGTTTTGGGGCAAATGGTGCCCCAATATGATTGTGTTTAGTTTTATACGTGCTGTTAGGGCTGGGCACATTGCCAGTGAGCACTCTACACATCAAAGACAATGGTTTAAAATGAGTTCAACTTGTGGAATAAATGGAACAAAAAGGTGTGCAACCCGCTCTGATATGTTGTTTATTGATTACTTGCCCTACCGGGTTAGCACCCGCCAAGACTAATCAGAGAACTTTGTGGAATTCCACCGTCATCTCCAAGCGAGGCGGAACACCTCGGTTCACACAGCAGGTTTATTTTTGAAGGTCGTCAAAAGGATACGTTAAAGACTATTTGAGACATTGGAAATACTATCAGCTTTTGTTATGAGATTGCACGTTTTTTTTAACAAAGAACATGCTATTGGTCTCAATTAAGTTATTATGAATGTTCCAGGATTCCACCAAGTGCATTATGGGTATCGCAGTTCTTTCACCACACTCGGGTGGCTCAGGTGTTAATCATGACGAGGGACCAAGGGGAGGGATTAGGAATTGCAGGCGAGAGGTTGGGTTTAAATAAAGGCACATCGGAAGAGGAGAAAACTTAGGTTATTGAGAGAGGAGAAGGATTCCACGTAAGCAGGTACGAGTAGGGAACGAGAAATTCGAAGGGCCACAGGGAAGGAGAGGTCTTTGGGAATGGGGAGATGGATGAACGGGAACTGCAACTGGTTTCGCGGAGGCAGTCAGGGCCATGAGAATGAGACTGTGGGTAGTTAGAATGTGGTTTGTGGGAAGTGGCAGGGTAACAAGATAGTTTTTCGAAGGGCTAGAAAAGAATAGACATGGAAGAAGGGAGTGAATGTTTACTAAAGTGAAGTACAATTTCTATCAATGTATTCACAGAACGAAGTGAGAATAATTATGTGAGGCTAGGAGGGTAAACGTAATTTGAAGCTGAGATTATTGGGAGATTACCAAAGAGCGAGCACAGTGTTGGTTGGAAGCGTATCCATTTTTAAGAAGGAGATTTAGATAACATGTACGTGTCAATAGGGGTGTAACAAAGAGATTATGCGATTTATAATGAGTTTGATGTTTACATTGTTGAAGCTGTAGTTTCTAAAGTATGTTTCATTGTTATTTACAGTTTCCCCTGACGAAGGACCCACAGGGTCCGAAATGCATTGGGTACAATAAACTGTTTTTCATGAACCCTGCTTTTTTACGTGTTCTTGGGAGAAAGGTTCGGATGGCCGACTTGAACACGAAAAATTTGGAAAGTTGCAGCTCCTCGCAAAGGGGATGTAGATGGTTAAAAAGAAAACAAGAGGTTTAAACAGTGTTAAATTGATTACAAAAAGAATAAATGAAAGTTCAGTTTGAAATAAGTAATGCAACTTGCAGAGAAGCTGTCGCCACTGGTTTTGGGGCAAATGGTGCCCCAATATGATTGTTTTTAGTTTTATACGTGCTGTTAGGGCTGGGCACGTCGCCAGTGAGCACGCTACACATCAAAGACAATGGTTTAAAATGAGTTCAACTTCTGGAATAAACGGAACAAAAAGGTGTGCAACCCGCTCTGATATGTTGTATTATAGTGAACACCATGGGATGTCCTCATTGAATCCTGGTACATGGCTTTTATCGCGGAACACCCATCTCTGTTCACGCCAAAAAAGCACTCGGTCAAGTGGCCCCATATTAATTTCATATCTGGGCTTATCAATGATGACCCAAGAAAATGAATCTTCTGTATGACCCTTTTCGATATAGTGTCTAGTCATCCGTGTGTTTGATTTTTTGCACCTAAAGGCACTTCGGTGTTCCACCATTCTATCTTTTACTTTATGGGTAGTCATCCCAATGTATACTAGTGAGCACGGGGAAGTAATCATATAGAATTACTCCGCTCAGATTACAATTGGTATGTGAATTAAGTATCCAAGGTGTTTTCAAACTCATATCCAATTGAGTCACATGTTTAGTGAAAGGGCAAACAGAACAGGTGCCATTTGGGATGTGTCCTGTCACCAGGGAGGTACCCCACAAAGTGCTCTGTCTTCCCTCTTGCTGCATAAGTCTATGTCTTGTATGTACTAATAAATCTCGAAGATTACTGCTCCTTTTCAGAGCAAATATTGGTTCTCCAAAGTCAATGTCCCTGTGTTCAAGATATGCCAGGATTTATTGATGACCTTTTTGATATTATCAGTCAGATTACTAAAAGTAGTGACAAAGACCATTCTCTTATTTTCTGGTTTGTCAACCGACTCAAGGAGCGCTTCTCTGTGGTTGTTACGTGCTCTCTTTGCTGCTCCATGTACCAGGTGAATAGGGTAGTGTTGTAATCTTCCTTCCTTTACCTTATCCCCTTCCACCTCCCCCTGTGTTCCTGCAGCCTAGTGGTTTGCCCCTGGAACCTTCAGGTGAAGGCTGCTTTAGAACTTCAAATTCTGTTTCACCTCTGCACTGGCAAGCTGGGGGCACAGTTTCATATTTCTTCACTTAATAAAGAAAGTTAGTACTCACAGCTGGTGTGGTCTTTTACTACAGGTAGTTTCTTGCCAGTAATTCTTCACTCAAATTCTTGGTGTGGTGTTTATATCTGGTAATCTCACTACAATTCCTACGTAGTCTTAAAAATTTACCTATCTGAAGATTGGTCACCAAAGCCCGTGGCTGAAAGCTGTGAGTTCCTTGCCATATGCTATTGATATAATTCTGTATAGATCTTCCCGTTTTTGGGATATAACCTGAGATCCAAGTATGATACTGCCGTGGTACTTGCTTCCCTAATAAACTTAAGGTTGGCATCACAACAATTCAACCAATTGGAGAAAGCATCCAGAGACATCTGGGCACCTTCCCTGATCTTTGGACTGGGTAAGAGTGGTCTGCTTAATTCAGACACTCTGTTCATCACCACCCCCTTTTCTGAATCACCTTCCCAGGTGACCAGAATATCATCTATATAGCGTCTCCACAGTTTGAGTTGAGGTTGAAACGGATTTGTACTAGTGTACATAAACTTGGTTTCAAAGCCATGCATATACAAATTAGCCATACTGGGGGCACAGGTACTGCCCATTGAAGTTCCAGTAGTTTGCGAACATAAAATTCCTTCAAAACTAAAGAAATTCTCTTTTAAGGCCAAACTAGCACATCGCATTACGAACGTATTCGGTGTTTGATCATCACGTAGATGAAACTCAAGTAGATGTTCTATAGTTTCAAGAGTGTCATCCTGCGGAATATTGGTGTACAATGACTCAAAGTCATATGTCACCATAATGTTTACCATTGGGTCAAAGGACACATTTTCCAGCTGAGAAAGGACATGTTTAGTACCCTGCAGGTACGAAGGCATCTCAGTCACTATAGGTCGAAAAAAATGATCCACAAATCTCGAAATAGGTTCTAAAATAGAACCAATTCCTGACACAATTGGTCTGCCAGGTGGAGGTCTTTGTTCTTTGTGGATTTTGGGAAGAATATAAAATGCCGACACCTTCGGATGTTTTTGGATCAAGAATTCCGCCTCACTCTTCGTAATCCATTCTGCTTCTCTTCCCTCTTCAACCAGGGATTTAATCTGTTGTTGTAACCTAGGTGTTGGATCCTGTAGGGTGCGAGTGTAAAATCTAGTATCATTCAGTTGTTTCAAACATTCATTCCGGTAAACCTCAGTGTCCATTATCACCGTGGCCCCACCTTTATCAGTCAGTTTAATAGTAATGCTGGCATCCTTGCCTAGTTCTTCAATACATTTTCTCTCAGGATTAGAGATATTGGAAAAAGATTTTTTAGGGGAATCCGCCATGGACTCATATGCCTTAATCACGGCTTTTTCAAAAGTATTAGCTTCAGAGGGCACTTGTTGTAATAATGGTAGGAAGGTGGATTTATTCTTAAGACCGGTACCCTGTACAGGATTGTTATTTTCTTTTTCAAAATTAGCGAAGAAAAAATGCAGTCGTACCTTCCTAAAAAATTCTAGCAATTCTTTATGGATCATGAAGTCATCCCCTTGTTTGGTTGGAACAAATCCTAGGCCTGTAGACAACCCACTATGTTGTAAAGTAGTGAGATTCTTAACACTAAAGTTGACAACTAGATCATCAGGTTGCTTGTTGACGCAGTCATGCTCCTGGTCACCCTCTGTTTTATTGCTGAGACCCAGCTCACTTGTTGTTGGTTCCCTGTTGCACGACCCCTGTTGTTGCCTCTCCTGCACCCTCTTCTTCCATTGTCCTGCCCAAAAAAAGGAGGCTAACTCCGGCCTCCAAATGCAGGACAGGAGTTTAAAGGATGTGGTAGATATGACCAAGGTTGTGGTGGCCAACATGTCATCTGTGGCGGGAACGGATGTATATTACCACCGCCTCCTCCTCTTCTACCAAAGTTTTGAGGTGTACGATCAGAATCTAAGTCATTCGAATGACTCCACTCATCAGAGTTGGAGGTCATTCGTCTGTGTCTTTACGTAAACTTCTTGATTCTCTTTTATTCATCTTCTTATTCTGAGTTGTCTGATACCCTTCAGCTGTATAAGGGTAAACCTTTTCCAAAGAGAATCTATCAAAATCTTTCTTGAGTTTATTTATTTTGAATTTTACTAGATCATTGTTAATTTCATTAGGATTTTTGGAGATCTCTTCAAGTCTTTTTTTTATAAACCGTAACATGAGTTCCTGATTTAAGTTGGGTTTCTAGCACTTGTATTTCCACTACCAAGAGATCGGCTGTTCCTTTACATGTATTAATTATCAAGACCAGCCAATCCCTGGATACAGTGCCAGGCAATTTTAGACCAGTTTGTTACAAAAACTTTGTTATCTAGGAAGAGTCTAGGGGCATTTAACACAATTAACCCAGGAGGAGCAATATTCCCTCTCAAATACTCTGTCAGTATAGCTGCATGTAAGATGGTCCTCACATGTTGTTTCTTAGTGTTACTAAGTATTGTCCATTCTTCTCTATGTGATAGAGATTGTGAGATATGTGTATCCAGAATACTAGGTGTTTGAAGTATTGCCTGAACCATATCCTCGTCAAACGCCAATCCTGTACTTTCCATTATACTTGCGATATTCCAAGAACAAGTAAATGTTGTGTCGAAAAACAATAACTAAAAAGTACGACCCACAGCTGTACTACCTACAATCTAACAACAAGTTCATAAAAGGAGGAATTATTACCATCCACAGTACCACTCCACACTATAATACTCATAAAAAGTATTCGGATGGTGTGTCAACTATACCTAAATGTAAGTGAAAAGCAAGAGTGAAAAATTGGTTGAGAAATGGAAAGGCCATTCCCTTTGTAAAGATGAGAACACTCACTCACCCAGAGGTGACATGCTTCATCATTGGGTTCCCTCTTGCACACTGCGACCGCAAGGTACACAGTGTGGAATACAACTCTCCCTCAGGAGAGGAGTGTGAGGTGTTTTTATCATCCAATGTAGAATGAGTGAGGGGCAGAGTGCAAAACATAAATCAAAATGGTGAGTTAAAACTATCCCCTCAGGGGACAAATAATAGGTAGAGCTGGCACATCATCCGGTTACTTTTTGTGAGTATTATAGTGTGGAGTGGTACCCTGGATGGTAATAATTCCTCCTTTTATTACCTTGTTGTGAGATTGTATTATTTGTCACAAGACAGTGCATGGTAGAGTGACGAGTTATAGTTAGGGCTGTCTGATTAGATACTTATAATAATTTGAAGGTAGTGGATAGATTGTAAATAAAAGTGATAATCATAATTTTACAGTTTTTAAAGTTTGTGTAGTTTAAACATGATGTGTATTGGAAAAATACGTTTTCCCAGCTTTAAACTTTGTTTTTTTCATTTCTTAACTATCAACGATTTTTTACAATGTTTCAATAAAAACGTGTTCTTAAATCGTAGAGTCCAGTGTTGCAAGTGGATAGTTGTTATGTCGAGTGTCGTACACTTCAGTGGAGGAAAGTGTTGTAAAGTCTAATGTCATAGTCTGAAATATTGTAGATTGGACTTGAGTGGAGTAGAGCAGTGTAGTAAAGTGTTATATAGCGTTGTGGCTTGGTGTTTCATATAGTGTAGTCAAGTATCATAGACTGGAGCAGCTAGTTGTACAGTGGAATGGCATGTCGAACAGTAAAGAAGGGTGTTGGAGATTTTCATAGAATGGAGTACAGTGTTTTAGAGTGGAGTAGGGTGAAGTTGAGTGTTATAAAGTGGAGTATTGTCAAGTGGAGTGTCGTAGAGTACAGTAGTACAGTTGAGGAGAGAGTTGCAGAGCAGAGAACCGTGTCATATGGTGGAGTGGCATATCATAGAGAAAAGTTGAGTGACGTGTAATCAAGTGTCATACAGTTTAGTACAGGGGCTTAGAATGGATGGGCATAGAGTGAAGTAGAGTGTCAGAGTGGCATACAGTGGAGTACAGTGTTGTAAAGGAAAATTGCATACAATAGAGAACAGTGTTGGACAGTGGAGCTGCATGGAGCAGAGTATACTACAGTGGTGTAGAGTGCTATAAAGTGTAGTAGAGTGGAGTGAAGTACACTGGAGCGGGGTACTGTAGAGTTGGGTACTGTGACATAGTAGAGCGGAGCAAAGTTGGTTGCAGTGGCATACAAAGAGTTGTGTACAGTGTTGTATAGTGGATTAGAGTAATATAGAGTAGATTTTTGTACAGTGGCATACAGTATATTACAGTGTTGTATAGTGGAGTAAAGAGGCCTAGACTTGAGGTAATGTGTCAGAAAGTAGTTTACAGTGTAGTAGAATGCTGTAGGATGGAGGTGCATAGAGTACAGTAGTGTGAAACTGTGGAGCTGCGAAGAGTGGATTGCTGTACAACAGTGTAGCTTCATACAGTGGAGTAGAGTGGAGCAGAGTGGTGTAACATAGTGTGAAGTAAAGTAAAGGGTATTTGTGTGTCATAGAGTAGGGTGGCATGGAGTGGAATGTACTGGCATAGTATAGGTAGTAAACTGTTATAAATTGGAGTGGGGTCTTGTACAGTAGAGTTGAGTGTTGTGTTGCGTGCTGTATAGTGGACTAGAGTGTTGTACATTGGAGTGTGCAGGCATAGACTGGAGTATAGAGTTGGACAGTGGAGTGTACGGGGATAGAGTGGAATAGAATGTCGTAGAGTGGAGTTATATAGAGTGGAGGAGAGTGTCATTCAATGGAAAGGCTTAGAGTGGAGTGGTGTACACAGTGGTGGTGGCATAGAATAGATTACCATAAAGTGGAGTAGCATAGAGTGGAATAGCGTACAGTGAAATCCTGCACAGTGGAGTTTCAAAGAGAGGAGTGGCACAGAATAGAATAGCATAGAATGAAGTGGTGTACAGTTGAGTAGCATAGAGTGGAATAGGTTACAGTGGAGAAGCGTAGAGTGGGGCAGCGTACATTGAATGGGCAGAGCGTAGAGTGGAGGAAACTGTTATAAATTGGAGTGGCATCTCATAAAGTAGAGTGGAGTGCTGTGTCATACAGTGCTGAAAACTATTATAGAGTGGAGTAGAGTGTTGTAAAATACAGTGTAAGGGCATAGTGTTGAGTAGAAATTTGGAAAGTAAAGTGTACAGGAATAGAGTGAGTAGAGTCTAGTAAAGTGACAGAGTATAGTAGAGTTTTGTAGAGTGGTGTTATATAGAGTGGAGAGAGTACACTGGGGTGGCGTAGAGTATAGTAGCATAAAGTGGAATAGAGTGGAGTAGCAGAGACTGGAATGGTGAACACTGAAGTGGCTTAGAGTGTAATAATAGCGCACAGTGCAGTAGTGCACATTGGTGTGGCGTAAAGTGTAAAGGCATATAGTGGAGTTGTGTACAGTGCAGTGCCGCATAGTAAAGTAGTACAGACTGCAGTGGTGTACACTGGAATGGAATAGAGACAAAAAGCCTGCAGTGAAGTGGCATACAGTGGAATGGCATCCAGTGGAATAAAGTAGAATGGAGTGGTGTGGAGTGGAGTGGAACAGCAAACAGTGGAGTGTCATAAAGTGGCATAGCATAAAGTGGAGCAGCAAACAGTGGAATGGCACCTAGTGGAATAGCATATACTGAAGTAACGTATATCAGAGCGGCATACAGTGGAGTGGTGTACACTGAAGTGGTGTAGTGTGGAGTTGCATTTAAACCTTGTGAATTTTGTGGGTTTATGTGCATCCCGCTATCTGGGTTGGAACAATATCCCTCCATGCTTCCTGGTTAAACTTTTAATGAAAAAGGACACCCACAAAGCTGATGTAATTGAGGATCCAACCTTTGGAGCATTGTAGTCAGAGAAAAAAGGGTGGTTAACTATTTCCCAAAATGTAGTAGTGTCTCTCACCCTCTTTGCTGCCAAACAGTCATCCCACGGTGTGCATTGTAACTTATTTTTCCTTAGTAATACCTTGGGTTGTATGACAGTACAATGCATTCCATTGCAACGCATACCTTTACCACGCATGTGTTACAACACGAATACCTGTACCACTCATAACCTTTTAACACACATTTTTTTTCCAAATATACATTTACAACACATGCTTTTACAACAATTTTAGTTTTAAAGGTGTGTATGTTAAAGCCCTATGTGTGATAACGCTTTTTTCTGCCCCCACACTTAAACTGGTCCCTGTTGCCCTCCTCCACCCCCTGCCCTTGTTAAAATACCCAACATTTTCCCTGTGCCATAAAAGTATACTCCAGCGTGCCCCAAGCCCTCAGTCCTTTTTAAAAATACTAGATCCTTTCCGTAAGCCCTAAGACTAAACCCCAGCACAATACCCCCTCCCCTAGCCTTTTTAGTAATTACCCGCCCCTTCCAAAAGCCCTAACCCTAGACCCCAGCACGACCTTCCCTCCCCAGCCCTTTTTAAAAATTCCCAACCCTTGCCCTGAGCCCTAAAACGCCCCCAGGTACTTTTGTTTTTAGAAAAAAACACCCACTGTCTAAAGCCATGTATCGATACCCAATACCCCTTACCTCTACAGGACAACGCAGATCCTCTTCTCATGCGAGCCATTACATGGGTCGTGAAGAGGAAGTGGAAGGCTCTTCATTTCCTCTGATGACACCACAGCGCCAGTACCTTTACCACAATGACACTGATAGCACCATTTAGTCACTTGCATAGCCACTACCATCTGCACAATGCAAGCGTAGTAAATGCATACATGTTGTAAAAAAATGCGTGGTAAGGGCGATGCGTTGTAACAGTGCATGGGTTGTTACGCAAGCATGGTAAAAGTACTGCCTGGTTACAGCCGCGTTGCAATGGCTGTTTCCCAATACCTTGGCTTGCACGTTGGCTGGCTTGTACTGTACCTTTCAAGTGTTTATGCCGAACAGGCTGCATTAAACCATCTATGGGGGCGGGGTTTAGACAGTGCCTTATTAGAAGTTAATTCATTTGAAATAGACCTACAAATGTTTTTAAACTGTGCTGGATAATACTGGGACCACTCAGACAAACAGGCTACAATGGATTCCAGATTCTCACCAACTAAATCAATTATGAATGTGACAGTCAACTTTGTCTGATTTTGTTCTTAAGTCATTCTATCCCATATGGTTTTTCTGAGGTGATCCTTGGGTTTATGGATACATTTCATACAGCAGTAATAGGGTTGTGATCACTTATTCACTTACTAACAACGTTAACATAAAAAACTAAAGGGGATAGATTGGCCGAGAACATAATAAAAACAATTGTACTCCCTTTAGAATTTCCTGTAAAGGTTGGGATGCTATTTCTTTACATTGCATCCCTAGTAAAAGCTAGGTTATATTTCAGTCTATTTAGCGCCTCACCATAAACGTTAGGTTTGAAATGTGTCACATTTTCATTCTTTAAGTTGTCGTGTATTTCTATAGGTTCTGAATCAGTCCCCCTATTCCTGACCCTATTCTGGTTAAACTAACTATCAAGTTAACTAACAGTCAGCCCATGAGGCAAGAAAACCCCCATGATGCAGATACCGTTATCTGACGCAGTCACACTACGGCACAGGAACGTGTTATCTGATTAGGTCATAACGCTTGAGATCTAATTAGACAAGCGACATTCCTCCAGCCCCTGATAAGGCATACGACGTTCTCATAACAAATCAAACCTATGACAACCTGGATAATCCGTGCGGCCATTGTTTTGATTTCACAGAGAACTTTAGTAAAGAATGTGCTAACGAGCAAGTCGTATGACATCTTTATTGACGTACCTATGTCCATCCTTACGTCAATCTCGGCACCTTTAAGGTATAAATATTGCCGACCTTGCCCTATGCAAACACACGCGTGGTGACAAGACGGAGCAGCCATACTTGCCGAAGCCGAGAGCAGAAGCAGACCCCGCAGGCAGCAGCCCCGCCTTCCTGACGCGCTGAGAGACGCGCTGCTATCTCAAACCGAGAGACCCAGCACCGGCGCTTCTGGGCAGCCCTCGCAGGCAGCCTGGAATATCGAGAGCAGAGAAAGAGATACCATTCCTCATTCATCCTAACTTCCAGGTACAGAACTGAATAACCCCTCACAGAGAATTCTTTAGTTATTCACTTGGCAAAAACAAACTTAACTTAAACTGTAACTTTCTATTCCCGCCCACGCATTAGACTTAGGTCAGGTACACGGGGTAGGCGTATTTAGAAACACCAGTTGAGTACGTTTAGTCAAATGTATATGTGTATGTAAATATATTTTAATCATTTTAAACATCATATGGCTCAGAAACCATATCAATGTTTTTACAGTATTATTTTATACTATTGCTTCTAATGTATGCACTTTACTTAACTATAAGTATTGCAATAATATCGATCCATTTCTCTTGTACGAGAAAAGAGACTGATCAATAAATAACATCTTTTATTGAACACGCCCGTCTCTTCCTTTTCTCTACATTCTGATGAGACTAAGAATGCACGTACTGACTGAGTAAAATAATTGCCTTGTGCTCACACGATTGACTCTTGATTAGGGGAGAGCAAAGTTGTCATGTTCTATGGTTGTCAGAAACTAAATCCCTTCTTGTCTAATCAGGGGAGTTAATTCCTTCCTTGAACATTCGAGAAAGTTTCTAGCGAACTCTGAGCTTAGCTGGCAAACCCAAAAATTAAGTCTAGTATCGACAGTAGTAGACCTAGTTAACGTCTGGCCTAGGCCTTTACTGCTGTAGGTACTATTCCAATGCGCAGAGCCTATTGGGAAAATAGGAGCTACACTACATGGCGCCCAACGTGTTTGGAAAGGGCGATAAAACTAACGTAAGACATTTAGAGTAACTCAGTCGTGCTTTCTCACTCAGACCCCTTTTCCCATATACTCCAAAGACGTCTGGAGTGGGTGAAAGGTTATAATATCCTCCAAAACCTCGCAGGAGGGAACTCCTATGTATGGTTTTTGGTCTAGTCAACGTTGAAGGATAAAACAGTTCCAAAATATTGTGCATCTAATCTCTGTTTCCATAAAGAAACCTGATCTGCAAATAAACATAATACCATCCTGTCAGCAAAATGGACAGCGATGAAGAACGAGAGGTTACTAGATTAGCTACTGAAATAGCAGATGCTGATGCTACCATGCAAGCAGCAGACGCGGATATAATACTCATTCCGGTCGCCAAAAGGAGATCTATAACCTTAAAACTTATAGAAAATGGACTGACACCTAGAGGTGGCACAGTCATATTCGTAATCGAGGCACACGAATATCGGCAGACAGAGGTATACTATACATGGATACATTTTCCAGCAGCTAATACTATAACAAAGTACTTCCACTATTACAAAGTAGAGGAACCTCCTAATGAGTACACTCCTTTCGAGGAAGTGGAAGTACCACTCAAATTCCAAGAGCATTTGCTCTTATTTGATGGCGCCCTAAAACATAATAATCACATTACAAGGCTCGGTCCTTTAGGAAGACCAGGAGCAACGTGGCCGGTCCTAGCCGGATACACACCATATCCAGACATCGAAAGAATGCCTGCAGCAGAGCTGTTAATACAGCTAAAACAACTACTAAAAATTCACAGACAATTAGTTCAGTATGTAATGCGGACTTCAACAATTCAGCCAGCGATTAAACTTCCACAGCTGACCCCTCACCAGGGGAACACAAATAAAATTACACCACAGAACATCCAATCCTGCCTAGGTAAAGTTCCAGCTAAACGGGAACAGATACCATTCTGGTTGGCACAGAAAATTACCCAAATAGAGGCGGTGTTTCCTGACACCACCCCATTAGAAAAACACAGAATTCTGACTATATGTCTCCCAATGGGAATCGCACCACACATTGAGGACTGTGACACTTGGGGTACAGTCTTTGCTTCCATCTACACAAAAACGCACGGTGTTCCATCCATTTCGGTAATACCAGATGTGCTAAAACAAATTCAAGATGAATACGGTCCAGAACCTGCTTTAACTCTTGGTATGAAATTACTAAAAGACTTCAAGCAGGTCTCGGCTATATTACTAGCCAACATAAAGGGTGAAGCAGCAAACGTGGCGATCCGCCAGAGGTTAAAAGAGACAGATATAGCAGACCAACCAGCTGAAATTGCCAGAATCATAGAAAAATCCTATGAAGAACTAGGCAGAGATAGTCTAGGTGGAATACCAGTAAAACCGCAACTGACTACAAGTCCAGAAAAAATATTTTTTAATAATAATAATTCACCAAAAAAGAACTGGGATGGAAACAAACAATCCAATCCTAAAGAAAAGAAATTCCAGTCCAGAGGAAGGTCTCCTAGGCGAAGAGAGAAATCTCCAAACCCGAGACAAAGGTCACCTCAGAGTGAACCCTCTGGGAATAGATATAACCTTAGAAATAGGGATAATATTAAAAAACCTGATAGATATCAAGACATTGATACACGTCCCTCTCAATCTTTTCAGACTTCCTCGCAGAAATCGGAAAGAAGAGGACGATCAGAAGAGCACGCCAAGTCCAAAGACAAAGAACCTGCTCAACTGAAAAAGAAATTACAATTTCCCAAAAAGAAGGTAGCCAGTATCAAGGTAGTTAACAATGCCGAGAATACTGAGGACACAACTGAAAAACGGAGAATGGGCTCAGACAATGCTAGACAGCGCAGCAGAGGTGAGCATAGCTCGCAAAGTCCTGATGAATCATCTGGAGACAGTGGACACGAATGAATATCTTCAAGTGGAAACTGCAGATACCAGAGTTAGCAAGCCCCACAAAATATACGAGATAACATTACGTATAGAGGGAGATAAGACTAGGAAAATAAGGGGACTATTTTGGGATAACCTCTCAAAGGGTTATGACATACTTCTAGCTGAAAAAGACTGGCCACCAGAGTTTGTCAGGGAGTGCCCTCATGGCGAAGAAGTAATTATGCCTGCCTTCTCGAATCAAATACCGATTCATAAAAAATATACACTTGCTAGAAAGTGGGCAGTGGCCTTAGCACCTGCTTTATATAAAAATCACGTAGGATGGGATGAGGATTCTCCTCCTCACAAAATCCAGTTAAAATCACAACCTACTGCACAAAGGCAGTACCCAATTAAGCAAGAAGCTAAAAAACAAGTAAATGAAATACTAGATCAGCTAGAATACCAGGGGGTGATTGAAACTTGCACCTCACAAATGAACAATCCTTTGTTTCCGGTCTCCAAACCAGACAATTCGTACCGTCTAGTTTTGGATTACCGACACCTTAACACATGTTGCAAAACTTTTGCAGTGCAAAACTCACACAGTGCTGCACTAATGAATAACATAGTGCGCAAAAAATACAAAACAACCTTGGACATCTCCAACGGATTCTTTTGTCAAAACATAGCACCAGAGAGCAGATATTTAACTGCATTCTCAGTAAATGGCACTCAAAAACAATTCTGTCGGTTAGCCCAGGGGTACAAGAACAGCCCGGGGGTATTCTCAGCAAGAGTAACAGAATTACTACAACTATATGATGATGAAGCATTATCTTATGTCGATGACATTTACTTAACAGATGATGACTTGGAGACTCACTTGAAAAGAGTGAACACCATAATACTTGGTTTCGCTGCAGAGGGTTACAAATTCAACTTCAAAAAATCCAGAATTGCCCATCTGAAAATCCAGTACGGAGGATATGAATTATCAAGTATTGCCTGGTTGACAGTCTTTTAAGAACTAGAAGAATTAAAAAAATTAAAATATGAAAAGACGTATCCTCTGCCAATCGACATTCTGCCTCCACGACATTACGCCTGTGTAATATATACAGACGGATCAGCACAACCCGCAGTAGGGGGTAAACAAGCTTACAGTGCTGCGTGCGCGATTGTTAAAGGTCGTTGGCACGAAGGGAAATTTAAACCAACCCTAACTAAGACCCAATCTCTAGGAGATTGCACAGCTCAGCGAGCTGAATTACTAGCATTCAAGATGGCGCTTGAAAATACCGATCGAGAATTCCCCACACTCATAGTGTGCGATTCGTATTATTGCGTTCAATCTTATAATGAATACTTGCAGATCTGGCTTCAAAATGGTTTCAAGGATGCGAAAGGAGGCACAATCAAGCATAAAATGCTCTGGGAACAGGTAGCTCTTTTGAAAAAAGAACTACCAAAGACTCACGTGACACACTCACTGAGTCACCAGCGTGATGGCGTTCACGTTGTAGGGAATTCATTGGCTGAAACAGCCGCAGCGGCAGCCAGTAAACCGGCTCCCGTAGATCGAAAAAAGCGTACATTAAAATACATTGACGGCGAAACATTGCTGGCGGTGAAAACGTCATCAAAAGGCGACTGCTCAGCGTTACCGATCAACTATCCACTCAATTACACATACATCATAGATGCGAACTCCATTCCTTTTGCTCGAATCCCTGGAGTGGGGGATAGAGTGATTCCAAACATGGACAGGAGAAACTTGTTAATCGCAGACGCACACATGGGCGAGGGTCTCAGACACCATAAATTAAAAGATTCTCTGGAAGAATTACAATCACGGTACTGGTGGCCAGGCATGAGCCTGCACTACACCATGTTTGTAAAAAACTGCCCAAACTGCAACAGAGATCGCAGTGGGGAGAGAAGCAGTTTAATACCTCGTCGTAGCAAGGCGGATAATATTACCAACAAAAAGAATGGCTTGCGATTAACATATACAGGCTAGTTTCCACTTATAATGTAGATCAACAGCACTCGGCTGACGTCCGGACTGTTATACAAGATTTGCGAGTCTAAATGGCATATACGCTAAGAGCATGCTACGTTCGACCATTTTTTTCTTTTTCTCAGGCAATCCAGCCTGGGGGGGGGAAAGAATGGCCAAATGAGCACAGCCCAGCGGGAATCTTCTCACTTCCTTCCTGAGGGTATGGGATGGTGTAAAGAAAAAACCAAGACAGAAAGCAATCTATAATAGAAAGGATATTAGGTTCGGGAGCTGGGTGGGTCAAACATCTAATAAGTGTCCAACGTAGTCTAAATAACTTGCCAAGAAATTCTCTGAAGGGATTCAGTCCGTACGAATTATTATTCGGAACTAGGATGTTGATCTCTGACCTTGATAGTCAGACTTCAGTGGTAACAGAAAAAAGCTTTGATGTCAAAGACCGTTTGGCTATTTTGCAGGACTTAAACAAAACAAGACAAGACCTGAGCAACATACAGTTGAAACAACAGCCAACGACCACTGAAGATTCACCACCTGTCCCAGCAAGACCTGTCTGGATTCCAAAAGTCGGGGATCTAGTCAGGGAGAAGATCGCGGTAAAGAAGGAATTTGGGCCTTCTTACAGAAAAGCAGTTCCTGTATTGTCTGTCAACGGGACAAGATCAGTTGTACTACCGCCACTTGCTGGAAAAAAGGAGAACCGAGTTGTATCCATCGACCTGGTAAAACCACAACATGTGGCCGATAACCAACGGTAGGCCAAGTGGACTCCCAATAAGTAGCAGAACACCAAGGTTTGCTACCAGTACAGAGGTCCTATCAAAGAGGCTCATCACATTCGAAACGCCAACAGAAGAACAACAAGGACTATGCAACAATGCAATAGAACTAAGACCTCTGAAAACCCAAATAAAGACATTTAGCAGAGACACACCAATCTATAGAGAAGTACCAAGTGAAAATGCAAGAAACAAAAATCCTGAACCAATTGGAACAATTGATAGAACTGCATCTGGTTACTTCATCAACTTCGATGATTCCTCTGACGGCTTCAGTGAACAAAAGACACAGCCATCCCCAAAATCCTTTAAAGACAAAGCTAAGGAACTTTTGAAACAACTAAAAGAAACATATCTGATTTCTCCATGGATTGAATTTTGGGTGGGTTTTGGTGCATTTATCCTCATACTTTGGCTCATCATGGTATTTACCTTGGGACGCTTCATTGAGGGAAAATATGCTAAAATGGACACAGCAAGTCAGAACATCAACTTGGTCCTCAAACCACACACATCTTCACACGTCGAGAAACGAGAACTTTCTTCAGAACTTTCTTCAGCCAATTTTACAGCAATTCCAATACCTGGTGGGGTAGCCTGGGACAACACTGACTATGAAATTTATGGTCCGGTCGAGATCCTGAAATATCCACACCAAATTAAGATCTCTTTGAGTGACTTTGCAAAACCAAACTCATTTGCTGATGATTGGGACTTTGAAAGTATTAACAATATGATGTCTGACTTAGTAATGTCTGCTAAATTTACAAAACATGATTATTTGCAGGGTTCTACAAATTATGACAGCATGTACTGCTATAACCATTATGGTAACCATTTCTTGCATAAATCTGCACAACCTAGAAATGTTTTAAATTTTAATCAATGGGAACATTGTGCTACACCTCCAAAAGGGAGCTCAAGAACCGTGTATGGCAAATATTCATATTTTTCAGGTTTTAACACAAGTAATGCGGAAACATTTTATTTTAAATTGTCAAACAAGACAGGGACCAAAACCATGATAACCAACACAAAATTGATTTATTCTGACTTATTCTTTGAACAAATGAATACTTTTGGATTTAATTATTGGGACAAAATGTTGATTTGAAAAGTGTTTGGGGTACAAAAGAATGGCAAGTACAGGGTATAGAAGCTTTGTTTAGAGCCTGCATGATCCCAGAACAAATGATATTTTTAAATGACACTGTTCAACAAACCACCTGTCTTGGTTTAGCCAAAATCAAAGATTTAAATAACCTGTCTATTCCAAAGCCAACAATGTTTAGCAATAACTCTGATACAGATGAAGAAATAGACATAAACCATATACTTAACCAAAACAGAACACATCCTGATTGGAAACAATGGTTGATCTGGCCCACAGATACAAATAACTGTCAAGATAGATTCCTGAATAAAACACAGGGTTTCAAAATGACCAGGCCAGACCCTAGATATCCCCAAAGACATCACCCAGGGATAATAACAACCTACAGTGTGGGCAAATTATGCCTTCAATGGCTACAAACTTCCACACTGCCTGAAATTAAGCAACACCTAACTTTACTTACTGATGGTGCTGACTTGCGTGATTTCATAATGGGACCACGCAAACAGCGTCAAAAGCGTTTCATAGCAGCCTCTGTATATGCAGCATACAATGAGGCCTGGAAGGTTACTCAAATTGAGACAGCAGAAAGAATACGGGAAATTGACCGTATTAATTTGGAAAAATCACTTTCTGTAGTGGACAATGGGTTAATGACTCTGTCCTCCAGAATTTTTTCATTGGACAGCATTGTGTCTTCAGCAATCGATATATTATCGCAAGACTTACTGTTATTACAACATGGTCAGTCACAATTGCGTTCTATTGTACAGCTTGGCTGGACGTTACAAAATCTGCGTTCAGGCTACGTGCCTTGGCGTTTAATCAACACAACGTCACTATTCCAAATCTTTAACCTTACTGATAGACAAATCGGTATGGCGCAGAAGGGTGCTGATTATACAATCTTGAGCATTGAAAAACTAGAAAGATTACCAATGACAATGTCAGAACGACCTGTCAGTGAATGGATAATCCACGGAATCATAAATATTCCAATCTCAACCTTCAGGTTTCAATACTGCCAAAAATATATACAGGCTGGCATGTACGAGAAATTGGGAAAGGGGTACCTTAAAACAACATGGAACCTGCCCTATTCACATGCATGTGTCAGTAATAAAGGACAGAAAGTGTTTCTTAGTGGCAACAATTGTGCTATGTCACTAAGCGGCACGCTTCTATGTAACGGTATTAGTTTGCACGGAGCCTGTGAAGGGAATTCATACAACCTTTCATGTCACCAGCAAGGCGCACCTGCAACTGAAATAGAACCATTCTTTCAAAGACTCTATAATGGGAGTTACATTCTTATTGTAGACCGCAGATGTTGCAGTCTTATGCCCGGGACTCCTTATCTAGTAACTACAACAGCGAAGGTCAAGTGCTGTGGACGTTCTTTGTTCCCCAGCTCCTTTCCAGACAGGGAGGCGAGGGCATGGCCCAGTTTGAAAATTACTTCTATTCGAATAGACACTTTAAGCAGAATGAAAACAGTGCTTCTTCAGACGCCTACAAGGCTCACGTCATCAAAAGAAACGTATGATCTACAAGTCACAAGGACGACTGCAGAGATACATACATTATTATCAACCAATTCCCCCGTACATTTCGCGGAAATCCTGAGCGAAATCTTAAATATTTCTGATACCACTGGGGTCTCAAAGGTATTTAAGACAGTATTTTCGATGGCATTAACACCATTCAAAGCCATACTGGGTATTTTTCCAGATTTCGTCCATTCGATTTTTGGCGGACTTCCCCTGATCCTGGGACTAATTGCAGGAATCCTATTCCTAGTCCTTATTTTTCGTTATGGCAACCCATGTCACAGACCAAACTCTGACGACAATGGAAGAAACGATCCTAGCCATTGGATACCGGGACCGGATATCAAAAATCCTGGGACTCTCCCGGCTTAGAGACCTGAACATGACTTGGTTTCTATCATTTCGACCAATGTGGCAAAGGTGTGTTTTACCTGTACTAAGGTGTCTGCTATGCGGAGAAGAATGCGTGTTAGACACCTGTCTGACGCTACAATCGGATGCGCCGGTGGATGCAGATACACTGTTGGTTCCTACCAAGGTTCACGCACTGTGCTGCCCTCAAAGGCTGCCAATTCTGATGACGGCATTCCTGGAATCTTCACCACTGCGATTGAAGAGTAGTGAAGTTCAAGATGAAAGCAGCATCGAACAGGTACGACCTTCTGTCAGCAATGCAAATCAGAATGTCAATGGAGACAATCATGCGCATGAATGCATGGTTACCCCTATTTCCGACTTAGAGGAACTTTCCCATGAAGCTGTTGACAGTTTTTTCGAAAGCCTGAATGATATGATGTTCTCTCCGGAACAGAAATAGAGACTTTTGAGTAAACTCGCACACGGCGTTCCCTGAATTCGGCCTTCAACTTTAACAATAAAGTCACATGAACAATTACAATCCAGTTCACGGACAGCAACTTTTTTCAGCAAGCCCCTAAAATATTTTTCTATATATTTTTTCCCGGGACACTGATCTTCTGCTTAAAGTAAGAAACTATTCCTAGAGAACTAAGATTTCTATTTTTTTAGATACTTTATAGACTTTATATAGACTTTAGCTGCCCGCTGGTATGTTCACAATATATTTTATGTGATGAAATGGTTTCGACTTTTTTTCTGTATAGCCATATTAAGAGCCATTTCATGTGTATTTCTCATATACCAACAAGCAATAATGCATAAAATGCGTGTTTACTTTTGCATTTAATTCATAGCTTAAGTGCATACAATATATATGACTGCAATTTTTCAGTATATTTGAAAATTTCGAAATGCATTTATGTATTTTGGGGTGGTAAGGTATACACTATACTCTATAGTATGTTGTACTATGTTATACTATGCATAGATTAGTAGATATGACCATAGTTAGCGTGGAGTGGGTGTCGTGTATTTCTATAGGTTCTGAATCAGTCCCCCTATTCCTGACCCTATTCTGGTTAAACTAACTATCAAGTTAACTAACAGTCAGCCCATGAGGCAAGAAAACCCCCATGATGCAGATACCGTTATCTGACGCAGTCACACTACGGCACAGGAACGTGTTATCTGATTAGGTCATAACGCTTGAGATCTAATTAGACAAGCGACATTCCTCCAGCCCCTGATAAGGCATACGACGTTCTCATAACAAATCAAACCTATGACAACCTGGATAATCCGTGCGGCCATTGTTTTGATTTCACAGAGAACTTTAGTAAAGAATGTGCTAACGAGCAAGTCGTATGACATCTTTATTGACGTACCTATGTCCATCCTTACGTCAATCTCGGCACCTTTAAGGTATAAATATTGCCGACCTTGCCCTATGCAAACACACGCGTGGTGACAAGACGGAGCAGCCATACTTGCCGAAGCCGAGAGCAGAAGCAGACCCCGCAGGCAGCAGCCCCGCCTTCCTGACGCGCTGAGAGACGCGCTGCTATCTCAAACCGAGAGACCCAGCACCGGCGCTTCTGGGCAGCCCTCGCAGGCAGCCTGGAATATCGAGAGCAGAGAAAGAGATACCATTCCTCATTCATCCTAACTTCCAGGTACAGAACTGAATAACCCCTCACAGAGAATTCTTTAGTTATTCACTTGGCAAAAACAAACTTAACTTAAACTGTAACTTTCTATTCCCGCCCACGCATTAGACTTAGGTCAGGTACACGGGGTAGGCGTATTTAGAAACACCAGTTGAGTACGTTTAGTCAAATGTATATGTGTATGTAAATATATTTTAATCATTTTAAACATCATATGGCTCAGAAACCATATCAATGTTTTTACAGTATTATTTTATACTATTGCTTCTAATGTATGCACTTTACTTAACTATAAGTATTGCAATAATATCGATCCATTTCTCTTGTACGAGAAAAGAGACTGATCAATAAATAACATCTTTTATTGAACACGCCCGTCTCTTCCTTTTCTCTACATTCTGATGAGACTAAGAATGCACGTACTGACTGAGTAAAATAATTGCCTTGTGCTCACACGACTCTTGAGATTGACTCTTGATTAGGGGAGAGCAAAGTTGTCATGTTCTATGGTTGTCAGAAACTAAATCCCTTCTTGTCTAATCAGGGGAGTTAATTCCTTCCTTGAACATTCGAGAAAGTTTCTAGCGAACTCTGAGCTTAGCTGGCAAACCCAAAAATTAAGTCTAGTATCGACAGTAGTAGACCTAGTTAACGTCTGGCCTAGGCCTTTACTGCTGTAGGTACTATTCCAATGCGCAGAGCCTATTGGGAAAATAGGAGCTACACTACAAAGTCTATGAGTCCGCAGACAGACCAACTGTGAATTCATATATGATTGCATTAAAATCCCCTTCCCAGATTAATAAAACAGTGCGGTTATTGTGCAAATAAAAACTTTCTAAAAAAAAGATCAAATTGGTCAATAACATTGCTCGTACTATAAGTAAAACTATTGTAATAAAAATCAAGCAACAATATCTCCGGTTCTTCGGACATGGAAAGCAGAGCAACCAGAAAGTGTGAGGAGGACCAGACTTCTGATATTCGCAGTGCAGGAATATGGACAGAGTTAAACTTAGCAAAACCTCCCTTGGCCCTGGCAGCAGGTGACGGGGAGGCTTGCTGGGTAAAAGCATAAAAACCATCAATATAAAATGTCTCTCCCATCCAGGTTCCTTGGCAACATATAATGTCAAAGGCATTAACAAACGAATGACAGTATGAGTTTAAGGTTTTAGATAGAGACTTCGCAAAGTTCCATGAAAGTAGACTTAGGCCCCCCCACTATTGAAAGTGTCTTATTGTCTGAAAAACGCTCAAATTCAGCCAAAAAGAATAGGCATTTTGGGTAAACATTTCAGAGTCAGTGGCTTATTTACAAGCCTTTTGCGCCGCCGCACTGTCATGTTTTGGGATGCTCCGGTGGTGCACAAGGCTTAGCCATATCTACAAAGACATGTACAGCCACCCTGCATGGCTTTTCATGGCCATGTACATCCGGAGTGGAGGCAAAGCAGCGCAAGTTGCTGCCTTGCCTCACTATGCGTTAAAGAGGCATTACAAGGGTGTTGGACTTTCATGCTGCCCCAGATTTACAATACTGTGTAAAGTTGGGGCAGTGCCAAAAACGTGTGCCTCCTTAGAGCAGGTGTATGAGGAGAAATGTTCACATTTCTCCTAGTTTTTGCATCTGTCCACGCGGGATGAATTCTGCAAAAGACATGAGACGAGGAAAATGCCTCCAATTATTGTTTTTGTGCAAGAAGGTGTCCCTTCCGGCATGAAAACAATCCTTCCAACAACACCGACACCCTTGCAGAGGAATTACGTACAGTTCCAATAACCCTGCCTTCTACATTTTGCAAAAGAGTACCAAAAAAGGATAAAACCCTTCCTAAACGTAAACCAGGCAATAAGCAAAAATCTAGTGGTAATGCATTTACCCACAGCGACATTGTTAAATATCAAATTGGATGCATTGGATACCTACCTTCGAGACAACGTAACTAATCTAACTGGTAGAGTTGGCGTCCTGGAAGGTTTACTAGACAAATGCCTAAACACTCATCAGTTAACTTTTATGAATAAGGTTACTAATTGTAATACAGGTCCGGTTATCTTAGAAGGTAGTAACAGGGTACGCACCAGCCCTGCATGTAAGCCAATCACAAATAATAAAAAATCTAGACTGGTTCCTCGTGAAAGGGACTTCTTTATACAGAAGATGAATCCTGCCACTCTGTATCCTTCAGTAACTGTAGTACCAGCGAGGCCCTTGCAAATTCATATGCCTTCTGTTAATACTATAGCCCCGTTAATTGAGAGCAAAAACAGGAAGGACACTCTTTGGCAAGTAATGGCATTCAGAGATTACAGACTCCAGTAAGTAGACATGAGCCTAAAATAACCTATTTTAATTTACCTCTCGAAGTAACCCCATATACAGTAGGGCTGGCTAATGTGCCTAGGCTCCCTTCTGGGGAGATAGAGCCATGGGACACACTGAGAAATAAGGCCCTATTCTGGTTGGGAACGAAAACAGGGTTAACTGAGAAACTTTTTGCTGAATTTAAAATGGCCATAAGAAAAAGCATACAAAAGCAAGAAGAGGCAGGTTGTATCTGGCATTCATTGATCTAACTGCGACCTTTGACTCTGTCATTCATGAGAGGCTCAGGAAACTTTTAGAGGTAATGGGGGTGGAAAATTCACTCATGTTATTTATGAGGCATCTTTACTCAGAAGTAAAGGCCCGAGTCTGGTATGGAGCTGGGGGGGAGTGCACAAAGTCATTTAGTATAAAGCGAGGTGTAAGACAAGGATGCGTCCTGGCACCCTTCCTGTTTACACTCTATCTAAACGATCTAGGAGCCGTATTATCAAAAGAATGCCAGGACCTGCCGTTAGTTGATAAACGTGCTCTTTTGTACGCGAATTATGTGGTCCTTATGGCCCACACTCCGTTGGCCTATCAACGGCTAGTTAATAGTTTTGTTACGTTTATGTCTGACTTGGGTCTTACTTTTAACATGTCTGAAACATTTATTATGAAGTGTGGGGCAGGCAGCAGTAGGTGTAGACACTTAGATGCCATAAAGATAGAATGTTCTAAAACATTCTCTTATCTAGGGATTCTGTTTGATCTTACGAACACTTGGACAGAGGCAATTAAAGCCAGAAGTTTATTATTCATAAAGGCACTGGCAGCCCTATCTAGCTTTAGCAGAAAATTGGGTAGACGACCCCCGGTAGAAATGTTCCAAATTTATAAAGCTAAGTGTGTATCAATTGCCACCTATCGTGCAGCTATCTGGGGCCCTGCGGATGTTAATTCCTTACAGATTGCCGAGAACACCTTTATCAGGTCTCTGTTGGCTGTTCCTGATAGTACCTCCACGTATATTTGCCACATAGAGCTGGGGTTTCCATATTTAGGGGACATTATAAAGATCCAACCAGTCTTACTATGGCACAGGATATGGACCACAGAGGAAGCAACTCTTAATCGACAAATATTGAACAATAGTAGGGGGCTAAATGGGGCTTGGCAAATTAGCTGGTTAAATTACGTAAAAACATTTACATGCAATCTTAGTCACCCAGAGTATAGGGTGATGGAACTACAAAAGAGAAGTACCAGTGAAATGACAAAATAAACAGTTCAGGCGCATTATCTTATTTTAACTACATTTTATATGCAACCGTATATAAGGATTGTCGCAGGCGACTATATTAGGTTTTTATTAACCCTTTGCATGCTGATGACGGAACCGCTCCGTCATCAGCTGCGGGTGTGCTGTGCTGATGACAGAGCGGTTCCGTCATGGCCCGCTCGCCGCTCATCGCCGCTCATGCGCGGCGCGAATTCGCGCCTGTGCTGAGCGTTCTATTGAGCGGGGCGGGGCGGACCATGACGGAACCGCTCCGTCATCAGCATAGCTCAACCGACGCTGGTGACGGAGCGGTTCCGTCACCAGCATGCGCCCGCCGCATTTCCGCCCCGCCCCCTTAGCACTGCGGCGGAATAGCCGCCGCAGTGAAGGGGTTAACCCACTTTAGAATAGGCATTGTACATAGAACAACTAGTTTCCTTGAATTGAACGACTGGTCGAAACTAATTTGTAAATGCCCATGCGACAATGTATTGTCACAGTCGACATTGCATCTTTTTTCCTCTGCAAATTTTATTCCACTTACAGAAGAGGAGGATCTGGACAGGTTACAGGTTGTGCAGAACACTGCAGCTAGGCTGGTTGTAAATGCTCCTCCCAGAACACCATCAAAACCACTTCTTGCCAGGCTTCATTGGCTCTCCATTCGTCAGAGAGTCATCTTTAAGATCTGTTGTACTGTACATAAAGGACTTCATGGTTTGGGTCCCTCTTATCTGGCAGACAAGTTTGTGCCGTATGTCCCTTCCCGTGCTCTACGGTCCAGTGATCAATTGCTTCTTACGATTCCTAGGATCAAGCGGGCAAGGCAAGGGGGTAAGGCTCTGTCGGTAAGGGGACCAAAGATTTGGAATGGCCTCCCCATCCAGCTTAGGCAGCTTGAAAATCATCTGGCCTTTAGGAAAAAGCTGAAGACGTTCTTGTTCCAGGTCTAACCATACAGTTTCAGAATTGGATTGCAGTTATGTAACTCGATCTCCTGCAGGTTCGGCAGTCATACAGCGCGGAGATACTCCCCTGGGAGTCTATTCTAGCGCTCTACAAACACGCAAAATAAGAAGAAGGTGGATCGTATCAATTATAAGATCACTTGGTTTTACACATTTTCGCCCCACACTTTTGATTCTACAATCCTTAGAGAATAAATGTATTATTACTTCCGTTATTGTGTTCTTGAAAAATGTTATTAAATGTAGGAAGACAATTATTATGTGACACGTCACGATTAAGATAAATTGGAAAGATCATTGGTATCTTTTTTAATTTCTGATATTGTATATAATACACTTTTATGAATTGATCATTTTATTGTCTTATCAAGAAATCGAATAAAGTTTTTTGATTGGTTGATTGATTGTTTGATTAAATCAGCATGGTTTAAAATGTATTGTTGGCTTTTGTTTATTTGTGAATGCAAGAAGTACTCAGACCATCTCATGAAGTCCTCTTTAGAGTGAAACATGTCATTGTTTTCAGAGTTTTATAACAACTAATACCTGTAGAAGGTAAATCAATTCTCAAACTCTTTTGCAGGAGGAAACACATACATCTTTGGAAAGATAGGAACTATTAACATTTGGTTGCATGTTATATATACAGAACTAACACCAAATATTAGGCAAGCTAATGATGACAAATATACCAAGATATTAAAAGATATTTGAATTGGCACTGTGACAAAAGCAGCATATATTAGCCCAAGGAAACAAGACACAAATACATTGTTTCCTATTCTTCATTCACCAGCTGAAGTAATGGATTATCTTCTCAAAATAGCAACCTGTGGTTTGTTTATTTCTAACTCTTGCAGAATGTGCACAAATAAATAATGAAATGCTGCATCTGGAAAAAGAAGAATTTGTACATCTCTAGTAAAGTTAAGGTAGAGAGTCATGGAATGAACATACCTATTAGTATAGGAACAGTTACTAAATTACACAATATGGAAAGATATATGTCATGTACAGTGGGATTGGAAAAGATCTACTTCTGTGTAAAAGTTGTTGTGTTATTTTCCATCTCAATTTACAGGTAGAGGAACGGCTCAAAAAAGGAGCCATGAGATTTGTAGTGGACATTCTGCCGTCAGCAAACAATGAAGAGTTTGAATGTATTCTGGTAAAATGTGACTACATTCCAGAGCAAAAACAGATCTCTCACTGTGCAGTAAGGTGCTTACTTCTCAAAGATTTATATATTCAATGAAAACAGTCGGCTAATGCAGTAATGATATACAAATCACAAGGACCAAGCTTAGATTCCACATTAACTAACATTGCTTCTACAATATTTAAAGAGGGAGTGGCTTATGTTGCTCTTTTGCCCATTCAAAATATCTGGACTATATGATATTGATTCTGATGATACAAAAATTATTGGAGATAGAAGCTGTGTGAAGGAATATAATAATTTATGAAAAACAACCACTCCTCTTCTTGGCGTATATCCCATATTTACAAAACCTAAGCAGTCTTTCAAAAGAAAAATAACATCAAACTACAATTATGAGGAAGATTTGGACCAACTGAAAAAAAGGAAAAGAAAAAAAAAACACTGAAATTACAGGTCATCAGTTTGAAAATCTAAATGACAGTAACCGCTATAGCAATATGATTGTCAAACATCAACACGGAGCGCCGGGGCAACTGGAACCCGGAGCGCGGAGGGACTACACATCCCAGCAGCGGCCGGGAAAAGAACTACAAGTCCCATGAGGCGGTGCGCGGTCATGCGCAGACAAACATAAAATGATGGCAGCCGCCAGATACCGCGTCGGATATTCCGGATCCACAACAAAGACCCCAACCGTCGCGATGAGGTAAGGAACGGCGTTTCCATATACCTTCAGAGCAGTCTACTAGAGTTGCGGGTACTTCCTTGGCGAGAGCGGATGCTCTACGCGACCCGACCTGCACCCTGCCCTACGTCGCTTCTTCTGGCGCAACCCGACCTGCACCCGGCCCTACACCCTTCTTCTGGCGTTGAGTGAGGCAGTTACTCACCCCGCCCGACGTCAGATACGTTGAGCTGTGATATAGCTATACTGGAACCGCTAAGGTCTAGCGCTCGCTGTTCCGTGATGATTGCCTAGAAGAGCGCTGGTCCTGATCAGTGTCTTAGGCTATCTGCTGACAGTTTAGTTGCGTGGTTCGCTCCACGTCTACAGACTTCTTTCTTCTTTGCCTTGCCAGAAGAGTTGGGATCAGCTCTTTACTGGAGGCCAGGTGGTAACAAGTGGCAGTGCCTACAACTGCACACTTACTGTACCCTTCGTTGGCGAGTGCCCAAACAGGCATTCTTGCGGGGGACGGTTCAAACTACCGGAGTAGCTCGAGTGGCATTGTCGGCCACTTCTTAGCACGGTGCCCTCCGTTGGGGAATGCCAGGACTGGCATTCATGCGGAGGACGGTGCAGTAGTTGAATTATCCTTTGGAGTGACACAAACCCCTTTAGTTTTCTTACGTTCAAGCATTGAACCTTTTGCAGGACTCTTGCAATCTTTTATAAATACCTTAAACCTAATTTGGTTTGTGTGTGCTTTACTTTGTGATATCAGCCAATCCCGAGGGCAGTCAGGGAGTACAACGATTGTCAATTTACTTTTGTACTTACCGTCAGCCAAAGAATTAATACAACATGTAGAGCAGCCTTCACATATCTCCATCAACAAATTGTGTCTGACAATCAAATATGACACTGTACAAGTGCCAAGGTGATATGGTAAATATATCAAAGGGGGTTGTTCTGTTGTCTATCGATCAACAGCAATACGCCCAGGAGTTCTGTAATGGCTGTTTTACAAATGGAAGCTCAAACAACAGCAAAATGCTCAGGAATTCAGGATGGCTGTTTTCCTTATAAACAGCAGCTAAAGTAAGTCACCCACGTTCTGACCTCTTTGGTGTCAAATACTCATAGGAAAATAAATGCTTGCATTGTCTACATTCAGGCACCAGTGTTACGGATTTTGAAAGATTCATATATATCCCAATACCTGACTGGAAATCAGTTCCATTTAACAATTTAGTATGTAACTCTGTGCAGCCAAACATTTATCCAAACTTTAAATCAGTACTTGTCTCAACCCTTCATTAAATAATGATGAGTAAATATATGACTTTCATGATTCAAAGATGTACTCTGAATAACTGAAAAATCAATACATGCATTTCTAAATGTACTGCTTCTCAAAGTTATATTTCAGCCCAGTCATTTCCTTGTTTGGCTATTTTCTTTCTTCATGAAGAGACAGTACATCGAGACACCAAAATGAATTGGGGGTTGAATGGAGCAATCCGGCGTCAGTGTTAACCCCTATGTTACAAACCAAGTGTAAGTAGTGCTCCAAGGGAATGGTTGTCAACCCAAACCCCTAAATATTCCTAAACATAAACCCAGGCCTTGAGCACATACAAGGAGTGTCCAAGAGATTAAAATCCACATCTTGTTCCAGATTTCAACCAAGAGTCCTTTTTTATTCTGAACGTTGCAAACAGCTCACACCAGCCAACACGTATTTCGTCTTCGGGTTCAATATCACCCTATGACTTCTTTAAGTCAAAACAATATAACAACTTAATATAAGCAAAAGGCTAAAACACATGGCACCAAGCCACCATAGTGTAAATTCAAGAGTATCACTTAAATGAATACCCAGAGGCACAAAAACCTTACGTGCAGTGTAAAAGCCAATACAAACCCTTGTAATTGACTAAATACAGAAGAAATATAGTGTTTGTAAAGGTCAGTGCCATCAAGAAAACCAAGTGAAACTCATCAAGCATGGAGAAGAAACTGTCCAGAAACCATGTCCTTATTCCAGTCAGTCAGTCAATTTACTTTATTCGATACTTATAGTATAAGATTTTAAAATAACAAAAAAAAGCTACAATTTAAAAACATCTATACAAAAAAGAAAATTATATACATAGAGGGATAAAAAGATAATTACATCATAACAAACACCATTAGAGAACAATTATTAAAAGCCAGCTGATAGGATCAGTTGAAAATGTATTCTCAGTTATTGCACAATTTCCTAATTTTTCGTGATTGGATTAAAAAGGACGCCACAGAAAAACAAACCAGAGGGTTAGGCAAGGATTACAGAAAATACAGTGCAACACAACGTTGTTTAAAACAATAATTACACATCAAGGGTAGAATACATCTTTTACGTGGTTCTGCAAAAGATTTGCAAAAAAAGAGAATATGTAGATTTAATTATGCAGAAACACCACCGCATGGACAGGATGGTAATTTATTTATGGATTAATTCCAGCTGGATGGGTCAACATACGTGGAATAAAATTCAAACAATACCGAATTAGAAAAATCTGTGAAATGAATTTGTAACAGTAAAAATGTAAGATGTTGGCCCTTCCTGTACCATTGGGCTTTCAAAATATGCTTTGACCAATACTTTTGTACAGTTTGCTTTCAATCTTACTTCAGCCCTTAATTTCAGAAAACTTGATTTTATCTCCTTTTTTGAGAACAGACACTCGGGACAGCAAATAAGCGTTCTAAACCTAAAGAGGAAAGATTAGATTTAATATAGGAGATCCAAGGAATCTTATGGGTATTTCACAGGGATATGCAGGCTTCAATTAGTGTATGGGTGATATAGATAGATTCCCTTGTCCATAAAGAATGCCACAACATTATTGGGGCCAAGGCAATTGTATCGGTCAGATATGGAATATCCAATTCTGCATGGGCAATAAAATTGGAGCAGCTTATCCGGATGATAGTTGCCTGTCAAACGTTTCACCTAAATAGCAGAAGGTATCAGTATGGGCCATTTTCTGAACAGATATCTGGTAGTTTGGAACATTCCTGTTTTTGTGGCCAGTAAATAAAATAAAGGACTTAGCCTCATTAGTTTTTAGCCCTAGTTTTTGCATATAAGTTACATAGACATCTAGTAACTTTTGAAGGGCAAGTCCCATGAGGGCATGAGCACTGTGCCATCAGCATACAGGAGAATTGGGGTGCAAACATTGTTAATTTTAGAAATGTCTGGTATTGAGTCCAGCAGGACGGCTTCCACTCCATTGGTGTAAATAGAAAAAAGAAATGGGGCGAGCACACCACCCTGCCAGAGCCCCCTAATAATTGTAAACGCCCTGGTGCATTCCCCATCTATCCTGTATCTGGCGCAGGCCGTGGCTGATGAGTAGAGGTATCTAATAAAAGATAAAATACACTCCTCTATGCCAATTTTTTCCATTATCCTCCAAAGATGTTGATGCCCATGCAGTTAAACGCTGCTGACAATTTCATAAACGCCAAATATAATCTCTCCGATTTTACTTGAGAGTACATGGCGATTAATAGGCCCACTCTCTTTTTGAAGCTATAAGGACTGGAATTAAGACCTATTATTGGCTGCCCACTCCTCTAGTCTATTTAATAGGACCCTTCCCATTAGTTTTGCTGTGCTATCTAGCAACGAAATTGGCCTATAGTTTTAGCCACGGCTTCGCCCCCTTTCTTGTCGATTGGAACTAAGATAGACTTCTTCTATGAGTCTGGTGGGCCCACCTTAGACATTACATTAAAGACATTTATAAGCAGAGGACCTATAAGTCTGGCTGATCAAGGAAGAAATCTATAAGGGTACAATCCGTTCCGGGCGCTTTGTTGCCAGAGCACTACATAAGGGCTTCTCTTATCTCCTAATGCAAAACAAGACAGAAAAACTAAATTGTATAGTATGTAATACCTGCCGATAGTACTGGTAACCTAGAATAGGGAAACTATGCAATAGCGATAGGGAACAAAGTGTGTGATGAATCCAGATCATAAACCATGCTAATATAGAAGATACATATCGTACCTGCCATATTTGTATGATGATTCTGAGTGTCAAATCCAATTCCAATCTCAGTCCAGTGAAGCTTAAATGGCCTGTCTTTACAATGACACTTCCTAAAATATAAGCAAAACGTTCATCTATCTATACTCTATCTCAGAACAACCATCACCACCTCATACTAATCCAAGAAATACACAATAGTAGCGTGAAATAGGCACAGGATTTCCTACTTACTTACTTAAGGACAGGAGTTATGAGCACATGAGGGCATTAAAGATGCAGGATCTAAGATATCCTGTAGCAGTACATATACGTGAGTGCGTCCAGCAAGGGACACATAAAAGGTTTTCATTTTTGGGGATTTACTATATTCCATGAGATCCAAGGGGAGGAAACAGGGAATTATTTCTCAGGATATGTGAGGCCAAATGGATATTAAGTTTTCATACGGTGGAGTCAGGATTAAATACAGACTAAGAACTTCACTATTTTCTGGGGGATAGATGATCCAATGTTGGCTCTCTTAGTTTCTGTATTCTGGGCTATCATAAGACCTTGTACTGTTATATGTTCAATATGAAATTTCTGTATGTTGTTCTATCTTTACAACTTAGATGTTACGCTTTGTAAAGTGTCCATAGAGGTGACTGCCCCTGGGAATAGGTATAATGAGTAGGATTCTTTACCTTTAATGGTTTCCTTGGAAGACTTTTGTGGTACTTAGATGAGGGAGTGTTTGTCATTTTAAGTGGTTCTTGTCTTAATGTGTTGGAGCTTGAAGAAATATGGGTACCAATGATTGACATTGCGGTAGGTCTTTAGAGATTACTTAGATTACTCCAAGATGGTACTTGTTTTGGTATACACATCGGAGGATTGCTTTACTTGGCATGTTGATCAACGTTTTTAGATTTTAGGATTATCAATGCTTGGCACTCTTCTTCTTTTTATTTTGTGAATTATAATACTGGAGTATGTGTCCAATTTTAGGCAGAATGAGTGCCGTTCACACTTTCGGACAGTATTTTATATTTCACAAGATGGCGCGGGTTGCCCACGCCCGGTTGCCGCTTTTATTTACTTGTTTTGCGTCAGAGAGATTACTTGGTTGGCCCAACATTGGTGTTGGTTTGAATATAAAAAACTATGGCATGAGTATTCATGCAATTAGGAATCAGTTATGGATTATTTTAGATTATGTTATATAAATCTACAAAATATTATGAAAATAGCAGATGTTGACAATTCTTTGTAATCTTTTGTAATTTTCACTAAGCAAAGGACAACACTGGAGTACCATCCGAGTTCAAGACAGTATGTATGCCACTTTTTTACTTGACGCATTCTACATATTATAAGATGTAGAATAATATTCTACATATTATAAGATGGCGTAGGTTTTCCATGTCCTGTTGCCTCTGATCTTCACGTTTTACGTTAGGGAGGTTACATTCTTGATTGGTTGGTTCCAGACACGTGTATAAATACACACGCCTTACAACGACATGGCGCTTACACGCCGCAGTGGTTTAAAGACTGACGTATTTTTACATATTCGGGTACGTTTTTTGAGTTGAGGTGCATGACATTTTCTGATTGGAGTCGGGTCTGGTTTTGTCAAATACTTTTGCATTGTTTGCCATTACTTGCGGCAAAATGTGGGCTCAGTACTAAATATTAGTTCTACTTGGGACACTTTTTAAAGTAAGAAATCCCGCTCCTGTTACACGCTACCATCATGTATTTCTTGGATTAGTATGATGTGGTGACAGTTGTTCTAAGACAGAGTATAGATAGATAAACGTTTTGCTTATATTTTAGGAAGTGCCATTTTAAATACAAGCCGTTTAAGCTTTACTGGACTGAGATTGGAATTGGATTTGAAACTTAGAATCATCGTCCAAATATGGTAGGAATGATATGTATCTTCAATATTAGCATGATTTACGATATGGATTCTTCCCGCACTTTGTTCTTAAATCGCCATTGCATGGTTTCCCTCTTCTAGGTTACCAGTACTGTTGGCAGGTATTACATAAGATACAATTTACTTTTTCTTTTGCTTTTTTTTTTTGCATTAGCACATGGTTTCTGGACAGTTTCTTCTCCATACTTGTGGAGTTTCACTTGGTTTTCTTGGTGGCAGTGATATTTATGCACACTATGGGCCAGATGTAGGTCGCCAAATACCGGTCGGTAACGGCTGATTTCGGCCGTTACCGACCGGTGTTTGGAGTTTGAGATGTAGGGGCCCTAAATTTACAGAATCTGTAAATTTACAGATTCGGTATATTTACCGATTTGGTAAAATACCGAATTGGTAAATTTACCGATTCTGTAAATCCTGATGTAGGTGGCACTGAAAACAGTGCCACAGGCCCTTAGGAATTCGTTATTTACCACCAAATAATACTTGATGGTAAATAATGAATTTCTGTCTACATGCACATCTGTGCATGTACACCGGTGCCATGTGGCACACATACATGCCCTAAGGGCATGTATGTGTGTCACATTGCACACAAGCCAGAATCAGGGGTGCAACAGGGTGTCAAAGTGACACCCTGTCCCCCTTGTAAATTCGGTAATTTTACCGAATCGGTATTTACCGATTCGGTAATTGACATTGTTTCCTATGGGCCTCAAAGCCCATAGGAATCAATGGCAATTACCGAATTGGTAAATACCGATTCGGTAATTACCGAATCTTACCGATTCTGTAATTGACTCGGTAAAAATACCTACATCCCGATTGCCAGTTCTTAAATACCGAATCGGTATGATTCGGTATTTAAGAATCGGTAATCTGGGATTACCTACATCTGGCCCTTAATGTCTTCTGTGTTTAGTCAATTACAACAGTTAGTATTGGCTTTTACACTGCATGTAAGGCTTGTTGTACCTCTGGGTAATCATTTAAGTGATACTCTTGAATTTACCCTATGGTGGCTTAGTGCCATGTATTTTAGCCTTTGGCTTTTATTAAGTTGTTATATTGTCTTGACTTATTCCAGCCCTGAAATAGTCATATGGTGAAAATAAACCTGAAGACGAAATACGTGTTGGCTGGTGTGAGGATGTTTGTAACATTCAGAATAAAAAAGGATTCTGGTTGAAATCTGGAACAAGAGGTGGATTGTATTCTCTTGGACACTCTTTGTATGTGTTCAGGGCCTGGGTTTACATTTAGACACCATGCCATGTATTTGAAGAACAACATAGGTTAGGTAGAACGTGAAGATAGTCTTACGTTTAAGCACAGACTTCCCAAACATTTACAAGGCAGTTACCTCTTAATTTTACAGCTAAAGTTCTAAGTGATAATGTTACCATTTTAATAATCCTACAATGCAATTGGAGAGTTAAACATTTGGAAATCAGTAAATATGTCACTATGTGGCTTTGCGTGGTTGATGACATTTTCAATAATTTACTGTAAATAAAGTTGTGTTCTATACTTTGCCATATATTATGGTACATAAAGAAATGTTTTTACAGTTGACCAATAGTAGTTTATATGTTTTTTCACTATCTAATAGATTTATTTTTCTCTCTGTTTCATGATGATTACTGCCATATGATCATCTTGAACTTTCAGTGCTCTAAATGATGACATTCAAGTGTAACAGAAATGTTACTTCTGAAAAAAAAAATCAGGAGAAAAACAACAAGGCCTATTTTTTTTAATATATAGAATATATATATATATATACATATATATATATATATATATATATATATATATATATATATATATATATATATATATATATATATTCTGGCTCCAGTTTGCACCGTTGCGAGGGTCACTCTTTATGTCGGGTGCCGAAAAAACGCGCCAGTGCGTCGCGTTTAAAATAACAGCTCCAGTCCTTTTAAACCTTTACCCAGCCGGGTCAGGAACAAAGACACGGCACTCCCGGGCTCAATACAAACAGCGGAGGTATTTTATTCAGGCAAACGCGTTTCGGGACAGCGTCCCTTCGTCAGTGGTTCAACCATGAATCACGCAGTTACAACTTTTTAAATGAGACGCCAGAATTAATAATAGACATTGAAAACGGACTATAGCGTCCACAATAAAATGGCGCCATCTTAGACTGGTTTCAAACTGTGTTTTCTATATGTTAAATTACAGTATTTGCTGATATTTACATTTCAACATTTTGCAGTGAACGCAGGGACGCAGCCGGGGACATGTTTAAAAACAAAAACCCGGATATTACTAAACCACCACCAAAGACCAATACGGAAGAGACAAACACCTTGGCCACACAGTTTCAGAAGTTAGAAAAACTTTACGAAAGAGAACTGAGAAAGTGGTGGGAGGGTACATCACTCCAAGGGTACATTGAAGTGCAACGTGTGCCTATGGGATTACGAATATTTACCATACCTGCCTATGAAAATCCCGACCCTCTCCTGCTGGAAGCTTGGGCTGCCCACATTGCTTTATCCTGCAAAGGAATGCTTGAGATCCTTGTGCAGTTTGCGTGGAGTGACCGGGATAGGACGGTCAAAGAGATAGAAGCAATGGAGGAAGAACTACAGAAAAATACCGATAAGGATGAACAAGAACGACTCCGAGCATCCATGAAAAAAAGACTGCAAAAATATGAATTAAAAATCAAAATGAGAAAGCAGGAAAAATTCGATCGAGATGAGCGGGATTATGCCATGGGCAGAGTACTCACCTTTGCTAAAAAGTATGATCAGCCACGAAAAGAACTGGCCAAAAAAGATCAAAAGCTACCTGAATCTAGAGTTGAAACATCTGAATCAGATATTAATCTGAGTGAAGCCTCTGGGGATGAAACAACAAGCTCACCCACCCCACAAAAGAAAACTCCTTTTCACCAGGAATTCAAAGTCATCCGACACAGCTGGCTAAGGGGTGGAAAAAACAAGCCACCGGAGGAGGCAGACAAACAAGGAGAGGTGGCTGGAAGAGGAAGGGGCAGAGGAAAGGCCGATACAATCTCGCGGCCAACAAGAAGCAAGAGAGGCCAAAGATGGTAACACAGAATGATTCCCTAACAATTGTCAACTTGTCAAATAGAGCTCTATCCCCTAGTGAGGAATCAGTCTTAAAATTGGGACTGACTTTCTGCCCGAACACGCAGATGGAATATACACAAACGAGGATTGACCTCTATAAATTTGTCAGGAAGATTAAGCTGCACAAATACTTTAAGGTGAAACCAACAGCCAAAGAGATGAAGTACCTACGTGATAACAAGAAGGGAACTGATTTGTTGAGTGTTAATGACTTAACCACTTGTGAACTCTTGGAAAATCTGCGAGAGGGTAATGAACACGATGAAAACATTCCGGATAATTCACTCACACAAAGATTAATAAGTGTAGATATTGCACAAGAGGCTCCGGCAAGTGGGTTCAAGCTATCATCAAAATTTGTACCTCAGACTGCAACGGATGCCATTGACATATTCTCTGAGGCGGTCATCAGGGACCTGATGGCCGTGAGAACTATAAATAATGGACCTAACACATTTAACATCACGAAGGACCAGAGAATAGCAATAAAGACATTGGCGGAAGACAAGACCATAGTCTGCAAACCCTCCGACAAAGGAGGGAATGTTGTCATTATGTCACGCAATGCCTACATTGGGGAAGCAATACGTCAGCTACAAGACACTAACTGTTACACTCAAATTGACAAAAAAGAATATCTAACAAGCATTGCCACTCTCCATGAACTTTTGAAAAAATGGCATGGCAAACAAATGCTGGACTTAGAAGAGTACCTATTCTTGAAGACCACTAACCCCACTATACCTACCTTTTACCACATACCCAAGGTCCATAAAAATATGGATAAACCACCAGGACGACCGATTATCTCCTCCATAGGAGGTTTAACAGAAAATCTTTCAAAGTTTTTAAACCTCTATCTCTTCGAATTTGTTTTGGAACTTAAGTCCTATATCCGAGACACGACAGACTTCATTGAGAAGATTGAAAGTCTGATATGGCAACCCTCCTATGTAATGATAACATTGGACATAACAAGTCTGTATACGTGCATAGAGCATGGTCAGGGAATAAATGCCATCGCATATTTTTGGGGAAAGAAATCACTGAAATTTGCTATGCATAACAAGATGATACTTGAACTAGTGGATTTTTGTCTAAATAACAACATTTTCCTTTTCCAGGACACTCTATACAGACAGAGGTCGGGTACGGCGATGGGTTCCTGCTTCGCCCCCAGCTACGCGAATTTATTCGTGGGCCGGTGGGAGGAGCAGGAAGCCTGGGGTCCTGACAAAGCCACATGGAACAACAAAGTGGTAACCTGGCACAGGTACATTGACGACCTGTTCCTGGTATGGGATGGGTCCATAGACGAAGCACGGGAGTACATTGGGTCGTTAAACCACAATGACTGCAACCTTAGGTTCACGGGAGACATCAGTGAATCACAAGTTAATTACTTGGATTTACAGGTATCTATAAAGTGTGGGAAAATATCAACTTCCCTGTACCGGAAACCAACAGCCGGGAACAGTGTGTTGTTTGCCACCAGTAGTCATCCCCGTAAATTGATCAATAGTATCCCCTATGGGGAGTTTCTTAGATTGAAACGAAACTGCACCCATGAGGAGGATTTTGATCTAGCAGTCAGAGAGAGTATGGACAGATTTGAGGAAAGGGGTTACAGACCAAAACTCTTACAGGACACCCTCAATCGTGTAAAGGCCCTGCCACGCGATACACTATTCCAAAAGAAAGAGAGGCCCAAAGTGGAAGGGAAGTTTCGCATGGTAACAACTTATTCAGAAAACTCCTTTAAACTAAGGACAATCATGTCGAAACATTGGCACATTCTAAAGACAGATCAGATTGTGGGGTCGGACATACCTGCCACCCCACAATTTACCTTTAGGAAGGCAAGATCTTTAAGGGACCATATGGTCCATAGCCATTTAGACCCGATACGGAATACCAAAGGCACGCTGAAGGAAGCAAAAGGTTTCTTTCCATGTGGGAAGTGCAAAGCGTGTGCTTTCAGTAAACGCACACTCACCTATAAAGTAAGAGGCTGTCGAGGTGAAAAGAAAATCAGCAAATTCATGACCTGTCAGACGGATCATGTAGTTTATTGTTTACAGTGTCCCTGCCTACTGAAATACATTGGCAGTACAATCAATTCTGTAAAATTGAGAATTTTAGAACATATGAGAGCGATTATGAACAAGGACTTTACATACCCTGTCGCTAGACATTTTGCGATCAAGCACAATAGTAATAGAGATCTACTTAGGTTTTTCTGCTTAGACTGTGTACCGGAAAATGTAAGGGGAGGGAACAGACTGCAGACCCTTAGAAGGCTTGAATCGCGCTACATTATTGATTTAGAAACGAAGGCACCAGGGGGTCTAAACATGGGAGAGGAGATGGCTACTCACCTTGGATAAGGGGAGTTAAGGACTGTAAAAGTTGTGTTAGTTGGAATAATTTCTGAAACTGAGAAACTATGACAAGAAGAAAATATGAACTGAAAATTTGAAATGAATGTATACTTATGAAGTATTGAATATTTAAGATGGGTGGTGGGAAGTATGTTAAAATGAGACTTTTTATGTTACAACAATTTGATCCAGATATAATTGCTGGGTAAGACCCGGGGTAATGGTGTGAGTACATGCAGCCAAGATGGCTGCCACTGCCGATACACGGCAAGATTTAGTCTGAGGTAAATTCCAGTTGAAATTTTCTCATGGTCGATGGGCCCTGAATGTCATTTGAGACTATTGAATATTTTATACCTCACACCATTATCGCGAAAGTCAAATACCATACATGAATGAAATCATGAAATCGGGCTTCTTTATGCTTAGGCCGATACACGGCAAAATGTTGAAATGTAAATATCAGCAAATACTGTAATTTAACATATAGAAAACACAGTTTGAAACCAGTCTAAGATGGCGCCATTTTATTTTGGACGCTATAGTCCGTTTTCAATGTCTATTATTAATTCTGGCGTCTCATTTAAAAAGTTGTAACTGCGTGATTCATGGTTGAACCACTGACGAAGGGACGCTGTCCCGAAACGCGTTTGCCTGAATAAAATACCTCCGCTGTTTGTATTGAGCCCGGGAGTGCCGTGTCTTTGTTCCTGACCCGGCTGGGTAAAGGTTTAAAAGGACTAGAGCTGTTATATATATATATATATATATATATATATATATATATATATATAATTGTGTGTGTCTCTGTACTGCAAGGTGCTGTAATTCACTTTCTGTGACTGTAGAACATCACCATCCACTGTCCTATAGGACACTTCAATATTTATATCACACCTCACTCAACTCAAACATGTCCCACTAAAATAATCTGCACCCAACTCCTTTCTGCCCCTCTCAACTGTACACCCCTTCAATGTAACACAGTACATAAGACACCAATATCTTACAAAACGTTCTAGTGTATGTCACAACACTCATTTACAATCTCCTTACTCCATTTCAGATTAAAACAGTATGCCCAAAATGAATACCATCAATAACACTTTACTGAACTACCGGCATTTTAACTACAATCGAGTTAACACTTCACTCTATTACACAGTACTATACTACACTCACAGCTTTTCATTTCACCACACATATAACATACCTTTCTCCTGCCCTGTATCAGTATATTTCAGGCCATAACATTAATCATTTACCCCGAAAACAGTGTTTATCATTAACAAAACCTCTATAATATTAAACATATTTGGTTAGTTCTTAAAATACCTTTTTTCCTTTTTTTGTTCTAATGATTTTTTTCTTTACTCTTCACTTTTTTTTAAGGAGGTGAACAGGTCAATGTAACCAGCAATAGAAACCAAAAAAATATCGCATGGACATGGAGAACAAAGGGGAGAAAAAATACAAATTAGGACCTGATTACGATATTAGGATAGCATTCCTACGAATCGGTACCGGAATGCTTTCCATATGACTCGGATCAGGGGAGTCCGACCGAGGGATTTAGATGCATCGGATACGATTCGGTCGGACTTCCATTGACTTCAATGGGAGCCTGTGCGCTGAACATAAACACAGGCTCTCATTGAAAAAAAGGGAGGTGGGGGAAAGTCATACACCCTGTGGCGTGCACCCCATGGTGCCTGCCACACTGTGCATGCATGGGTAGGGGAGACCCGGGGGTACCCCCACAGGCCCAATTCAGAGGGCCCCGGGTGAAGGGGGGCCTGCTACGTGCACCTGAAGTCTGATTCCCACAGTCATTTATTCTCGGCTAAACCGATTTGGGGCGGCTGTCTGAATCGGTCATCGTACTCACTCGTTCGGAAACCGTCTTCATTGGGCTGTACAATTCGTCTCTGAATGACTCATGCTGCCTGAATCCCGTTAGGAACAGATTTGGACAACCCGGACGGCTCCCCTGCTTCATACTCGGTCGTCTGGAAAGGTGACCGATTTGGTTTGAAACAAGGCTTCCGAATAGGATTCTCCCAAATTGAATGCCGTTCAGAGCCTGTCCTGACGACATCGAAATTGATCCCTAAGTATGCTGTGGAGGATTTTGATTAGCTACCACTATCCCCCGGAGGAAATTTACTTCCTTTGTCCCAGCCACAAAAATCTTGCATAACAGACAATAAGTGGTAGCACTCGCTCACTGATCCACTATAAGTCATTCCTGCCTCATGAAGGTCAAATTACTTGTGGGGCTGCATATGATCACTTGTGGTTTAGGGGGATGGAGAAATGGTAGCTGTGGTCCCTGCTGATTATGTTGCAGCGACCTCCTACAGCTCTATCTCACGCCTCCTCCTTTCGGGAAAAATGTGCATGATGGATGGCAGACAGATTTTTTTCTCAAGCCAGTAGTTCCAAAGGAGCACTGCTGGCATGTATCTCGTGAGATCACTTTCGGGCACAAATTGTATGTGACCAGCTTGGCATTCACTTTCTTCTCCCCCAGTGGATTAGAGAAGAACTGCAATACCACTGACTCCTTCATTCACTTACGGTGCTCAAGCTCTTGCTTTTCTTTCAAGAAAACATGCACCTTCTCCTGCTGCAGTCCACAATGATCTTCCTCAGCCATACTGAAATACAGAGATTGAAATACAGAGGTTCAGTAATGGGGCCTGCAAAAACTAACCGTTTTCCAAAACAAAAAATCCACCTTCCCCTTACTGAATGATACAAGATGGGTGGCTCCTTCCCGTTTCCTGTGAGTGCAAATATGTTTACCTAATCAAAAGATGTTTTACAACCACAAACTGCCTCAGTGCTTCCTCCATAGATGTACCCCCAGTACCAGTGATTTATAAAAGAAAGAAATAATGGTCATGAACCTTACATTAGCGTAAACTAGGCAAACTGTAACACAATCATTTCTATTTTGTTGTAGCCTAACTATAGTATTAAAATCCAAAAATGATATTTTAATCTGTTGCTTTATGGAGGCTACAGACATAGCCCAAAAGTAGGCAAACATTATCAGAAAATATCCTCCAACCATAGACACTGAAACTTGTGATAGAAAGTAATAGTCATTGGGCTATAAACCAAGCCCAATACTTCTATATTACAGCACAACCCGTAGACAGAGTGGTAACTGCTGTCAAAAGAGTGATTGCAGAAGTTTTCTAAAAGGGGCATTGAGCAAGCCCCTTTCAATAGTCCAACAAAGTCCAGACCCTGAGATCTTGCCAAAATACTAATGAAAAGAAAAAGGAAGTGCAGTTTGCTAGTAAAACACAAGTGGAAGAGCAAAGACATGATGAGATAAATGAATGTCGTGGAATTAATAGCAATATCACACCTGAGGTAACTTGCACAAATGGCTATAGCTCCCTCATAATTGCTGAAACTGCAAAAACTCACCATTAGGAATGAAGTAAGATATTCTAAATTCAGTTTCAGTTTCAGTTTTTAAAGTCTTTATTTCGAAGTTTCTTCATAAAAGCCAACATGTAACATATACAAAAGTACAACTTTAAGAAATACAAGTCTTTAAAAAGTACATTGTAAACAGACATTTTCTTTAAAAATCGAGTAAATTACATTACATCAAAAAGAAGACGTTTTATTTCCTGGGAGTTAATAAAAAAAATTCAATTTTCCAATTTATTCATTAAACAACTCATATTGGTATGGTCCTACTGTTACTATTCCCTCATTTGTCACCTTTAATGCGCCTGGCTCTAATGATCCAGGCCCATCCGAGGTATTTTGTCATGCCAATGGACAACCACTCAGCTGTGTTATATCTTAAAATATGCAACGCTTCTTCACACACCCGTACATTTACCCTTCTACATATGGGTTTAAGCCATTTCCGACGTGGTGCGCAGTAAGCAGGGCAGGCGAAAAGAAAGTGGCCCAATGATTCCCTTTTGCTCACTGCAAAAGGGACAGTGCAAAGACAAGTTTTTTTGCCATTTGTTGGTATATTCCCTTATTGGTAGCGTGCCAACTCTAAATTGGTGATAGAGTTTCTTATCTACACTTTTAGTAATAGTGTCCCAGTAGGTCTCGGTTTGGGAAACTACTTTGTGGAGCAGGAAAGTACCAGTCAGAGTAGAGTTCTTTGAAAGCAGAACCAATTCTTCCTTTACAGTGGCCCAAAACAACAGTTTAAATTCTTTTTTCGACGGGAATACCTGTTTTCCCGGATCTGACCACTGCATATGGAGACCCATTCTAAAAAGTGTTGCCTTCACGGTTTTAAACCAGGATATATTCCCTGATCCTAGTAACGATCGCACATCCAGAATCTCGTTGGCAAACATAGATAATTCCGGTGTGGACCAGATACGTCTCCATAAGGCTACCATCCTATATTGTGCCTGGTTTTTAATGGATTGGCAGCCCATATCTAGCATAAGGGGAAGTGAAGGTGTCGATGGTGGGAGACCAACCAAGCTTCGCAAGAACTTATTCTGGATTTTATCCAGAGGGGCAAGATCTACGTTTCCCCATAGATCCGAGCCATAAAGGATGGCTGAACTGATTTTTGCATTATACATTTTTAATGCTGGCAGAATTCTTTTCGTTAAGGAGCAGCGCTGTTCTTTAACAAGACAACCCGATAAACGGGCACATTTTAAACAGAGTGCCTCGATCTGCTCCCTCCAGCGTAACCTATAATCTGTAGTCACCCCTAGGTAGGTCATTACCCCTACTTGTTCCAAGATGGTACCATTCATGGTTACGTAACCCCTTAGCAGTTTATGCTTGGTCAAGACCATGAATTTAGTCTTTGAGACGTTAATTTCAAGATCGTTTATGCTACAGAACTCCACAAATTTATTTATTGCAGTCTGAAGACCCACCTGTGTTTTTGCCAAAATTAGAGTGTCATCGGCAAAGATTAAAAGTGGGAACTTAGTCCCACCCAAAACTGGGGCATCTGTTGGTGTGGTAGAAAGAAACTGCACTACCTGGTTAATGAAGAGTAAAAACAGGGATGGTGCCAAGACGCACCCTTGTCTTACTCCTCGGGTCACAGGGAAAGATTCTGTCACCTGGCCCTGGCTACCCCATCTCACTCTGGCAAAGTTTAGTTCGTGTAGCCTAATTGTTAACTCAAGAAGTTCAGGAGGCATTTCCATTTTACTTAGGGCTACCCACATCTTTTCTCTTGGGACCAGATCGAACGCAGATTTAAGATCTACAAACGCTGCATATATTGTGCCTTCTCCTAGATGCACTGTCTTCCAGTAAATCATAATAAATCTGAGCACCTGGTCGACAGTGCTTGTACTGGCCCAAAAGCCAGCCTGTAGCGGGGACAAGATGTTATCTTCCCTCATTCAAAACTGAATTCTTCCCAGCAACATTTTAGCGATTACCTTCTGTAGGGCGTCTATAAGGCTTATAGGGCGATAATTCGCCGCATTTGTCTTGTCCCCTTTTTTGTGTACGGGGAGAATCTCAGCCCCTTTCCAGGAATCTGGTATTCCCGCTCCTCTAGCGATGGCATTGGCCAGGGAGGTAATATAAGGAACCCAGTTTTCCATATCATGCTTAAAGATATCTGCTGGGACACGGTCCATACCGGGTGCTTTACCAGGTTTGACCTGTTTTAACGCATTCACCGTCTCGGATTCAGAAAAAACTATACTCCCACAGTTAACTACCGGGGAAAGGGACAGATTACTCACCCCTATGGTATGGCTTCCCGTTGACATGCTACTGAACTGGGTCGAGAAATACTCGACCCAGGTCTCGGCAGGAACATGGTTTGCCGGGGTTTGTAGATCACTTGACCCTCCCCATTTGACTACCTGCCAAAATTTGAGCTGGTTGGCGGACAAGCTAGCCTCATAGAGATCCAACCAACGTTGGTCGTCCCATGCTGTCTTGGCTTGTTTTAGTGCTTTCTTGTATTTTGCCCTCTCTACTTTGATATCCATAGTTTCCCTTGTTTTAATAGCAGCTATCAAGGAGCTATGCGCCTTCCGGCATTTCTCGTCGTACCATTTTGCCCCCAGGGGATTCCTACTAGTTTTTGTCAAGCCACCCGTATTTGTAAAGAAGGATTTTAGTTTTGCAAATAGGGACTCATGGATTGTACCAATTTGCTCCAATGATCCCGTGTCATCCAATAATGACTTCACCTTTTTGGTTGCTGCTGATACTTCAAGTGAAATTTTTACTAAGATACCAGGATCTTCCAGAACCCTTCCCCAGCGTACCCTACGACAGTCATTTGTAAGGATTGCCCCCGCTGTGGTGTGGTTTGTTACGTTATTTCTAAACAAACCTCCTTCAACTTTCAGATTTATTGATAGAGGATTATGGTCACTTTCTGGTTTTACAATTATTTCCATATCCTCTAATAGGCTCCAAAACTCCATTTTAATTAAAAAGTAGTCTATACGGTTTGTACTGTAACCATTATCAAAAGTGGCATTTCCTGCCAAATCGGACCTAGACCTCCCATTTGCTGCCCTTAAGTCCCACTCCAGACATATTCCAAGCCACTGCAAAGCGGCCTCAGTTACCTTTTTAACTGGCGGTATGGTTAAGCTGGGAATATTCCATAACTGATCGACTTCGCCATAGCACCCATCTTCCAACGTCAATAGTGGTTCGAACGTACAATGGAGATCCCCTAGCACTGTTACACACTTTTCTCTACCAATGCCATTCAATAAGAGATCTAAATCCTCGATAATTTCGGGGCTCTTCCCTCCTGGTCGTCCCCTTGCGTATATATTAATTAAATAAAAGTCCCGAGTATTTACCCTACTAAATTTTAACCCTTGTAGATCATCATTTAGAATAAGTAGCTCATGGGTCCTAAAACACAAGGATTGTCTAAAACAGATAACAAGCCCCCCAGACGGGCATCCCTTTGGACCTTTGTGTGCTGGTTTAAAAAAGTTCAGATAACCCAAACGAAATAATGCTTCGTTGACCAGCTTTCCTGAAATACAACAATATCATATTGCTCTACAAAGGCCCCCCAATCAATCTCGTCCATTTTCCCCTTCAACCCCGCAATATTCCATGATAAAATCCTAAGTATGTTCACAGGATCAACTGGTGCCTTACCAGGTAGGTCGACAGCCCCCCGCTTCTATCTTGCGTAAAGGTGCTCCTTGTACATTCATCCACCAATCTTATATCAATGGGACCATTTCCCATTTGATCCTCCAGAATAACTTCTGCGTTAATTACTGGTAGTTCAGCACCACTGTCTAACACCTGTGTACATGAGGAATAGGGGGATATAGCTCCAATGGACAGGCTGGGCACCCTAGTACTTTGATCCACCAACCCACTATTGAGTCAATCAACTCCATCCAACCTACTTAGTGGTGCAAACCGATTTGAAAGATGGGGCAAAAACATTGGATGGATAGCCACCTCTGAGAAATATCTATCTCTAGATCTGTTGCTTTGGTGGGAACAGTTTCGGCGGGGATCAAAATTAAGTTTAGGGTAGAAGTAATGTAGGGACAAAGTTTGGACGTCACCCAGTCTTCCAAATCTCGGTTCTCTACAAATAAGCTCTGCTACCCATGGCTCTCTAAAACTGATGACAACACAATCCCCCTCCAGATCTTTTTTGCTGTGTCCCACCCAGTCCACCCTCCTAACATTGAGGATTGCTGCTTTAGACGAAGGTGGGAGTGGTCGGTTCTTGTTTAACCAAAAGTTTACTTTATTACATAATTCTCTATAGGTTTCCACCTTTCCCTCTTCCAGTGGGGCCACTCCAGTTAGAATTGTAGTATATGGTAATGATTCTGGGGGGAGATTCACACACTGTTTTCTTTCTGGGACAATTTTCCTAGTCTGGTTGGTTTGCACTAATGGGCGGGATGGTTTGGGTAATCCTCTGGAGGTAGGCTGAGGATTATTAACTAAAACAACCTTGTGTGGTATACTAACCGCAGAGATCTGCTTATTTTTATCAGTGGCAGGTTTCCGCTCCGGGGCACTAGAAGAAGAGGATGCTGGTTTAACGTTTTCCCCTTATCCCCATTACTCAAAGGCTTTTGCTGTGAATACATTGGTTCGGGCCCCATAGGGGCTGTGCATTGTAGTAACTTGTTTGATATGCCCACATTGTCTCTTACTAATGTTTCCATAAGGTCCATTTTATCATTTAGAAGCCTTGTCCATTCAAAAAGGGGCAAGAGAAGAGATTTGATCAGTAGCTCGATTTTATCTAAAAAAATACCTTCTGCATCATTTTCTATGGTTTTACTATTCCTTGGGGGGGTTTAAAGGCCTAGCTGTTGTGATAGATTGAGAGGGGGCTATAATGTTGGTTCCTAATACTTTTTTGTTACCCTCCTTGTGTATAGAATCTTCCCGTTTCCTTTTACTCGATTTGTGTGTAGGCGTGTTCTCCAAGGATGGAGAACGGGAATTGTACTCTAGACCTGGGACAATGCTAGGGGAGGCCAGATGATCGGTCTCGATGTATTCTAGATTGCGATATAGGGAACTACCTTCTGGTGTAAGGTCTAGGTCAATATCGTTTGTACCCCCCACCATCTCCGCCTCTTGGCAAACAGATACAGAATCTATATCTATAATATTAGAAGCAATGTCTGCCATTTGTGTTAGGGGGACCGGGGTAACTGCATCACAAATTTTCCCTAATGAAGAGCGCTTACCCGTGACCAAGTCAAGCGATAAGCGTTTTTCAGCAAGTGCAATTTATTTTTCAAGGATGCAAGTGGTACGTTTAAGAAATTGGTCTATAGTACCTGTAAAAACTCCATTTGAAGTGGAAACCTGGACATGTCTTACTTTACCGGAACGTAGGGGCATTTTGTTAAGATATACTAACACACCCTGTTTATAAACAAAAATATAGGACAGTGTAAAATAAATCTAATAGACCCTATTTACCCGACAAACTTTCTGAACCAGTCACTGAGATGGAAACGAAGGGGGGGTGGCCCGACCCGACCTCAATTGGCTTTGGACGGCCACAGACGGCCCCGCCCTTGTCCCGGGCTTCTCCCGGTCGCTCCCGCGCAGCGGGACTGGGGAGAACAGTTAATAGGTCTGTAAATTGAGGGGAGGAGCAGGCAGGGAGAGCGGCCTAGGTGCTGTTAATCCGGGATGGCGGGCGCTCCTGGGAATGGTAGTTCCAGTCCCACGCTCGCACTCGCTCGCAGCCCTACTCGTCCAATGCGCTTCCTCCCACAGTCACAGGCAAGGTCAGTGGATGATGAAGAACCCCCCACGAAGCGGGTTCCGCGAGGGGTAGCCTGGATATCAGAAATAAAATCACAGGGTCCCAGCGTTGACTGATGAGTAACAGCAGAGCGTCCCAAATGAGTTCCAGAGGCTGGGGCTTAAGAGCACGAAGGTGGGGAGGAGCAGGCAGGGAGAGCGGCCCAGGTGCTGTTAATCCGAGCTGGCGGGCGCTCCTGGGAATGGTAGTCCCAGTCCCGCGCTCGCACTCGCTCGCAGCCCTACTCGTCCAATGCGCTTCCTCCCACAGTCACAGGCAAGGTCAGTGGATGATGAAGAACCCCCCACGAAGCGGGCCCCACGAAGCGGGTTCCGCGAGGGGTAGCCTGGGTTCAGAAATAAAATCACAGGGTCCCAGCGTTGACTGATGAGTAACAGCAGAGCGTCTGAATTGCACATTACCAATATCTTGAAGGAATCGACCACAGGATGTGACTGTAATAAAAACCTAAAGGAGACATTAGCTCATATGGGAGTAGAAATTGGTCAACTACGTGCGCAGATCAACCTACTACTGAATAAAAATGAGGGATTACAGCTGACCCAAATAGGGAGAGCAGGGAGGGTAAAATGGGGAGAAGTGGCCCCGAGGTGGCAAGGAGAAGTGGAGTGGAGGGGCAGGCTTTTCTACGGTCTATTGGCCTCGATAAGAGCTACACCCGGAATACTAGATCCAAGATCTCAAGTTGCAATAAGCAGGGCAAAGCCGATCAGGTTAGGGAAACAATGCACATCCTAACCGCACCCTACAGACCCCCTATGCATATTCTGTATCGAAGTGCGCACTAGATATGGGAACATAGGCACACTCACTCCCTATCCCCACTGTAGTCAAAGGATGTAGAGTGTGATGGAGATAGAACAATGAAATAACAAAGTGGTGCCCCAGAATTCCCTTAAACCGGGATGTACATTAACTAGTAGGGGAGGAGGGCTATATGGAAAGACAAGGAAAGGTTGGAGTACATAAAGTTACTGCAAAAAAAATATACATGGTTCATGTTCCCAGGTTACCCCCGGGAGTTAAGGTGGACAATGATTCACTAAAGAATAAAGTAATACATAGGATACGGAATCAACGACATTGCTATTCATTATTAAGATTTGATCTCCTTGCCATTATTGCAGAATGAGCATTTTGACTATTTGGTCGTGGAGTTGGCCAAGGAGAAATATGCCGCTGGGCTGGTGGATTTAGACCAGCGTACCTCACCCTGAATGAAATCCTCCATACAATTTAAGTATAATCCCCCCACAAAGGAATACCTACTCAGAGAGAGTGATGATGTACAACCCAATCATAAAATAGAAACTTTTCTTGAAACAACAGAGTAACGCATTAATGCTGATCTCACTGAGACTGGCTAACTCAAGGAAGGGTGTCTAATATCTAGTGGGGAAAAGTTGTCAGGAAACTTGAACCCAACTATCCCCATTCTGGTCCGAGAAGACAGGCAAGTAGATATTGACCAAGACAAACAACAGAGACATGTTTAATCCTCCCCCCACACAGATTGTAGATGTTACACAACAGATTAAGCTGCTTTCTTGGAATGTAACAGGATTAAAATCCAAGTTGAACTTTGTTGAATGGGGAAACTTCATCGACAGATTTCAAATTTCCATGTTGCAGGAATCATGGGCTGGACATCCAATCCAAAAATTGGATTACACAAATGATAGCATAGAAGCTAAACCCTCACCAGATGTCTCTCCGTCAGGTGGCTTCGCAAGCTGGATCAAGACAACTGTAGCTTGTAGAATCAGATTACTTAACATCAAAACCAATGATATATTGGAGCTAGCTATTAATATTATCATAGATATTATTATTCCAACACTAATTGCTTTGAACGATTTATTGGACGCATCTACTGCTTATACCAACCTTATTCTGGCAGGGGATTTTAATTTAACCTTTAAACCTACTCTCGTAGGAGGAAGGAGGAAGATGAGGAAAGGCGCATTCCTAGATGAATGATCCCCCTTCAAGAAACAGTCAAAGGCAACACTACAAGCTGCTTATCGAAAATAATCATATGGTTTGTTTGCGTGCAATGACTGCGTACCATCAGACAAGTAGGCTAGTTTCGCTTTTAAAGGGGCATTCTCTAGAAGCAGAACTCATTATATTGTACTTGATTTACAGCTATGGCCCAATCTACAGGACATGATAGTTATAAATAGAAATGACGGTGACCATAATACTTTATCACTGGATTTCAGGAGTATTCCCCTTTTAAACAGCAATCAAGTGCCCTTATTAGCAGAAGCACACAATTTTTATTTTAATATTAAAATGTGGATTAAATGGCCTATTATACAGTCCAATGGGGACACACTGGCTTGTATTTATACACTAGTCACCCAATGCCTGATGCCTGGTAAATGACCTAGTGAAGGATCAACTCCCTGTTCTGCATATCTTCAAGGAATTACTTGAATCAATTAGGGAACACTTTTACAGTCGTGTGGAGTTGAACTGGAACTGTCTGGAGGAGACCTTCTGGTATGATAAACATTGCAGACAGGCCAAATGGAGGAAACTGTATAAAAAAACACGCAATCAATGGCAAGAAGAAATAGGGGGAAGGAAATTGGAGAGAAATGGCCAGAGCTGCAACCTTGAAAGATGGCAGGACATTTCGGCACATACTTACTCATGGAGCATCTTATGATGTAAAGGACGAAGACTTCTATATCCAGTCACATATCCAGGTGCAACATTTCACTGACTTGAACTTTGTTCAGACCAGGAATGAGAGTTGTAGAAACTGAAGGGGAGCATCATGTTTATAGTGCAAAGCTGTGAAATAGCTTCTCCAATCTAATTTTTCATGGAAGTGCTGTTATTAGCCATAGAAAGTATGAAAAAGGGAAAGTCCCAGGGTTAGGTAAGAAACCTGATGATCTTTTTACTCTGAGCCAGTTGTTTGGGTATTCTACTGAATGTGATATCTGGGGAAGCCATTTCAGTCTCTTGGACAGGCCGGTTGGCCAAAGGTTGTCCCTTCCTGCGCCCGTCATCATCAGGAAGAGGCGGGACGGCCCCCTTCCATGGCTCTGGTAGGTTGGGCAGAACACTTTATTTGTTGAGCCCCCCGGTGTGCTGCAGGCTTGAAAGGTATTGAACAGCTACTCTGGTGCTAGCCCGTCTGAGATTGCTCCTACGCTAATCTCTTATTTCCCTCAGTTGTACCAATTTTGGGAAATTGACTCAAGTGAATTTTGTGTCTGGGACATGTGGGGGTGGCTGTGCTCATATAATGGTCAAATTCTGAGCTTTTTGATTTTTTTATTGTCTTGCTTACTGTTAGGGTCAGATGTTCTAAAAATAATTGTTTTTTTCTTGCTTGCTTTTTGGTCCTAGCTGTGACAAGAGGAGCACGTGGGTTGGTACGCTGAGGGTCCACAGAGCCATGGGCAGAAGAAAATGTCCGGATAAGGCCCAGGGCATGTCTTGCTCTAAAAAGAAGGCTAGGGGTGTAGTTTGCCAAGCGACAATGTATGGGATTGAGTCTATACTTACTGAATGTCACAAAATAGCTCAGTTGGGACATCCCAGGTCTCCTCCCAAACAAGAAGTCCCTCCAGCCCAACCATAATTTCGGGGTCTTGACAGAGCTTCCCCCTGCACCCCCTCCGCCAAAAAAAAGCATTTTCCTCTAATGTTTAAGAACTCTCACAAAGGGAGTGGGACATGCCTCAGAAGTGGGCTCATTGAACTTGAACCCGAGCCAGATCCTCTTTTACCTTATAGTGAGCCTTGGGATTACCCAGTAGAGGTGTACGCAGTTCAACTAGAATGCCACAATAGATTTGAAGCCCTCGCTGACGTGGAGACCGGGGCTACAGGGGGAGGGTATGATGGTCACAGCGATAATTGTAAAGTCTATGCAGGCGAATTGTAGGCGCTAAAAGCAATTAATAAATACCTGAGAGATGAGGTAGTTTTTTCGGAGGCTGGAGTTTGCCGATTTAAAGGAGAGGGCAAAAAGTTACAAGATCGTTTCAACAGAGATCAGTTCAGAATCACTGACTAGTGCCCCCAAGGGAGCTGTTGCTATATGTCCGGGGTTGCCCAGGATGGTCGATGCTAGACCACCACATAGTGCTGGCATAACCCCCTCATCTTCTCTAGCCCATGAGGTCATTGCTTTAGTGATAACTATATCAGCAACCCAGTAGTATCCCGAGGCTTCCATCATGACAGGGGGGGGTAGGGGCGAGGTCTCACTTGATGTAGGGTGACCCTCTCTACATGGTCATGGGGAAATATTTGTAAAGGGGGTTGTGAAGGATGGCGTCTATAGCAGATCCAATCCCCAAGGTAATAAAGTATTGATATACCTAGTAGAGGTACCCAAACTTCAAAAGGATGGGTATGAAGACCCAGATTCAGTTAAGAATAAGGTTATTTACTGGTTTAGGACTACCCAACACCATCACTTAATCGGAAGAGACGAAATCAAGTTTGTTGAAAGATTATGTTTCCTGGGGATGTTAAAGGATGTGGTTAAAGTTAACTTTTTCCACAGGGCCTATAACTAATTCAGTTGATGCAGGAAGGCAGGGATGATCACCTCAGACAGGAGGACTGTCGCCCCAAGATAGAAATGCCCCCTGGGCCAAATGCAACTATGTACCAGCAAGAAGCTTTCTCTCTCCCTGGGTTGGTCATTAACTCTGAGGTCTATTGTGAGTCATCCAATATGGGCCTAAGGAGGGAAGGGGTGCTACTCACCCCGTAAATGAGGAAGGGGGGATTTTAGTACCCACAGTATCATCCGCAGTAATATCGAAGTATGCCACCGACATAAGGGTCTTGGGGATTCTAAAATACCCAATTTTACCGATTCGGTATTTCAGAATCGGGAAATGGTATGTAGCTAAAAATTCGGTAAATATTACCGATTCGGTAATATTCGGTATTACCGAATCGGTATTTACCGATTCGGTAATTCCCATTCATTCCTATGGGCCTGGAGGCCCATAGGAATGAATGGGAAGCCATTCACTGTTACCGATTCGGTAAATACCGAATTGGTAATAGGGGGATCACATTCAAGGGTAGCAGGGTGTCACATTGACACCCTGTTGTACCCCTGAATCGTGCATGTGTGCACATGTGGCACACATACATGCCCTAAGGGCATGTATGTCTGCCACATGGCACTGTTGAAAAAGCACAAAATTGCTTTTTCAAAGGTTTTCGATATTTACCACCAACTTGTAGTTGGTGGTAAATAACGAATCCTTAAAGCACATAAGCACTCTTAAATGTGCTTCCTCCATACCCCATTCAGTAAATAATTATTCGGTAAATACAGAATCGGTAAATACCGATTCTGTATTTACCGAATCATCACCTACATTGGAAATGGCATCCATACCGGGCGGTAAGCCTGAAATTTACCGAATTTCGGGTTTACTGACTGGTAATGAGCCACCTACATCGGGCCCTTGGTTTTGAATGTGGCAGGGATTACTAAACGGCTAGCAGACCCCGATTGGTGTACGTTTGTGGAGCTACATTATGTGATTTAATTTCAAGAAACCTGGAGTTTGCATACTCCCTATAGAAATGGGTACTCCGCATATGGGTTAAATTCCACTAGGAAAGAGTTGAAGAGACCCTCAGGAGGTCTAACAATAGGTGTGAAAAATGCTCTTGGTTGAATCAAGTTAGTCCACGTAGATTCTCAAGATATTTTAGTAGTAGACTTGGCACTCCGCAGTGGTTGGAAAACCAGGACTTTTATCCTCAGAAGCACGAGTTGCACGGGGCTCTGAGGGAACCATTACTATTCACACCGTGACCATGCCCTGTCTGAACTCCCAGATAATGTCCTTGTGCTGGTAGCCAGTGATTGTAATTGTACTTTCAAACCATTTACCCTCAAGTCATTAGATTAGACTGAGGAGTGGGATAGCATGTAGCAAATCCCACAGCTTGACCTTTACCCAGTTAGATGGTCAAAGAGAGGAGGTCAGGTGCTGGCCCTCACATTTCAACATGATTTGAGAACCACCAATGGGAGAACAAAATAATTCTTATCCAAATGGTGAATGAACTTTCAATAGACCAGGATATGGCAGCAGAATTGATTATTTCTTAGTTGCTCACAAACTTTGGCCCCTCTTTAACGACAGGTTAGTGGCCAAAAGATCAGATAGCGACTATAATGCCCTTATCCTCCCCCTTAAAATCCAGGGTGAACCTGAAAAGGATATTAGGAGTATGTCTGATTTGGGTGACTTATTTATTACAAATAACCAGAGAACAATTAGATGGGACTGGGTGGAGGAACACCCAAGGGCTTTGGAAATAGTCAAAGGTAAAGTTTGTATGGAGATGAAAGAGCTGAACAGATACCCTAAAGACAAAGTAACCATGAAATTGGGCATTCGCTATGAACTCCTGTATAATGAGATTAGGGACTTGCTGGGTAAACTGCGCAAGAAGTGCAAACTGGAGGAAGAAAAGAAACAGTCGAGGTGTGACTCACAGGTAGCATGGTACAACCAGGATTGTAGGAAGCTAAGGGGGAGCTTTTACGGGCAATAAAATCTAACATGCGCCTTGATATAGTGGCTTGTAGAGCAAGGTACGGTCAAGCATTAGAGTCAGCTAAGAAGAATTGTGAAGGTTCCTTATGGCCCTCCCTACAAAAGACACTGACAGCCAACGACTCTAAGACCTTCTGGAAAAAAAGTGTCCAAATGGCTTAATGGCAGAAAGACTGTATTGGAGTATACAGTACAACCTGAATAGTGGGGATCTCACTTTGGATGTCTCTATGCTTTAGGCAATTTGGAGGTAGAGAACCCTAATGAAAGTAGGGGGGGTTCTATGTGGAGCGGTTGAAGCTCTAGTTTTTTGTCTGGAAGAAACACAAGCAGCGATTCGAAACTGTGTTCCAGCCAGAGCCCGCAGCCGTGATAGAATACCAACTGAGATGTACAGAGATGATCCAATTGTTTGGGGCCCTTACATTAATAGGCTAACTAAAGTATACCATTCGGTATGGATATCCCCCCTTAGGGGAATAACAAGGGTGAAAGAGCCATCCCGACCAGCTTCAGACCCATAAGCCTCATTAATTCCCTGCAGAAAATTTTCTGCAAGCAGTTATTGGCTAGGATCCAGGATTGGATTTCAGAGTCTCATATTCTGAGCGATTACCAGGCTATCTTTCCTGCCAATATAAGTACACTGGACCAGGCCTTTTGTTTTCACGTGTCTATGTCATCAAAGGTGGAAAGCTATACGTGGCCTTTGTTGCCTTACAGTCCACATTTGACCTAGTACCTCGGGCCGTTCTCTAGAGAGTAGTGCAAGAGATGGGATTACCCTCCAACCTTTTGGAAATCCAAATTAGATTGTACTCATCAAACGCAGCCCAAGTCAGATGGGGGGAGAATATCCAAATAACAGAGCAATTTCCAATCAAGAGCGGTGTGAGACAGGGGTGAGTGACAGCGCCAACCCTTTTTTCACTTTGTATTAGCAGGGTGGTCCATTTTTTAGATAGGGATGGGTGTGATGCCCCTAAAATAGGAGAGAGAAGAGTACCTGCACTCATTTTGCCAACAATACCCTATTAATTTCTAAATCCCCTCAAGGCCTACAGCAACTGCTAAATGAATGAATTTATACGGTTCTGGAAGTTGCAGGGCCTGGTACTAAATGAGGCCAAAACAAAATATATTGTCTTCTCTAAAGGGATTGCAAAACCACCTAAAAGATGTTTGTATGTAGTAAGCAGTATCCCGGAGCAAGTATCTGTCTTTGATTATCTGAGAATTTGTCTAACATCTAACCTGAACTTAGCTCCCCATATCGACACAGTAAGGCTTCCGCTAATCCAGCAGACTGCCCACATAGGCAAAATACATAAAAGTACGCTGTCCAGGAAAGTGGCCCCTGCAGTAGAAATTTATAACATCAAATATCTAGGGGGGGGGGGGGGCAGTCTATGGGGCAGAACTTTGAGGTAGTGGTAACACAAATTGCCTTACCATCGTAGAAAATCGTTTTTTAGATCTCTTCTAAACCAACCCCCCCAGTACCCTTTTGACCCCATGTATCTGGACTTCTCTCATAGACAACTGGCGCGCAAGCTACATTATGAATTGCTAATGTTTTGGCATCGCTTTGTCACGTGGCGGATAGGGACATTGTCGGCATCATTAAATTAGCATGGCTCATGAAACCATGATGCTGCTTTTGCACATAACTACATAGCTTTGTTTTTACAAGACTTTGATTATACCTTGTACATGAGAACTGTTTGCTGTATTTATTCTCTGCTTGTTCCTGGAGTTTATTTTGCACATTGTGAGCAAGGTCGATAAACAAAGCCCCTTGTTATTCTGTTCTGGTCAGGCCCAAGCACCTAGACAAAACACACTAGCACAGCTGCTGCTGGTAGCTCGTACTTTAATATTACAGGGATACATGTTTAGGTAACAGACAGTTGGAGAGGGATCTTTCCAGGGAGAAGAGAAACACCCAGCTTCGATGTAGAAATCTTATCTATGCATTAAGGTATGGGATCTGATGACAAAACCCAGAGATCTTCTATTATATAATAATACTCATTCCTGCCAAGGGGAGGGAGGTTAGGCTCTATAGACCCTTCTCCATTGTCTTTATACGATGACATCTCCCTTCATAATGTATGGACTGGCTGCAATGCTGATTGTATTACTGTTATGCATTTTTCTGCGTTTGTGGCTTGTATACTGCATGTTAGAGCTCGTTAGTTAAAATAAACATTTAAAACTATATTTGTGTCTCGGTCAGATCCTATTGTGGACAGGAGCGAGAGTGTAAGTAAAAAGATGTGTCCTGTTACCACGATTCCTTTAGAGATCCGGGAGTTTTGTGTTCTGGGTTGTCTAATCATTTGCTTCTCCGTGTTTGTGTAGGAGAGCGAGTGATACACTATAACTAGTTGGTCCTGGGCTCGCGGGTACTAAGGCTGTAGGAAGGCAGAGCCACTATACACCAAGGTCCCATAATCTGGTGCATAGTTCTGTGCTTGTGCAGAATCTCTGCAACAGCTTGTGTTCCATTGAAGTGGTAGCTTCCTACCGAGAAGTGATAACGGGTCTCTTGAAATGGTCCCAGGTAACCTCCATCTCAAGGTTTATCTCCTTGAGGGGCCAATTTAGGATGATAGGGATGGAGGTGTATTGGTTCAATCCTGAAAGCTTGTCCCTAATATAAAAAGGCTAGGGTGAAAGTGTTATACTGGGAAACAATAGCAGAAAAGGAATCATCTAATTTGGCTGGTACTCTGACCAAGGATTTTATTAATTTTAAATTTGCCCCGTGTTACAAAGAAACAATTGATGAAATTGTCCCCCATCTGGCACATAAACTATTCAATTTCGTCACAAGACTGTATCCACAAAATTGTTTTCTAGCAAGTGGTGCTGAGATGTTTCCCCTGATGACCTTTGTCCGTCCTGTAAAGCCTGTCCAGAATCTATCACCTGTTTTTTTCTGTCCCTAATACAAAAACCTGAGGGGCAGTGGATTATTCCATTTTGTAGACTAGTTGGTCCTGGCCACTATCTTGAGGTGGTGAGAATGTTGTTAACTGACACACACAGGGTAATAGTATGTGGCCAGGCCAAATATTGGTATTCACTATGGATTAAGCGGTCCAAATGGATAGTATGAATAGTTTTTTTAATCCTTTTTTTTCTCACAAATTGTTTTTTATGGTAGCCATATCTTCTTTTAAAATGTTTTTTCATTGTGCATATTGTTATAAACCTGCCTGGTGCTGTGTACTTTTTATGATCGCTATGATTAAAATCCAGTTTTATATGATATCCAATGCTATGGCCAAGGGGGCTGAAATACCAGAAACATGGAGAAGTGCTGAAATAATCCCACTATACAAAAAAGGAGACAAAGATAACTGTCCAATTACAGACACATCAGCTTGATGAATAATGCAAAGAAACTATTTAGCAGACAGTTGCTGGCAAAGATACAAACCTAGGCGGAAGAAAATCAAGTATTTCCACATCTTCAGGCAGGCTCAGGTCATATTCCAAAACTACAAACCAGGTCTTTTGCTTTATTTTAATACTTTGGAATACAGCAACGTTAAACATTGGTAAACTGTATGTAGTGTTTGTTGACCTGCAAGCAGCTTTTGACTTGATTGCCCAGGCAAAACTATTGGATACACTCAAAGATTTGGGAATACCATCTAACCTGCTTCATATAATAATAATACCCTTGTAGAACTTCAAGTGAGCTGGGGCAGATAGGGAAAATTGACGGAATGCATAAACATCAAATGGAAAGTTTGCCAGCGATGCATCTTAGCACCAGCCTTGTTCACTCTCTACGTCAGTGGGTTCATCGATACACTATATGGCTGCAACAGTAATCGCCCGAAATTGGCAGTAACAAAGACTCCGGGGCTTACTTTCCGAAGACGAAATGCTATTAATTTTTTAAAACCCAAGTCATGCAGAACTTAAGGAATTGGTTCTTGATCTTCTGCATGATTTATTTATATCATAAGTTTTGTATAGCGCTAGCTCGACCCAAGGGTATCAGAGCGCTTCACATCAGGTACAATAATGCGCCTTAGCGGCGAAGGCAGAATCCACATCTGGTAAACTTAAGAGCATTGCAAATAACATTACAATACAGATCTTGTGGTCCACAGGAGGGTTGCGGCAGCGGGGTATGAGACAGAGGAGATCCTTTGCTGCTTGCGAGAGGGGAGTCCATCAAGTCGGACGACATGTGGAAGAATCAAGGTGGTTAAAATTCTGAGATGACTGTTCTTTCATCCACAACAGGGTTGTGGAGCGATGTCGAGCTTTTCCAGCATGTCCTGTGTTCTTCCCGTTAAGTTCAGGTGCGCTCAAGGAAGAGGGCTTTGAGTAGGGTCTTGAATTTCGGGAAATAGGAGGTCATTCTGATGTGGGGGAGGGATGGAGTTCCAGATCTTGGGTGCATTTCCCGCAAAGGATTTACTTGTGGCTTTGCGTTTCCGAGATTTTAATAGAATGAGAAGGAGCGTGTTGGAGCTTCTGAGATTCCTGGTCTGGCCGGCTCTTTTGAGTTTCGCGGCCAGGTATTCTGGTTTATGACCAGGAAATGAATGTATCTAAAACTATATTTATGACCTTCCACCTGCATAATGCAAAAAGAACAATGGATGGACAGTATGATGAACCCCTCATCAGCCAGGCTAGCTTGATTCCAGTGGCATGGAGATCACAGGACCCACGTCTGGGCATACACGTCCCACTCAAAGTGACAAATGCAAAAATAACAATTAATAAACAGAATGTTGAACTATGTCAATCATTCACCTCAGTCCCGAGATCTGGGCCTAAATCCATTGTTTTCTTGATCCCATGCCATTCCAGTTTAAACCCAGCCATATGCAAATTAGTCTTGACCCTGCTCCCTAAGGGAACAGTCCAGCCTGACCTGCCAGGCCAGGTCCTCCCTGGACTGGAAACAAGCATCCTGGGACCTGTTTCGGGGTTTCACCTCTCATCAACCAGGGTAACTTGATTCCAGCAGCATGGTGAGCACGGGACACACGGCTGGGCAAAACTGTCCCACTCAGGTGACAAATGTAAAAAGAGAAATCGATGGACAGAATGTTGAACAATGTCAAACATTCACCCCATAGGTCTTTTTCGAGGGAAACTGAAGGGAACCTCAAGCTGGGATCTTCTTGGTTGGAGCAAAGCAAGGATTTGGACTATCTGAGAGAGAGAATAGGATGTAGATTATCATGGGACCCCCAACTATTAAAGAGCCAGATGGCCCTACAGTGTGTTGAGTCAGCAACCATGAAGAAATTGAATACATATAACTTCAAACAAATATTACATGCATTTGAATCTATCACACAAGAGGACTTGGTGCAGCCCTCTATGGAGATCTGGGCTTGGATCATATCAAGGGCATGGTGAAAATAGAGAATAAATGTATACAATCAATACTCATGCTGCCCCAAAGTGCTCCACTTACATGATGCGTTTAGACCTAGGCTTAAAGAATATAGCAGATGTTGTGACCCTCAAATCATTGACTTATTGGATAAGGCTCTGGACCAGCAAATCTCAGATCCCCCTTAAACAAGCAATTGATGACCTGAAAGCCTTAGATAATTCAGGCTCAATATCTTGGTTCAAATACATCAAGACTTGGATATTTGAGCTGAGCCTACATATAGTTTGGGATAATCCATGGCAGATTACCAAGGAGAGCTTAGGCCAACTAAGGAAAAGATATTGGAAGCATGTATACATATGGTGACTGATTGAACCAGTATCCAGTATTTTGACAAGGAGATTCCTTCATTTTAAGTGCAATCCTGAATTTGAATTGTTTCTGGATGGCATAGAACTACCCCAAGCTAGATCTATATTATTAAAGGTTAGATATGTGCTATTACCTGAGAATACATTTAGAAGTAGGTGGTGGGAGAGTATCAGTTCACTTACCTGACCACTTGCAAAGCAAGTCCTGAGTCTGAGGAGCACTTTCATTTTTTTTACCCCTCTTGTTATAATTTGAGGAAGACTACCTCATCCCTTTTAAAAAACAGACAGACCCTGGGGGTGGGTCCCTGGGGACCTAGATGGCTCAAGGAGGAGGGCTGCATGGCTCCTTCCCCTTTCAAAACACAACGCACAGCCACTGGGGTTAGGGTCTTTGGGGCCTAATACGACTTGGAAAGGGGAGGCTAGGGGGCTTTCCACCTTAGAATTTAGCCTCAGGGGATAATTTCCTGGGGCCAAAAAAGGCTCAGGGAATGGGCCTCTCACCCCTCCTCTGTTTAAAGTTATTTGCTCCCAGGGAATGGGGTCTCTGGGGCCTTTTAGAGCTTTGGGAGTGGGTTCATGTGCCACATACACTTATTATTCGAGTTTGGACCAGGGCACAGTTAAGGCTCAGGAAGCTATACAAACCCCTCACCTTAATATATATATTTTTGCCCCAGAGGATAGAGTCCCCAGAGTCGGCAGACCAACCCTATGCCATTCACGCCAAAGTATGAGTGCAGCGTGGGGTTGATAGCCTGCCCACGCTTCTGTTTTAAAAAAAAAATCGTGGGAGACACAAATCCATTGCAGCTTCTGCCGAAATCTTTTTTTTAATGCTTTTTTGGCCCAGCAGGGTCCCTGTGGGACCCCGCCAAGAGGCCTAGGGTGTCAGGGTAATCTTCCCCCTTTTCTTTTTTTTAAAGTTTCCTGGGAATCAATTCAAGCTGAGTCCCAAGATGGCTGCCAACACTTCCTGGTTTGAAGTGTTGACAGCCAATCAGAGCTAAGCACGAGATCAGATGGGAATGCAGATCCTCTGTGTCGCTATATATACAATTGAAATGTCTTTTAATAACTCCGTGACTACTGAACAGATTTACACCAAATGACAAAGACACTTCCCTGGACCAACATATACCTTTCTGCCATATTTGGTGTAATTCTGTTCCGTAGTTTGGGCTGTAGCCATGTCTAAAAATGTGTTTTGGCTCCCCCCTTTTTCTCTGCCTCTGCTTGACAGATCACCCCAAAACTTTCAAGACAACAGCTGAAGTGAGTAGCAAACTAGTTTTGAAAATGTTGCCAGGATTCATCAAACAACGTCAAAGGTATTGACAAATGAAAAAAAACATTCTTCCTATAGAAACAAGGTCCTACCTATAACTACCAACTAACAACCTCCAGTAGCTAATATATATATCCATGTGCCAACAGCAAAGCAATTCACAACCTGAGAGAAAAGGTGAAGCAGCCATTTTATGAATCAGTGCACAGTTCCTGGGAGGGATAAAGTATGAATAGGATGTAAGAGGTCAGTGTAGAGGTATCTTGACCCCTAAAGGGACTGACGGAGGGGTCTGTAGGGAACCCCTCTTGGGCAAGATATTGGCCAAAAAGGTTTTAGTCATCACACATGAGGATCCATGGATGCACCAGAGTGCTCAGCATGGCCCATGAATACATGGCAGATCAGCGGATCCTGAACCCAATTAAAAAACACATGCACCCACTCACTGACCCATTCATATACTCTTTCACACACTCACATACTCTCTCACATTCCCATACAATTACTAATACATCCTTTCAAAGACCCAGAGAACCACTCACACACCCAATCCAAGATCTACACAGGCACTTACATACCTACTCATACATCCACATACACAGCCACACCGCCACTTGCACACCCACTCAGAAACCCACACAGCCACTCACACAACCATAAAGCAAAACAATTGAATCATACACCCACACAGCTATACTCATGCCACTCAGAGTCCCACACACCCACTCATACACCCATATATCTACTTACATTCTGCCTCCATTTGAATACACAGTGGATCATTGGATCCTGACCCCAATAAAAATACATACACTCACACCCACACAGCTATCCACACACCACTTAGAGACCCACACAACCACTCACACACCCATTCATCCACCATACACCCGTTCACACATCCTCTCACAAATCATACAATCAAACATCTACTCAGAGACCCAGAGCATCCCTCACACACCTACTCACAGACCCACTCATGCACACCCACTCGCTCACACCCATATAGCCACTTACACACTCACTCACAGACCTGCACAGACATTTAAGCACCCACTCATACACTCATATAGCAAAACCACTCACACACCCACTCACACCCCCATACAGCCACTCACATACCACTCATAGACCCACACAGCCACATACACACCCAATAATACAACCACATACTCACATACCCACTTACACATCCATACAATCGCTTACATACCCATACAGCTACTCCTATACACACAAAATCAGCCATATACCCACTCACACACCCAGTCACAGATTCACAGAACCACTTACATACCCTTAAAACCACTCACACACCCATACAGCCACTTACACACCCAGTCACAGATCTGTAAAACCACTCACACACCCACACAGGCATTAGACAACTATTCACATGGCCACACAGTCACTGTCACACCCAGTTACACACACACTAACATACCCACTAACACACACATATAACCTCTCACACACCCACACAGTTACTAATACAGCTACTCACACACCCACACACAGGCAGTGATAAAGTTTTATGAATTTTAAGAGGATATCTTTGTATTAAAGGTGTTCTTTGGTATTGAATGTTTGATTTTGGTTCGGGACGGATTTGTGGATCCGCCATGGATCCACCTGTAACATAGCCGGCAGACCCGTATAATAACTGTATTTCAGTTACAAAAAGAGGCCCTTAAAAGTATTTAAAATCACAATTAATACATGAAAACAGATGTACCAATAAAATCAAAGCACAGTTATCCATACTAATAGAATAAAAAGAGAGCCCAAACCTTTGAGGCGGGTAATCTCAGGAACCACAGCACCAATCACAACACCCAATACAGCGTTGAAAAGGGCAGTTGCAGCAGAAGGACATGGGCTATGCCGACGCCCACCATATACATTTAAAAGGTAAAACAACCGTGCCAGCAAAGTAGTCCCTTGTGGGCGTGTCTGCGTTGTGCTGTGGGCGTGTGCTGGGGGCGTGACAAACGCTGGGGGCGTGTGGTACATTCCGCCCTTCATGCCATGTCTCATATTGTGTGCTAATCCCACCCTGCTCCCTTTAAATACCCCTGCACCCCATAATCATAACCCACCCTTACTCCTTAAAATACCCCAAAACCCTTAAACACTAACCCATCTTAACCCTATAAATATACCCTGTACTCCAAAACCCAAACCTATCCCTAAACCCTAAAAATACCCCTGTGCCCCATAACCCAAACCTAGCCCTGAACCCTATAAATACCCCTGTACCTCAAAACCCAAACCTACCCCTGAACCCTAAAAATACCCCTGTACCGCAAAACCCAAACCTAGCCCTGATCCCTAAAAATACCACTGTACCCCAAAACCCAAACCTACCCCTGAACCCAAAAATACCCCTGTACCCCAAAACCCAAACCTAGCCCTGAACCCTTAAAATACCCCTGTACCCCAAACCTAGCCCTGAACCCTAAAAATAACCCTGTACCCCAAAACTCAAACCTAGCCCTGAACCCTAAAAATACCCAAACACCCCAAAACCCATACCTATCCCAAAACCCTAAAACTACCCCTGTACCCCATAACCCAAAACTATATCTGAACCCTTAAAATACCCAAACACCCCAAAACATATACCTCAGTACCACAAAACATATACCCCTATACCCATACTTACCTTATCCAAACATAAAAAAAAACATGTTTTTACCATTCATGCAATTACAACGAATTTCGTTGTAAAGGAATGCATGGTAAAAGCATATAAAATGTAATGCCATGGGTTATAATGGCATTACGGAGTCATGGTACTTTCGTAATGAAAGTATGCGGAGTGATGGTATGCGGAAAGAAAGTTGCGGAATAATGGGTGTTTACCCTCCCCCGGTAAGTACATTGGTGGCACGGCGGCCCACATCTCCTGCAACATACTCATATTTTTTCCCCACCCATTTGAAAAATGCACAGTTCTCTCTCATTGATGGCCAGCACCGACATACACTTTTAGACACACCTCCCGCCACAAGTTCTAGAATTGCGAACTTTAGAGCTGGGGAGCTACGTTCGAATCTTGGCATCAGCTCAACATCCTGTGATTCCAGGCAAATCGCTTTGTCTCCCCGTGCCTACCACAAATGAATGTGTTCTTCTTGTCATGTATTCCTATAGGTTCTGAATCGATCCCCCTATTCCTGACCCTATTCTGGTTAAACTAACTATCAAGTTAACTAACAGTCAGCCCATGAGGCAAGAACAGCCCCCATGATGCAGATACCGTTATCTGACGCAGTCACACTACGGCACAGGAACGTGTTATCTGATTAGGTCATAACGCTTGAGATCTAATTAGACAAGCGACATTCCTCCAGCCCCTGATAAGGCATACGACGTTCTCATAACAAATCAAACCTATGACAACCTGGAAAATCCGTGCGGCCATTGTTTTGATTTCACAGAGAACTTTAGTAAAGAATGTGCTAACGAGCAAGTCGTATGACATCTTTATTGACGTATCTATGTCCATCCTTACGTCAATCTCGGCACCTTTAAGGTATAAATATTGCCGATCTTGCCCTATGCAAACACACGCGTGGTGACAAGACGGAGCAGCCATACTTGCCGAAGTCGAGAGCAGAAGCAGACCCCGCTGGCAGCAGCCCCGCCTTCCTGACGCGCTGAGAGACGCGCTGCTATCTCAAGCCGAGAGACCCAGCACCGGCGCTTTCGGGCAGCCCTCGCAGGCAGCCTGGAATATCGAGAGCAGAGAAAGAGATACCATTCCTCATTCATCCTAACTTCCAGGTACAGAACTGAATAACCCCTCACAGAGAATTCTTTAGTTATTCACTTGGCAAAAACAAACTTAACTTAAACTGTAACTTTCTATTCCCGCCCACGCATTAGACTTAGGTCAGGTACACGGGGTAGGCGTATTTAGAAACACCAGTTGAGTACGTTTAGTCAAATGTATATATGTATGTAAATATATTTTAATCATTTCAAACATCATATGGCTCAGAAACCATATCAATGTTTTTACAGTATTATTTTATACTATTGCTTTTAATGTATGCACTTTACTTAACTATAAGTATTGCAATAATATCGATCCATTTCTCTTGTACGAGAAAAGAGACTGATCAATAAATGACACCTTTTTATTGAACACGCCCGTCTCTTCCTTTTCTCTACAAATCTGATGAGACTAAGAATGCACGTACTGACTGAGTAAAATAATTGCCTTGTGCTCACACGACTCTTGAGATTGACTCTTGATTAGGGGAGAGCAAAGTTGTCATGTTCTATGGTTGTCAGAAACTAAATCCCTTCTTGTCTAATCAGGGAAGTTAATTCCTCCTTGAACATTCGAGAAAGTTTCTAGCGAACTCTGAGCTACGCTGGCAAACCCAAAACTTAAGTCTAGTATCGACAGTAGTAGACCTAGTTAACGTCTGGCCTAGGCCTTTACTGCTGTAGGTATTATTCCAATGCGCAGAGCCTATTGGGAAAATAGGAGCTACACTACATGGCGCCCAACGCGTTTGGAAAGGGCGATAAAACTAACGTAAGACATTTAGAGTAACTCAGTCGTGCTTTCTCACTCAGACCCCTTTTCCCATTATACTCCAAAGACGTCTGGAGTGGGTGAAAGGTTATATCCTCCAAAACCTCGCAGGAGGGAACTCCTATGTATGGTTCTTGGTATAGTCAACGTTGAAGGATACACTGTTCCAAAATATTGTGCATCTAATCTCTGTTTCCATAAAGAAACCTGATCTGCAAACAGCTATAATACCATCCGGTCAGTAAAATGACTGAAAGTGATGATGAAAGAGAAACAGTTAGATTAGCAACTGAACTCGCAGATGCTGATGCTACCATGCAAGCAGCAGACCCGAATATAACACTCATTCCGGTCATTAAAAGGAGATCTATAACCTTAAACTTATAGAAAATGGACTGACACCTAGAGGTGGCACAGTCATATTCGTAATCGAGGCACACGAATATCGGCAGACAGAGGTATACTATTCATGGATACATTTTCCAGCAGCTAATGCTGTAACAAAGTACTTCCACTATTACAAAGTAGAGGAACCTCCTAATGAGTACACTCCTTTCGAGGAGGTGGAAGTACCACTCAAATTCCAAGAGCATTTGCTCTTATTTGATGGCGCCCTAATACATAACAATCACATTACAAGGCTCGGTCCTTTAGGAAGACCAGGAGCAACGTGGCCGGTCTTAGCCGGATACACACCACATCCAGACATCGAAAGAATGCCTGCAGCAGAACTGTTAATACAGATAAAACAACTACTAAAAATTCATAGACAATTAGTTCAGTATGTAATGCGGACTTCAACAATTCAGCCAGCGATTAAACTTCCACAGCTGACCCCTCACCAGGGGAACACAAATAAAATCACACCACAGAACATCCAATCCTGCCTAGGTAAAGTTCCAGCTAAATGGGAACAAATACCATTCTGGTTGGCACAGAAAATCACCCAAATAGAGGCGGTGTTTCCTGACACCACCCCGCTAGAAAAACACAGGATTCTGACTATATGTCTCCCAATGGGAATCGCACCACACATTGAGGACTGTGACACTTGGGGTACAGTCTTTGCTTCCATCTACACAAAAACGCACAGTGTTCCATCCATTTCGGTAATACCAGATGTGCTAAAACAAATTCAAGATGAATACGGTCCAGAACCAGCTTTAACTCTTGGTATGAAATTACTAAAAGACTTCAAGCAGGTCTCGGCTATATTATTAGCCAACATAAAAGGTGAAGCAGCAAACGTGGCGATCCGCCAGAGGTTAAAAGAGACAGATATAGCAGACCAACCAGCTGAAATTGCCAGAATCATAGAAAAATCCTATGAGGAACTAGGTAGAGATAGTCTAGGTGGAATACCAGTAAAACCGCAACTGACTGAAAGTCCAGAAAAAATATTTTTTAATAATAATTCACCAAAAAAGAACTGGGATGGAAACAAACAATCCAATCCTAAAGAAAAGAAATTCCAGTCCCGAGGAAGGTCTCCTAGGCGAAGAGAGAAATCTCCAAACCGAAGACAGAGGTCACCGCAGAGTGACCCCTCTGGGAATAGATATAACCTTAGAAATAGGGATAATATTAAAAAACCTGATAGATATCAAGACATTGATACACGTCCCTCTCAATCTTTTCAGAATTCCTCGCAGAAATCGGAAAGAAGAGGACGATCAGAACAAAGAGAAGAGCACGCCAAGTCCAAAGACAAGGAACCTGGTCAGCTAAAAAAGAAATTACAATTTCCCAAAAAGAAGGTAGCCAGTATCAAGGTAGTTAACAATGCCGAGAATACTGAGGACACAACTGAAAAACGGAGAGTGGGCTCAGACAATGCTAGACAGCGCAGCAGAGGTGAGCATAGCTCGCAAAGTCCTTATGAATCATCTGGAGACAGTGGACACGAATGAATATCTTCAAGTGGAAACTGCAGACACCAGAGTTAGCAAGCCCCACAAGATATACGAGATAACATTACATATAGAGGGAGATAAGACTAGGAAAATAAGGGGACTATTTTGGGATAACCTCTCCAAGGGCTATGACATCCTTCTAGCTGAAAAAGACTGGCCACCAGAGTTTGTCAGGGAGTGCCCTCATGGCGAAGGAGTAATTATGCCTGCCTTCTCGAATCAAATCCCGATTCATAAAAAATATACACTTGCTAGAAAGTGGGCAGTGGCCTTAGCACCTGCTTTATATAAAAATCATGTAGGATGGGATGAGGATTCTCCTCCTCACAAAATCCAGTTAAAATCACAACCTACTGCACAAAGGCAGTACCCAATTAAGCAAGAAGCTAAAAAACAGGTAAATGAAATACTAGATCAGCTAGAATACCAGGGGGTGATTGAAACTTGCACCTCACAAATGAACAATCCTTTGTTTCCGGTCTCCAAACCAGACAATTCATATCGTCTAGTTTTGGATTACCGACACCTTAACACATGTTGCAAAACCTTTGCAGTACAAAACTCACACAGTGCTGCACTAATGAATAACATAGTGCGCAAAAAATACAAAACAACCTTGGACATCTCCAATGGATTCTTTTGTCAAAACATAGCACCAGAGAGCAGATATTTAACTGCATTCTCAGTAAATGGCACTCAAAAACAATTCTGTCGGTTAGCCCAGGGGTACAAGAACAGCCCGGGGGTATTCTCAGCGAGAGTAACAGAATTACTACAACTATATGATGATGAAGCATTATCCTATGTCGATGACATTTACTTAACAGATGATGACTTGGAGACTCACTTGAAAAGGGTGAACACCATAATACTTGGGTTCGCTGCAGAGGGTTACAAATTCAACTTTAAAAAATCCAGAATTGCCCATCTAACAGTCCTATTCTTAGGATATGAGTTATCAAGTGAAGGCAAAAGCCTGGCAGACAATTTCCTAGAGAAATGTGCAGTAATCCAAGCTCCTAAAACACTAAAAAACCTACAGTCAATTCTAGGTTTCCTAAATTTCGGAAGAACATACATTGCAAATTACGCAGAAAGGGTCAAACCCCTTTATGATCTAATCAAGCCAGACTTTAAAAGATCCAGTTGGACTCAAACACACACAGAAATTTTGAGATCCTTACAAACAGACATGCTAATTAAAACAAAATTAGAAACACGTGATAACACACGCAATCTTGTCATTCGAGTCATCCCAGGGAGATGCGGATTCACATACCTGACCTCTAATGAGGGAGAAAAGGTACCAATTGCATTCAAATCACACTTGTATACAGAAGCTGAACAGAAATTCAGTAATACAGAAAAAATCATTCGTGCAGTTCAAACCGCAATAGCTAGAGAAAAAGACATAGCTGACGGTAGACATATCGCAGTCAGAACAGCAGAATCAGCCTTTGAGGCACTAACAACACCGTGTAATTTACCAACAATATCATTGAATCCGGAATGGATACAATGGGTGAATTCAATCACAACGGACAAAGTATACTACTACTTTGATCCAGAACTAGAAGAATTAAAAAATCTAAAATATGAAAAGACGTATCCTCTGCCAATCGACATTCTGCCTCTACGACATTACGCCTGTGTAATCTATACAGACGGACATGCTCAACCCTCCGTTTGGGGAGAACAAGCATACAACCCCACATGTGAGATTACAAAAGAAGTGTGGCGCGGAGGTAAACTAAGACCTCTATTAACAAAATCACACTCAGTAGAAACTAATTCAGAACAACAAACTGAAATAATAGCATTGAAAATGGCGCTAGATAATGCGGATCGCGAATTCCCGACACTTATAGTGTCAGATTCATATTACTGCGTCAAATCATATAACAGCGATTTGCAGACATGGATTCAGAACGGTTACAAAGATGACACAGATGCAACAATAAAGCAGAAACTGCTCTGGGAACAAATAGCTCTTTTACAAAAAGAACTACCAAAGACTCACGTGACTCACTCACTGAGTCATCAGCGTGATGGCGTTCACGTTGTAGGGAATTCATTGGCTGAAACAGCCGCAGCGGCAGCCACTAAATCGGCTCCCGTAGTTCGAAAAAAGCGTACATTAAAATACATTGACGGTGAAACATTGCTGGCGGTGAAAACGTCATCAAAAGGCAACTGCTCACCGTTACCGATCAACTATCCACTCAATTATACATACATAATCGATGCAAACTCCGTCCCTTTTGCTCGAATCCCTGGAGTGGGGGATAGAGTGATTCCAAACATGGACAGGAGACACTTGTTAATCGCAGACGCACATATGGGTGAGGGTCTTGGACACCTCAAACTAAAAGATTCTCTGGAAGAATTACAATCACGGTACTGGTGGCCAGGCATGAGCCTACATCATACCATGTTTGTAAAAAACTGCCCAAACTGCAACAGAAATCGCAGTGGGGAGAGAAAAAATATAATACGGTGGAATCTGACTGCAGATAATATCACCAGTAAAAAGAATGGCTTGCGATTAACATATACAGGCTAGTTTCCACTTATAATGTAGATCCTCAGCACTCGGCTGACGTCCGGACTGTTATACAAAGATTTGCGAGTCTAAATGGCATATACGCTAAGAGCATGCTACGTTCGACCATTGTTTTCACTCAGGCACACCAGCCTGGGGGTGAACATGGCCAAATGAGCACAGCCCAGCGGGACTCTTATCACTTCCTTCCTGAGGGTACGGGATGGTGTAAAGAAAAAACCAAGGCAGAAAGCAATCTATAATAGAAAGGATATTAGGTTCGGGAGCTGGGTGGGTCAAACATTTAATAAGTGTCCAACGTAGTCTGAATAACTTGCCAAGAAATTCTCTGAAGGGATTCAGTCCGTACGAATTATTATTTGGAACTAGGATGTTGATCTCTGACCTTGATAGTCAGACTTCAGTGGTGAAAGAAAAAAGCTTTGATGTCAAAGACCGTTTGGCTATTTTGCAGGAATTAAACAAAACAAGAAAAGACCTGAGCAACATACAGTTGAAACAACAGCCAACAACCACTGAAGAATCACCACCTGTCCCAGCAAGACCTGTCTGGATTCCAAAAGTCGGGGATCTAGTCAGGGAGAAGATCGCGGTAAAGAAGGAATTTGGGCCTTCTTACAGAAAAGCAGTTCCTGTCTTGTCTGTCAACGGGACAAGATCAGTTGTACTACCGCCGCTTGCTGGAAAAAAGGAGAACCGAGTTGTATCCATCGACCTGGTAAAACCACAACATGTGGCCAATAACAAACGGTAGGCCAAGTGGACTCCCAATAAGTAGCAGAACACCAAGGTTTGCTACCAGTACAGAGGTCCTAACAAAAAGGCTCATCACATTCGAAACGCCTACAGAAGAACAACAAGGACTATGCAACAATGCAATAGAACTCAGACCTCTGAAAACCCAAATAAAAACATTTAGCAGAGACACACCAATCTACAATGAAGTACCGAGTGACAATGCAAGAAACAAAAATCCTGAACCAATTGGAACAATTGACAGAACTGCATCCGGTTACTTCATAAACTTCGATGATTCCTCTGAAGGCTTCAGTGAATCAAAGACACAGCCATCATCAAAATCCTTAAAGACAAAGCTAAGGAACTTTTGAACCAACTGAAAGAAACATATCTGACTTCTCCATGGATTGAATTTTGGGTGGGTTTTGGTGCATTTATCCTCATACTTTGGCTCATCATGGTATTAACTTTGGGACGCTTCGTTGAGGGAAAATATGCTAAAAGGGACACAGCAAGTCAGAACATCAACTTGGTCCTCAAACCACACACATCTTCACACGTCGAGAAAAGAGAACTTTCTTCAGCCAACTTCACAGCCAATCCTATACCTGGTGGGGTAGCCTGGGACAACACTGACTATGAAATTTATGGTCCGGTCGAGATCCTGAAATATCCACACCAAATCAAGATCTCCTTGAGTGACTTTGCAAAACCTAACTCATTTGCTGATGATTGGGACTTCGAAAGCATTAATAACATGATGTCTGACTTAGTAATGTCTGCTAAATTTACAAAACATGATTATTTGCAAGGTTCTACAAATTATGATAGTATGTATTGCTATAACCATTATGGCAACCATTTTTTACATAAATCTGCACAACCTAGAAATGTTTTGAATTATAATCAATGGGAACATTGTGCTACACCTCCAAAAGGGAGCTCTAGAACCGTGTATGACAAATATTCATATTTTTCAGGTTTTAACACAAGTAATGCTGAAACATTTTATTTTAAATTGTCAAACAAGACAGGGATGAAAACCATGATAACCAACACAAAATTGATATATTCAGATTCATTCTTTGAAAAAATGAATACTTTTGGATTTGACTATTGGGACAATAATGTTGATTTGAAAAGTGTTTGGGGTACAAAAGAATGGCAAGTACAGGGTTTAGAATCTTTGTTTAGAGCCTGCATGATCTCAGAACAAATGATATTTTTAAATGACACTGTTCAACAAACCACCTGTCTTGGCTTAGCCAAAATCAAAGATTTAAATAAACCGTCTATTCCAAAGCCAACAATGTTTAGCAATAGCTCTGATACAGATAAAGAGATAGACGTAAACCATATATTAAACCAAAACAGAACACATCCTGATTGGAGACAATGGTTGATCTGGCCCACAGATACAAATAACTGTCAAGATAGATTCCTGAATAAAACACAGGGTTTCAAAATGACCAGGCCAGACCTTAGATATCCCCAAAGACATCACCCAGGGATAATAACAACCTACAGTGTGGGCAAATTATGCCTTCAATGGCTACAAACTTCCACACTGCCTGAAATTAAGCAACACCTAACATTACTTACTGATGGTGCTGACTTGCGTGATTTCATTATGGGACCACGCAAACAGCGTCAAAAGCGTTTCATAGCAGCCTCTGTATATGCAGCATATAATGAGGCCTGGAAGGTTACTCAAATTGAAACAGCAGAAAGAATACGGGAAATTGACCGTATCAATTTGGAAAAATCACTTTCTGTAGTGGACAATGGGTTAATGACTCTGTCCTCCAGAATTTTTTCATTGGACAGCATTGTGTCTTCAGCAATCGATATATTATCGCAAGACTTACTGTTATTACAACATGGTCAGTCACAATTGCGTTCTATTGTACAGCTTGGCTGGACGTTACAAAATCTGCGTTCAGGCTATGTGCCTTGGCGTTTAATCAACACAACGTCACTATTCCAAATCTTTAACCTTACTGATAGACAAATCGGTATGGCGCAAAAGGGTGCTGATTATACAATCTTGAGCATTGAAAAACTAGAAAGATTACCAATGACAATGTCAGAACGACCTGTCAGTGAATGGATAATACACGGAATCATAAATATTCCAATCTCAACCTTCAGGTTTCAATACTGCCAAAAATATATACAGGCTGGCATGTACGAGAAATTGGGAAAGGGGTACATTAAAACAACTTGGAACCTGCCCTATTCACATGCATGTGTCAGTAATAAAGGACAGAAAGTGTTTCTTAGTGGCAACAATTGTGCTATGTCACTAAGCGGCACGCTTCTGTGTAACGGAATTAGTTTGCATGGAGCCTGTGAAGGGAATTCATACAACCTTTCATGTCACCAGCAAGGCGCACCTGCAACTGAAATAGAACCATTCTTTCAAAGACTCTATAACGGGAGTTACATTCTTATTGTAGACCGCAGATGTTGTAGTCTTATGCCCGGGACTCCTTATCTAGTCACTACGACGGCGAAGGTCAAGTGCTGTGGACGTTCTTTGTTCCCCAGCTCCTTTCCAGACAGGGAGGCAAGGGCATGGCCCAATTTGAAAATTACTTCTATTCGAATAGATACTTTAAGCAGAATGAAAACAGTGCTTCTTCAGACGCCTACAAGGCTCTCGTCATCAAAAGAAACGTATGATCTACAAGTCGCAAGGACGACTGCAGAGATACATACATTATTATCAACTAATTCCCCCGTACATTTCGCGGAAATCCTGAGCGAAATCTTAAATATTTCTGATACCAATGGGATCTCAGGGGTATTTAAGACAGTATTTTCGATGGCATTAACACCATTCAAAGCCATACTGGGTATTTTTCCAGATTTCGTCCATTTGATTTTTGGCGGACTTCCCCTGATCCTGGGACTAATTGCAGGAATCCTATTCTTAGTCCTTATTTTTCGTTATGGCAACCCATGTCACAGATCAAACTCTCGCGACAATGGAAGAGACGATCCTAGCCATTGGATACCGGGACCGGATATCAAAAATCCTGGGACTCTCCCGGCTTAGAGACCTGAACATGACTTGGTTTCTATCATTTCGACCAATGTGGCAAAGGTGTGTTTTACCTGTACTAAGGTGTCTGCTATGCGGAGAAGAATGCGTGTTAGACACCTGTCTGACGCTACAATCGGATGCGCCAGTGGATGCAGATACACTGTTGGTTCCTACCAAGGTTCACGCTTTGTGCTGCCCTCAAAAGCTGCCAATCCTGATGACGGCATTCCTGGAATCTTCACCACTACGATTGAAGAGTAGTGAAGTTCAAGATGAAAGCAGCATCGAACAGGTACGACCTTCTGTCAGTGATGCAAATCAGAATGTCAATGGAGACAATCATGCGCATGAATGCATGGTTACACCTATTCCCGACTTAGTGGAACTTTCCCATGAAGCTGTTGACAGTTTTTTCGAAAGCCTGAATGATATGATGTTCTCTCCAGAACAGAAATAGAGACTTTTGAGTAAACTCGCACACGGCGTTCCCTAAATTCGGCCTTCAACTTTAAAAATAAAGTCACATGAACAATTTTCACTCCAGTTCACGGACAGCAAATTTTTCAGCAAGCCCCTAAAATATTTTCCTATATATATTTTTTCCGGGACACTGATCTTCTGCTTAAAGTAAGAAACTATTCCTAGAGAACTAAGATTTCTATTTTTAGATACTTTATAAACTTTAGTTGCCCGCTGGGATGTTCACAAATATTTTATTATGTGATGAAATGGTCTCGAACTTCCTTTCTGTATAGCCATATTAAGAGCCATTTCATGTGTATTTCTCATATACCAATAAGCAATAATGCATAAAAATGCGTGTTTACTTTTGCATTTAATTCATAGCTTAAGTGCATACAATATATATGACTGCAATTTTTCAGTATATTTGAAAATTTCGAAATGCATTTATGTATTTTGGGGTGGTAAGGTATACACTATACTCTATAGTATGTTGTACTATGTTATACTATGCATAGATTAGTAATTATGACCATAGTTAGCGTGGAGTGGGTGTCATGTATTCCTATAGGTTCTGAATCGATCCCCCTATTCCTGACCCTATTCTGGTTAAACTAACTATCAAGTTAACTAACAGTCAGCCCATGAGGCAAGAACAGCCCCCATGATGCAGATACCGTTATCTGACGCAGTCACACTACGGCACAGGAACGTGTTATCTGATTAGGTCATAACGCTTGAGATCTAATTAGACAAGCGACATTCCTCCAGCCCCTGATAAGGCATACGACGTTCTCATAACAAATCAACCTGGAAAATCCGTGCGGCCATTGTTTTGATTTCACAGAGAACTTTAGTAAAGAATGTGCTAACGAGCAAGTCGTATGACATCTTTATTGACGTATCTATGTCCATCCTTACGTCAATCTCGGCACCTTTAAGGTATAAATATTGCCGATCTTGCCCTATGCAAACACACGCATGGTGACAAGACGGAGCAGCCATACTTGCCGAAGCCGAGAGCAGAAGCAGACCCCGCTGGCAGCAGCCCCGCCTTCCTGACGCGCTGAGAGACGCGCTGCTATCTCAAGCCGAGAGACCCAGCACCGGCGCTTTCGGGCAGCCCTCGCAGGCAGCCTGGAATATCGAGAGCAGAGAAAGAGATACCATTCCTCATTCATCCTAACTTCCAGGTACAGAACTGAATAACCCCTCACAGAGAATTCTTTAGTTATTCACTTGGCAAAAACAAACTTAACTTAAACTGTAACTTTCTATTCCCGCCCACGCATTAGACTTAGGTCAGGTACACGGGGTAGGCGTATTTAGAAACACCAGTTGAGTACGTTTAGTCAAATGTATATATGTATGTAAATATATTTTAATCATTTCAAACATCATATGGCTCAGAAACCATATCAATGTTTTTACAGTATTATTTTATACTATTGCTTTTAATGTATGCACTTTACTTAACTATAAGTATTGCAATAATATCGATCCATTTCTCTTGTACGAGAAAAGAGACTGATCAATAAATGACACCTTTTTATTGAACACGCCCGTCTCTTCCTTTTCTCTACAAATCTGATGAGACTAAGAATGCACGTACTGACTGAGTAAAATAATTGCCTTGTGCTCACACGACTCTTGAGATTGACTCTTGATTAGGGGAGAGCAAAGTTGTCATGTTCTATGGTTGTCAGAAACTAAATCCCTTCTTGTCTAATCAGGGAAGTTAATTCCTCCTTAAACATTCGAGAAAGTTTCTAGCGAACTCTGAGCTACGCTGGCAAACCCAAAACTTAAGTCTAGTATCGACAGTAGTAGACCTAGTTAACGTCTGGCCTAGGCCTTTACTGCTGTAGGTATTATTCCAATGCGCAGAGCCTATTGGGAAAATAGGAGCTACACTACATTCTGTAATGTAAATTGTGCTCATGCCATTTTGTCGAGTTCGCGCTATATAATATTGCAAGGAAAAATAAAGTAGGGAAACTCGAGTTCACACACTACTGAACGCGCACTCTTAAGTGCATCAGCAGTGCACTGTGAATAGGAGTGTTTCACAGGCCTGTCACAGATAAGAAATGCTATCTAAACAAAATCCTATAAAACAATATACTACTGGCCGGCAATTCATACCCGGACAACGTCGGGACGGGCTGCTAGTAATAATATATAGTCACACAGATTGCAATGAAAAATGAATAAACTCACCACATCCCATGAAAATATTCTGGGGATTACCTCAAACACAGAAAACATTTGGGATTTCAGTATCACACTAATGCTCCATTAAAACCATCAGATACTACTAAAGTAGCTAGTTCATCGAGGAAGCTCACTTCAAAACAACATCAATTTAAAGATAATAGATAAAAGAATCTAACAGTTTCCTTGTCCAAACTATACATTTGGGTTATCAGTGCCACAAGAAAAATTATTCTTTGCTAAGGCATAAAATGCATATTAAAGTGTCTCCTACTTGGTCTTTAAATGAAAAGTATCTAAACAACTCACTTGAAATAAGTTACTGTTAAAGGACAAATGATCAAGAAAAAAACATAATAATCAAGGAGTTCCTAAACAAAATAACAATTTAAAAATACGACCCACTGTAGAAATTCATAATTTACAGTAGCATGAAATACATAATACAATTACACATAGTCAAATTTGTGGAAAACTTGGAAGCTCACATAATTAATCTCAAGTGGCAAGTAACCAACTTACAGATATCTGGAAGAGAAAACATCAGAGCTGCCAAATTCTGGGACATCACATTGTTAGCACTTTGCTCCCCTTAGGTGATTTAAACCAAATATGGGCATACTACTTAAAACTATTAGCCCTTACACCCCAGGCCCAGTTTTAAAAACATGATAGCACAAATAACTATTGCTTCATATGTATCAGATCTCAGAATGCACAGGGATAAAAAAAAAAATGGGAATAAAAATTGGACTCGGTTTCTATAACTGACAGGCAGAAGGGATAATCACATTTGAACCCCTTCCATTTTGCAATCAAAAATGTAGGGGAAGGGAGCCAATTCTACAGCAGAGGTACAAGATTTTAGCTGAATGAGGAGCGATCCTGTCCAGAAAAGTTTCTTATTTTGGCATATAATTATGTGTTTAAAACTTGTCTATCAACCCCTCAGGCATGATTCGCGCCAGACTTCCAAAAGGATTTAATCCCAGTATAACCTTATGATCTGGGTACCCACATTTCTGCTCAGATGTTCCGGGTGTTACTGAACATCGAACAGTTGTAAGCTCAAGCAGAGCTCTTTAACAACCTTAAGGCGCGGAACAATTTCTGATCCTTCAGGGCCTCTCTATAAGACAGCAACTCAGGTGTAGTCTAAAGTCTGACCTAGTACTTTAGGATCCTTAGATGGAGAATTTGGTCCACCCTCTGGATGTTTAGGCCCCACTTTAGTGGTAACGTTGGGGTACTACAAGGTAAATTGATTAATGACATGAGAAATCTGGTTTCCATTCATACTAACTGGCTAGTGTCACTATATCCTTAGAGGTCGATCCCATAGAGGGCCCTACCCAGAGCTACTGCTCTGTAGACCTCAAGGACAGGAGAAAGCTTCCTACTGGAGGTATGTCTGAACTTTTTAGAATAAAAGCATATCTATGCTAAAGCAAGGATTTACTCTTTTCCAGTTGGGGCGCCCAAGAGAGTTTATCAGAGAATCTCACACCTAGATAATCAAAACTCTTGACCCGCGCAATAAACTGGCAGACCCCTATTTGGCTGAAGGTTTTCACTGTGGTTCTGTGGATCCAAGTGAGAAATTAGAAAAAAGGATTTGAAAGCAAAAAGAAATAGTCTTTGAGAAAAAGTGTTGGCTCTAAAAGGACCTTTGTGTCTATGCTGTGTAGAGGATAAGTGCACATAGAACAGGATGCAGTCTTTCAAGTTGTTGAGGAATATCCTGTTGCCTGTGTCTATAAAATGAACTCCGTCTTTTCAATATATTTCGTTCATGTCAAAGCGTAAGTTGTTATGGTATATAGAGTATATGTTGTGCTCGTGGAGAAATGCAGAAACAGCTTTATTGACATGTTTCCTGTTTTTCTCGATCTGCAGACAAAATTGGTTTGACTAGTGCCACTTCAGTCTTTGGCAAATATTGGAGAACACCGAGGCAGTATGTAGGAAAAGTGACATCCATTTACCTAAGGTACCCTTCATTAGGATTTCTCGTCCTAACTCAGTAACTGTGCCTATGTCATTGCCACCACAAAGCACAGTCATGAGACCTGGATGTTGGCAATCAGCAATGCTTTCAACCAAAGGCAGCAATTGATGCCACTTTAACCCTCTCTGGCCATCCCAAGTAATGTTGACGTTAGGTAAACCTAGGCCCCTGTCAGTGTCAATCTTTCTAGCACTCCCTGTTGCCCAAAACACAAAACAATGGGCCACAATCCAGACTGACCATTTTGAAGACAAGCAGGAGTAGCACACAGGAAAAGACTTTCAGCAGAATGAGGCAGTTTTGAAGATGAAAGGGAGTTTTAATGGAGGACAGGAAGTAGTATATAAAAGAATATATTTGATTGGATGATGGAGATGTGCAGGGAATTGAAAAAGGTAGTGACTTAAGAAATAAGTAACTAACTCTGTGATTGGCTTTAGAAAAATAAAACAAAGTATGTTGTTTGGGCTATGTTTGGAATTGCAAACAGTCAACCACACATGCAACAGATAATATGACGCTAGTATGCTGTTGAGGGAAAGACTATTGGAGACATGGGTGCTATTGAAATTGAGCTGAAAGAGTGTGGGGGAAGGGAACAAAAGAGACTGCAGTGTGAAACTGAAAAGCATACTAGTGTTACAAAAGTTGCTCAGTAGGGAGTATATGTCTTGTAATTGACAATATTTTACAAAATAAAATAAAAATGAAAAGCTTTAACAGCAGATTGCTGAATGCTTTTAACCCCTCGCTGCGGCGGCAATTCCGCCGTAACGCTAAGGGGGAGGCGGGGCCGCGCGGTGCTCCCGTACTCATGACGGAACCGCTCCGTCACGGCCCTCGGGTGAGCTGTGCTTGTTACGGAACGGTTCCGTCACTGCCCCGCCCGCTCTTTAGAACGTTAGCGCAGGCGTGGAATTCGCAGGCGCGGCAAGCGGGCCGTGACGGAACGGTTCCGTCACCAGCACAGCCCACCCGAGGCTCGTGACGGAACAGTTCCGTCATGAGCATGGGAGGGGTTAAGGGCTTTTGTGTGGATTCAGTGGTGACCACACTGGGGGGGGGGAAGGGGGCTGAGCTCTGCTGTGGATCTGAGAGAAACCTACACATTTTTTAATTTAGAAGTCGTATAACAAAAATAAAAGATGTAAGGAAGTCTGATTTACTAAGTATAGGACTATGAGTGAGTGTACAGTGAGATGTGTAGCCATTATTGGTACTTTGTACATAGAGGGGAGGAAGATTACCATATTTCTGACTTGTGATTTGCAGCGTAAAACAGATATTAAGAGATGTTTAAATAAAATTTGGACAACAGAAAAGAGATTTTACAGGTATGTTAATTACGTTGTACTATAAAAAAAGATTTTTTTTTTAAAAACCTTTGAGTATACATAAGCTGAAAGAAAATATGCAGCTTATAGATACTATAGTAAAAGGTGAAATAGAAAGGAGGTTAGATGAGAACATTACCTAACAATATAGGGAGCAGTAAAGGTGAAAGTGGAATTGCTATACTGAAAACATAATTGTTTTGTTAAGCCAGTATGAATTAATGTGTTTGAATTTAGATATGTGTGGTTGCTTATAATACATCATTTAATAGTGTGTAATTTGCACCCACTCACACAGTCAAGCAGGTACTTACACACACCGTTAAGCTGTCACAAAAGCACTTATGTGCCCATCATTTATATAGCCAGTGACTTACACACTCAGTCACACACCATAAAATATTTTACACACCCATTTACTCACCTATACATCCACTTATGTAGTCACACCCATACAGGCACTGACACATCCACTCACACACCTCTGCAGCCATTCATGTACCCAACACTCAGACCGTCACTTACACACACACACACACCGATATGCCCAGTTATACACACAGTCACCCACTCACTCATACAGCCACTCATATACATATTTACAAAACCATACAGCCACTCACAAATGCAGTCAGGCAGCGATAGAGACACCTACACATCTACTTACATACTCACATACCCACATAGTGCTTATGTATCCACCACTAATATACCAACTTACATACATAATTACAAAAAGAAACTAACACAGCCCAGCCAGTTACCAATCCATACAGCTACTTACATACCTATTTAGCAACCCATACAGTCATTAACACACCCAGTCACACACTGACACACCCACAGACAGGGCTGGACTGGGAACCTTAACTGTCCCTGGCAAATTGCTCGGCCGGCCCCCTGGGGGAGCGGCCGAGCTGTTGACTAGGGCCGGTTTCAGCCGATTTTGTTACAGGGAGCCGATATTGCCGGCTCCCCATAACAAAAACAGCCCTGCAGGGGCCCAAAACTAGCCCCCACCCTCGCGGCCCACCAGGGTAACGCCCGGTGCCTGCTACGGCCAGTCTGGCTCTACCAACAGAGGCTCTGCTACACTCACTCACATATCCACGTAACCACTCACACAGCCAGTCACCCACACATACAGCCACTTATATATACACACATTTATACATCCATACTCAGACACTTACACAGCCTTGTACATACTGGCATAACCACTTGTGTAGTTACTCACTTGTTTATAGTATGCAATATAATAGTATGTAATGTAAAGCTAAATGGATTCCATATTTGCTTTTCAGATATCTACTTGTATTTAAAGAGGAGTGGAAGGTGGAACAATGTGGTGAACATTTTTTTAACAATTATGCTTGTTGTCAGCATCAATAAACTGGGCAACAGATGACATTTTTAGTGCACCTGGCATATGACATTTGCCACAATGAGTCACCATGCCTTGCATTTTTGGTGAAATAGCGGGGATGGTAACTATCTGGTTATGTGTTAAGGGTCCCACAGATGGTCCAGCTTCTGCTGCTGATGCACTATATTCCCTCTCTCTCGTCATCCTGTGATACATAACCTGTGATGGTACATATGGTTTTCAGGTGTTTCCACATAGAGGATGTGCAATGTGAATACTTCTTTTCCTTACCTCTTAACAGATTTTTGCTGCATATATTGCATTAGACAGTTTTTAGAACAACTTTCTTCTCTACTGAAGGCATGGAGAAATATTTCCGAAAACAGGAGGACTTCTTTGGAGGTGGTAAGTCTTCTTCTTCTTTGTTCCGCTCTTCCCCTTCTCTTCTATCCTTAGCAGAATACATCCAGACTTTAAAAGTGTGCTTTTGAAGAGAAGCTAAAAAACAGGATGGAGCTGGGGTTTTCAGTCATTCTACAGAGAGATGTGAAATCCGAATAGCGGATGTAGGGTGTGGGTTGCAATGTGCATGGGTGAAGACTTATTGTACGAAATAAGAAGCTGAGTTTTTGGTGTGTTCCTGGAATTACGGCAGATCCGTGGATACATAAAAATCTTTTTTTTTTTTTTAAAGAGATAGATTTGGTGTATTGCATTTATAGAAAGACTCGGGCAGTAACTGGAACTTTTGTGTGTATATATATTTCTCAATACTGGTTTCCATTTAAGATCACATGATTGTTTTTAAATACCTCATCAATTACTCCCATTGGAGCACAAAGCATTTACTATGGTGACGTGTTGTCCTATCTCCAGCAGTGTGTGGCCATCTTTAAATATGTTGTTGCAGTAAAAATTAATGTCAATGTTCTTGGGCGTATTACAGCTTGAGTAGTTCCTATTTTCAAGCGAAACTCCGCCATCCAGCACATTGTTATCATTGCACGCTGGCTGGATTGTTTTCTTCATTAAAAATCACAAATTGGAGCAGCATATATACGATGTACGGTACCTGCTCCACTCGTTGCTGCACATGCCAATTACAGAGAATGTGTCCGAAGGTGTCAGCAGGCATACCTCTGTGGCTGCAGCGGTTCTGGTAGTTCTACTTAAACAGTGCCACCCATTTCCACTCCATGCTGCCGAAAACCATAGAACGGGTGCATCCGTCTTTTGAGACTGGTTTCATGTAAGTTAATTTATCAACAACATTCCCAAAGGAACACAGAGCACTCTGCGAGTCACTCAAGGTACCATTTAGTCATCAATATCATCAGTAGACGCGTTTCGGCACACTTCCTTTTGAAATACTGATTTCCATTTGGGCTCACATGATCGTTTTTTACTAACTAATAACTCAGCAATTATTCCCTTGGATCACAAAGCATTTACTATGGAGACGAATTGTATTTTTATGCTACTTTCTCTTCGCTCTAGTGTCTGTAGCTTAGTGGCTTTCATCTTTTTAACAGGTTATTTCTCGACCACTGCTCACCATGCATGGACCCCAAGACCAGCTTCTGCAGTTAAAGAGTTGGTGTGTTCTGATATCCCCAACTGGGTATTAACAAGTGTATGGTTGGCAGTGCATAATCCAATTTGCTTGAGATAACATTAGGTATTCAATCCACTTGGCTGGATATGTCTTCTAGATACAGTAAAATATTTATATTTAGAGATATTAGGTACACCTACTGTTCTCCGAATTGAAGGTTGTGCGGGTTGTTAAGTCTCTAGTGTGGGTGTGACCTGATTTGGGGCACCCTTTTTTGTTGCTACTTATGGTGTAAGGGAAATATGTTGAACCAGATTTGGCGTTCAAGGCCGTATTGATGTTGGGGTCTGCTGTTTGGCTGTATGAATAGGTAGAAATGAGTACATGATTGACGTGTGTATGAATTGCAAGTGCTTACTCAGTCCATAAACACTCTAGGAAGAGAAATCTATATGATAAGTAACATATATTACTGTGGATAGAATAATTTATTTTATGGTATAAATATTGGATCTTTACATTGGTGGACATAGCAGCCCACTTGGGATTAATTTTGAGTCTATTCCCAGTGGTTCATGGCATACGAACAGCATGGTGTACCAGTGGTGTCAAACATACATTCACTGCATTCCATTGGGTTTTATCATTCTGTTAATCAGGGCATTCAAGAAGTGACAGATAATTCTTTATAATTGGCTGAAGGGTTATGAGGGTGGGATCACTTGCAATACTGATTATAAATCTTGTCTTGAAAAACATTATAGTACATGGGATTCTGTAACACCTGTATACTCATCAGTTTCTAATTTCTTTATAATTGGTGACATGTAACACATCAAGTCAATGACTAAAAAGAAAATATGTCAGAACTGGACAATCATAAATTATTACAGTCACGTTCTGATGTGACAATGCCTGTTGCCATAGCCAGCAACTGTGGTGGAAGGTATGTCAGGTCATGGAGCATAATTGAAACAGCTGTTTGGCAAAAAAGCGGAATGTTGCTTTTCTTTCTTCTGCTCTATTTTTCTGGCTTACAATGGCAAGCAGAGAGAATGTGTGTATTTTTTGTGGTCCTTGGATAGTTAGAGAAATGCTATAATATTTCTGCATGTTTCTACACATTCCAAGGTAATGCAGCTTTCATTTGCACTGACTTGTATTGCACTGTTTCTAATAACTGTTTGCAAAAAATGTCTTTCTTTTTTTAAAGTTTCAAAAAATCTTTATTGTTGTAATCATGGTACATAAGGGGGTGGTGATGGACGGAGCATCTGAACCAATCAAACACTCACACCCAGTCAAAAGATCTGGGTTTGATCCATTACCGTTCTTTAGCCCACTCTGCCACCCCAGTTCAGACATGGCTATATGCAAATCAATCTGACCCTGTGCCTCATGGGAACAGTCCAGCCCAAACTGCCAAGCCATGCCTTCCCTGGACCGGAAACAAGCTTCCGAGGACCGATTTCTGGCATTACAGCCATCTTCAGCCCGGCTTGCTTGAATCCAGTGACAAAGTGAGCAAGGGACTCACGTCTGAGCATACCCTGCCACACTTATGGCGGCCAAAAGCGGTACAAAAGGGGGTGGTGATGGACGGAGCATCTGAACCAATCAAACACTCACACCCAGTCAAAAGATTTGGGTTTGATCCATCACCGTTCTTTAGCCCACTCTGCCACCCCAGTTCAGACATGGCTATATGCAAATCAGTCTGACCCTGTGCCTCATGGGAACAGTCCAGCCCAAACTGCCAAGCCATGCCTTCCCTGGACCGGAAACAAGCTTCCGAGGACCGATTTCTGGCATTACAGCCATCTTCAGCCCGGCTTGCTTGAATCCAGTGACAAAGTGAGCAAGGGACTCACGTCTGAGCATACCCTGCCACACTTATGGCGGCCAAAAGCACTACAAAAGGGGGTGGTGATGGACGGACCATCTGAACCAATCAAACACTCACACCCAGTCAAAAGATCTGGGTTTGATCCATCACCGTTCTTTAGCCCACTCTGCCACCCCAGTTCAGACATGGCTATATGGAAATCAGTCTGACCCTGTGCCTCATGGGAACAGTCCAGCCCGAACTGCCAAGCCATGCCTTCCCTGGACCGGAAACAAGCTTCCGAGGACCGGTTTCTGGCATTACAGCCGTCTTCAGCCCGGCTTGCTTGAATCCAGTGACAAAGTGAGCAAGGGACTCGCGTCTGAGCATACCCTGCCACACTTATGGCGGTCAAAAGCGGTACAAAAGGAGGTGGTGATGGACGGAGCATCTGAACCAATCAAACACTCACACCCAGTCAAAAGATCTGGGTTTTATCCATCACCGTTCTTTAGCCCACGCTGCCACCCCAGTTCAGACATGGCTATATGCAAATCAGTCTGACCCTGTGCCTCATGGGAACAGTCCAGCCCGAACTGCCAAGCCATGCCTTCCCTGGACCGGAAACAAGCTTCAGAGGACCGGTTTCTGGCATTACAGCCGTCTTCAGCCCGGCTTGCTTGAATCCAGTGACAAAGTGAGCAAGGGACTCGCGTCTGAGCATACCCTGCCACACTTATGGCGGTCAAAAGCGGTACAAAAGGAGGTGGTGATGGACGGAGCATCTGAACCAATCAAACACTCACACCCAGTCAAAAGATCTGGGTTTGATCCATCACCGTTCTTTAGCCCACTCTGCCACCCCAGTTAAGACATGGCTATATGCAAATCAGTCTGACCCTGTGCCTCATGGGAACAGTCCAGCCCGAACTGCCAAGCCATGCCTTCCCTGGACCGGAAAATAGCTTCTGAGGACCGGTTTCTGACATAAGTGTGGCAGGGTATGCTCAGACGTGAGTCCCTTGCTCACTTTGAAAGAATTGGCAGTTCGGGCTGGACTGTTCCCATGAGGCACAGGGTCAGACTGATTTGCATATAGCCATGTCTGAACTGGGGTGGCAGAGTGGGCTAAAGAACGGTGATGGATCAAACCCAGATCTTTTGACTGGGTGTGAGTGTTTGATTGGTTCAGATGCTCCGTCCATCACCACCCCCTTTTGTACCGCTTAGGCCGCCATAAGTGTGGCAGGGTATGCTCAGACGTGAGTCCCTTGCTCACTTTGCCACTGGATTCAAGCAAGCCGGGCTGAAGACGTCTGTAATGCCAGAAACGGGTCCTCGGAAGCTTATTTCCGGTCCAGGGAAGGCATGGCTTGTCAGTTTGGGCTGGACTGTTCCCATGAGGCACAGGGTCAGACTGATTTGCATATAGCCATGTCTGAACTGGGGTGGCAGAGTGGGCTAAAGAACGGTGATGGATCAAACCCAGATCTTTTGACTGGGTGTGGATGTTTGATTGGTTCAGATGCTCCGTCCATCACCACCCCCTTTTGTACTGCTTTGGCCGCCATAAGTGTGTCAGGGTATGCTCAGACGTGAGTCCCTTGCTCACTTTGCCACTGGATTCAAGCAAGCCGGGCTGAAGACGGGTGTAATGCCAGAAACCGGTCCTCGGAAGCTTATTTCTGGTCCAGGGAAGGTATGGCTTGGCAGTTCGGGCTGGACTGTTCCCATGAGGCACAGGGTCAGACTGATTTGCATATAGCCATGTCTGAACTGGGGTGGCAGAGTGGGCTAAAGAACGGTGATGGATCAATCCCAGATCTTTTGACTGGGTGTGAGTGTTTGATTGGTTCAGATGCTCCGTCCATCACCACCCCCTTTTGTACCGTAATCATGGTACATCACATAAGTTACATTTGGTAGACAGTGGTTACGCTGCGCCATATTGGAATTACAGTAAACTTGCACTCATGTAGTACTCGTTATGTCTGAAACCAACAGGAAACTTCCCTGCCACCCAGCCCGTTAACATCAGTCTCGAACTAGTCTGATCATTGTTTTACATCACTAAATATGGGTTATGGCTTCTCTTAAGACTAGACTTCCCACTTTATGAGTCAAGTTATTATCAATTCCGTGTATATAGTTTCCAAGAAAGTATGGAGGTGTTAGGAGGCTGCACATTCATGTGTTTAGGGGAGTGTGGCTTTAGCTTCTAACCCACATCTGGCTTCCATCCCTTGTGAGCCCACCATTTAATGGCCTCTAAATCCTAAGACCTATCCATTGGTGGAGGGGGGGCTACCGTGGTCTCTCCTCTACACTGTTCTTCCAGTTCTACCTCCTCTTCATCTTGGACTTCATCTGAGTCCTGCGCTATGAGATATGCAGTCAGGGACCCCCATACATCTTTCGGTCTTGATTTCAGAGGTAAGAGGTCGGCGTAACAGTTCAGTTGCCCTTGCCAGGTGGTTAAGTCCTGCATCCAATCTTTTAATTTAGGGGCACAGCCTCTTCCCCACCTATAGGTCACTCAGCGTTTCGCCAGGAGCAGACTTAGAGCTACATATTATTTTGTGGACTGTAGTAACTTCCTGAATTCATCCGAGCAATGCTATCAGCGGGGGCAGTTGTACTCGTGTTCCTATCATTTGTGATATTCCCTCAAACACTTGCTCCCAATAGTCCCGCACCTGTGAACCTTGCCACGCTTAGTGTAAAAATGTCGCTCTCTCCTCACTGCATATCGCGCATTTATCATCTTCCTGTAAGTGAAACTTATGTAATTTAACGGGAGTGTGATACAATCGGTGGAGAAATTTGTAATGAATTAGTTTTAATCTACTGCTAGCTGTGGCTGTTTCCGTTTGTATGCAACTAAATTCCCATTGGTCGTCCATCAGGGGTGTTGCCATATCTTTATCCCATTCCGCTCATTCAAGCGGGGCTCGGGGAGATGGTGCATTCTATGTGTGTCTGTATAGCAAGGACGTGACATGTTTTGGTACTTCAGGTTGTACCAGCGCATGAAGTGTGGGTAGCACAATCGGCTCTGCAGGGAAATTCGGGTGGCAGCTTTAACGCTCCGCTGGAGTCTTATATACATGAACAGATCGATAGTGGGAAGGGGTGTGTCCCAAAGAATTGCTATCTGGAGCGAAACTGCCCTCCCACATAAAGATCACCCTACCTGGTGTAATGGAGATTTACCAGCATTTTTCTGCATAACCCCTCACTCGTGACCTGCAGCAAGGGATTTCCCATCAGAGGCAATCCGTGGGGGAGTACACCACTGGAACCCCTAGCTTGTGAACGATCCTTCGCCAAGCGGCAACTGTGCAGTCCACCGTGGACTGATCGCTTTCCCGTTCCTTTACTGTTGTGAAAAAGTAGCCTGAGGGTGGTGTTGGGCCATGTAGCCATCCTCAACTGCTAAATGTGTCATGAAGGGTGGAGGATGAAACCAGTTGGTAGCAAAGTGTGCTTGGGTGCAATAATAGTAATATTCGAAATTAGGGACCTCGAACCCTCTCTGGTGGTATGGCAGCATCAATGTGGTCAGATTTAGGCATGCTTGCTTACCTCCCAATATTAGCCGCGTAAGTTGTGTTTTAAGTGTTTTAAAGAAGAACCTCCTTGGAAAGAAGGGTATATTTATAAATAGATAGAGAAGTTTTGGTAAGATGACCATCTTGATAAGAGATATTCTTCCCGCCATCGAGAGAGGCAGCTGTATCCATCTAGTTATGTTATCCGTTATTTTATCTCTGACAGTCCCGTAGTTTGTGCGCATGAGCTCATCTTTGTCCCGAGTTATGTAAATACCTAAGTATTTGATTCCATCATTCTTCCATTCCAAGGGATAATCCAATTGGAATGAGGTGGTGTTGTCCGTTAGTGGGAAGATCGCAGATTTAGCCCAGTTTATTTGTATCCCATAGATGGCACCGAATTTAGTTATTTCCTGCAGAACCTGGTTGAGGTTGTCCTGGGGTTTCTTTATATATAAAGTCATATCGTCTGCTTAGAGGGAGATAAGCAACTGGCGGGACGAGTATGCTAACGCTCTGTCTTTATGATGCTGTCTTATCTTTGCGGCTGGTGGCTCAATTGCCAGGACAAATAGGAAGGGGATAGGGGGCAACCCTGTCTTGTTCCCCTAGCTATGTTGAAACTGCTTGATTTGGCTCCATTTAGCAATACTGTAGCTATCAGTTGCGTGTAAAGCAGCTGTACCCAGTTCAGAAAGACGGGGGGCATACCCATGTACTCCAAAGTACCTATGAGGAAATCCTACTCCACCGAGTCAAATGCTTTGGTAGCATCGAGGCATACTGCCACCGCTGAGATAGTAGGGTCTATGTACTGCATGACTGCCAGGAGGGTTCTAAGATTATGTGACGTGGCTCTGTTTGGAATAAAGCCTGCTTGGTCTGGCAACGCCAGTCATTCCATCAGGAGGTTAAGCCGATTCGACAGGCCCTTGGCAAGTATTTTGGTGTCGCAATTCAGTAATGAAAGGGGTCGATAGTATTTACAGTACATCAGGGACTTGTCAGGTTTTAATAGGGAGACTATCTGGGCCTCTCGCATGGTTCTCGGTAAGCGGCCCTCCTCCCCAGCTTCATAAACGACCCCTTTCAGGATAGGAGCTAGTTGTTTCACATAAGCTTTATAAAAGTCTATGGGTAAGCCATCTGACCCTGGTGCATGCCCTGACTTCATGTGCATGATTACCTCTGTGATTTCATCGACTTCTATTTCCAGGCTTAGGAAATTGAGTTGTGTTTCCCCAAGCCAGGCCGATGCTGTGTCCTCATAGTACTGGGGGAGATCAAGCGGAGAACCTCTTTGGGAAGCATACAGGGAGCTATAGTATTCCAATAATGTTTGCAACTAATCTGGTATTTCTGTGTTTCCTGCCACGGGGGTCCTGTATCTCCGCCACATAATTGGAGAACTTGGTTGGCGCACTATGTTCGCCAGTGCCTTACTCGGTCTATCATCTTCCCCGTATGTTCTTGCCTTGTTGTACTTTCCTCGGAATTTACATTCCCTTTCTGCAGCGTTTTCATATTCAGTCATTTTCTCCCTCAGCTTGGTTCTAGTCTCATTCTCATTTATCCCAGTATTGAGTTTCCTCTCAAGGGCCTTGATAACTCTCTCTAAGCCTACCAGTTCTCATCTGATGTCTTCGAGTATGCCTCCCCATCTTAAAATACACCAGCCCGTGCCGTGACCTTGAATGCCTCCCATACAGTTGTGAGGCTGAACACACGACGATGAATTACGCTCAAAGAAATCTTGTACTTCCTATTCGATCTCAGTTTTGAAAACTGTATCATGTAGGTGCAGGGGATTCAGTCACCAGCCAGCATAAGGAGATTGGTCCACAGGGGTCTGCATGACCGCTAGCACTGGAGAGTGATCTGAGAGCGTTCGGGCTAGATGTGTCGCTGTGTCCAGCCAATGTGCCATACCCACTGATACAATCAAACAGTCCAACCTGGACCATGTTGAGTGAACCGCAGAATGGTATGTGCCTTCTCTCAGCGTCGGGTTCTTGTATCGCCATGTGTCTAGTAGAAAGTTTGTACCTATCGGGTCTTTTAGTGTTTTCTGTATATTTGTGTGATGGAGGGGAGAGACATGGGCTCTATCCTCATGCGGGCATACTACCGTATTGAAGCCCCCACCCCAGATGACGTAAGTGGTACCTATCGCCTAAATCTTGCTCCAAAGTAAGTTCAGGGTATGTGGGTCATCAGTGTTTGGGTTATAGTAATTAGCACTGAGATATGCATTCACTCACCAAAACACCCATACACACATTCACCCACTCATACAGCTGTTTCCACATGCACTGTTGAACCCATACACCCAGTGAATGAAGCACTCACTGTCGTAGTACTCTGGATTTGGGTTCTAATGTGAAAGGTACGATGAGCTATGGCCATGATTCCGTCGTGAGCTATATGAAAAATCATGTGATTCAGATGTCCGTTTTGTAGTCCTGACGTCACCCGGGTCTTAAAAGTAAATGTTTTATTATATCGACATTTCTAGGCCTAAATTGTAAAAGCGCTCTGATATCCTTCGGGATCAAGTTTGCGCTATATAAAACTTCATAAATAAAGTAAAAAATAAATTGTGGGTTCTGGAAAAAAATTATGCTTCCCTTGATGCGTGATACGCAGCTTTGCCGGGTACATCATGGCATATGGGATCTCCTGCGTCTGGTTTCTTCTTCACTGCTGCGAACTTGTGCCGTGCCTCCTGCACATTTTGTGTGAAATCCGGAAAGAATGCCAGTGTGGTCTTTTCGTATGGGACCTGCTTTTTCTCCCGGGCAAGGCTTAGGACAATATCTTGATCACAATAATTTAAAAAGCGGACGATCACCGGCGTGGAGGCACCCCAAGAGGTGGGCGAGTAGTTATGGATCGATGTGCTCTCTCGACTGTCAGGTGTGTGGAAAAGGAAACTCTGCCAAACAGCTCCAAAATAAGCTTTTCAATGAAGTCTTCCAAGCGTCCTCTGTTGGTTGATTCGGCCAGGCCTAAAATTCGAATGTTGTTCCATCTTGAATGAGCTTCCAAGTCCTCGTTTTTATCTGCTGTTATTTTAAGTAGCTTGTCCATTTGTGAAACATGATCTTTATTAGCTGTGGCCCCATCTTCAATTAATCAATCAATCATGGTACTTGTAGAGCGCGTTAATTACCGGTGAGGGTCTCAAGGCGCTGAGGGGAGGGGCTGTGCTGCTACTGCTCGAAGAGCCAGGTCTTGAGGAGTCTTCTGAAGGCGAGTAGATCTTGGGTCTGCCATATGTGGGTAGGGAGGGTGTTCCAGGTCTTGGCAGCAAGGTAGGAGAAGGATCTGCCGCTGGAGGTCATTCGTTGGATGCGGGGGACAGCGGCGAGGGCGAGACTGGCGGAGCAGAGCTGGCGGGTGGGGGTGTAGAAGCTGAGTCTGCTGTTCAGGTAGGCTGGTCCGGTGTTGTGGAGTGCTTTGTGTGCATGGGTGAGGAGCCTGAAGGTGATCCTCTTGTCGACGGGGAGCCAGTGTAGGTCTCTCAGGTGGGGGGTGATGTGGCTGTGGTAAGGGAGTGTTGACGATCAGTCGGGCGGAGGCTTTTTGGATGCGTTGTAGTCGTCGTAAGTGTTTGGCTGGGATTCCTGCGTAGAGTGCGTGCCGTAGTCCAGTCTGCTGCTGACGAGGGCCTGTGTCACAGTTCTTCTTGTTTTGGTCGGGATCCGCTTGTAGATCCTGCGGAGCATGCGGAGGGTGTTGTAGCAGGAGGAGGAGACGGCATTGACCTGTTTAGACATGGAGAGGGAGGACTCGAGGATGAATCCTAGGTTGCGTGCGTGGTTGGTGGGTGTTGGTGCTGATCCCAGTGTGGTCGGCCACCATGAGTCATCCCAGGCTGAGGGGGTGGGTCCGAGGATGAGTACCTCCATCTTGTCCGAGTTCACCTCCAGATGGCTACTCCTCATCCAGTCGGCGACGGCCTTCATTCCCTCATGGAGGTTGGTTTTGGCGGTGTGTGGGTCCTTGGTGAGGGTGAGGATGAGCTGGGTGTCGTCGGCGTAGGAGATGATGTTGAGGTCGTGCTGGCGGGCAACTCGTGCGAGGGGGGCCATGTAGATGTTGAACAGCGTCGGGCTGAGGAATGAGCCCTGGGGGATGTCCCAGATGATGTCGGTGGCTTTGGATCGGAAGGGTGGGAGGCGGACACTCTGGGTTCTGCCGGAGAGGAAGGACGTGGTCCAGTTGAGGGCCTTCTCTTGGATTCCGTCTTCTAGGAGGCGTGTCTTTAGAGTGCGATGGCAGACCGTGTCGAAGGCAGCCTATAGGTCCAGGAGGATGAGGGCTGATGTTTCGCCGTTGCCTAGTTGGCACCTGATGTTGTCTGTGGCGATGAGAGGGCTGTCTCAGTGCTGTGGTTTGGTCTGAATCCGGACTGGGATGGGTCCAGTATGTTGTTGTCTTCCAGGTGGTGGGCCAATTGCTTGTTGACGATTTTCTCAATGACCTTTGTCGGGAACGGGAGCAGGGAGATGGGCCAGAAGTTCTTGGGGTCTGCCTCGGGTTTCTTGAGGAGGGCGTTGATTTCGGCGTGCTTCCAGCTTTCCCAGAATGTTGCTGTTTTGAAGGAGATGTTGATGACCTTCCGTAGTTGGAGTGCGATGGCTGCGTCTGCTTTGTTGAATACGTGGTGGGGGCATGGGTCTGAGATCCTGAGTGAATGGAGTTCATGACCTTGCGTGTCTCGTCGTCGTTGACGTTGGACCAGGAGGTCAGGCGGATGGCGCTGGTGGTGTTTACAGGGGATGTGGAGTCTGGCGTAGTCGGGGTGGTCGTGGTGTTGAAGCTGTCGTGGATGTCAGCGATCTTGCGGTGGAAGAAGATGGCTAGTGAGTCGCACAGTTCTTGTGAGGGCGGGATGTCGTTGGCACTGGGGTTGGAGAGCTCTTTGCTGTCGTGTGCGTTGTTGTCCAAGCGATCTTCCAGCTCTGATATTCTGGTTTCTGTCTCCTTGAGTCGTTGATCATGCTGGTCTGGTTTGTGCACTACAGAGTCCAGTCTCGCTTTCATTGTGTCCATTTTCGCATCAATGGAGGTCAGGCTGTGCTTCATGCTAAGGAGTAGTGTCTTCCAGTCTTCTTCTTGGATTTCCGTCGCATCCGAATCCGTTTGCTCGACAGCACCAGTTCTGGGCGTCCTAGGCGCCTCAAACGGTATATTTGTTTGTTTTGTGTCACTGCGCCCCATGATGTAGTATCTCTACGTGCTAAGTCTTTCCGGATTATACGTTTTTCTGCCCACTGCTTGCGGTTCTGTGATGTGTGGTGGTTTCCTCGGGCACCCTCCTCTCTAACCCACTGATCCTGCTTAAAAGGGCTATGCTACATGCATCAGAAGCCAGTCCTGCAGTCATTCCTGGAGTTTACAATGTCTGCTTTAGGCCACAGATTGCCGGGTGGTGTTGCCGGGGTAGTATTCTTTGACCTAATCCTCAATATTTTTTGGTTTGCCTCTACCTTGGCAGGCGTCTGAAATGGCTGCCTTTCAGTACTGTGAGGCGGGGAACTGTGTTGCGCTTTCCTTGATGAGACACTACTTATACAGTCTATTCAATACTGCAGGGGAAGGTTTATGCCGCATACATCAGAAGCTCCCTCTGTGGCAAGTGTTATACCTCACAATGTCCAGCTCAAGTATCGGGAGGCTAAGAGTATCGCTGAGGCAGCAAATTCCGCCAGATTCAGCCTCAAAATCCCCTCCGTTGTGTGGGGGATTGTGTCTCGCCGGGTGCTGGGCCGTATTGCACTTTGATTAACCCCCGGGAAGTACTTCTGTTGTCTCTCCTTTCATAGAATTGTGGGTTTCCTGAGTTATGTGCTTTTTAGTGTACTGGCAGCTGGCCCTTCGATGCGCCTCAGCCCAGCCGTTATGAGCAGATTGGCCCTCGACTGCCCCTCGGATCCGCCTTCAGCTCTCGTAGTGCTGCGCGTCCCTCTTTATTCATCCGCTTCGGGTCCGCTCACCTCAGTGTGCTAGGCGATGTGCTCTCTCCAGGGCCGGACTGGCTGTTGTGGGCACCGGGCAATCCCCCGGTGCGCCGCAAGGGTGGGGGCCGTTTTTGGGCCCCTTGGGGCCGTTTTTGGGCCCCTTGGGGCCGTTTTTGTTACAGGGCCGTTTATGCAGCATAGCTGCAAAATCGGCCCTGTAACAAAATCGGCCGAAAAGCGGCCCGACAAAGAGCTCGGTCACAACCCCATCCTCCTCCTAGGGGGGGGGCGGCCGAGCACTTTGCCGGGCCGGTTTTGGTTCCCAGTCCGGCCCTGGCTCTCTCGCTGTTTCCTGTGCCACATCAGCTCCCGCCTCACGTTCTCCGCATCTCCTGTCTCACGCAAGGCAGGCCTGTGAGCACTTTTGTATCCTCGGGCTTGCCTGATTGCCTCCTCCGGTTCGCAGCTCCAGGCGCCACACTCAGCTCAGGGCGCGATGGTTCCAGCGGCCCCTATTGTGCAGCGGTTGCATATACAGCAGTGAAACTTCACCGTTTAGCTCTGCAACACATCCGATTTCTGACAGGACCTATTTTGGTGAATTTTCGCATCACAGGATGGGGTTTATGAATATTTTACCGCCCGGATCGGCGGGAGCCTTACAAGTGCGCAGCCACCTTAATCGCGCGCCACCTAGCGCCCTCCCAAATAACAAACAAAATTTCGCTTTCAAATGAAAGAGTTACACACTAAGCATTTAAGTGGTTTGTGGGAAAGGTGATGGCGTGACCACGTATTATGTAGGATAAGGTACCCCAGGTGTACATGATAAGTAAATGGCAAGTCAACTTCGAGTCCCATAACCTTATAAAGTAACTCGCCCTTCAGCCCCGTTCTTCTATATGATTAATTACCCTGTGACTTGCAATATTCTTATAAATTACGGCAGGGGCTCTTTATCCCTTATAATATTTTTCAAATAGACCTAATGTCAGCAATGTCAACATTGTTCAATCATGTACTGTGTCATGAATTTTGTTGCACATTTCAAGATGGCTTCAAAATCCATGTATAAGACTTTTGGCCCAAAAGCACTGCTTCAGAGATGTTTTATTAGTCCATGGTATTGCACTTTAACACTGTTTTGTTTGGGTTAGTGGAGCATTTACTTTGAGAAATATGCAGAGCATGTTATTATAGTGCCAGTGCATGTCAGTGGACATACTATGAGACCCTACCAATCCTATTTCTGGTCAGTAATATTTGTGCTATTTCTTTTTTATGCGAATGTGTTACTTATTATGAATAATGATAGAGGTCACTCAAGAAATGCATAGCTTAGTATATGCTAATCAAGCATATTTTAAGGTGTCTCTATGTGAGACCCTCTGCTACAATGTACAGTTTTTACAGTTTGCCACTGTACGAGAATTTGATCACATTGTTTTCCAATGACATAACCCATGAGCAAGGCCATCTGGCTGAAATGCGTTGGGATTGTTGCAGTGATTAAATGACTTTTTAACAGCAACTTCGAAGTGCACTTAGTTCTGTATCAACTGATTGAAAAAGTAAGGGTGAGCGTTACTTGTGTAATTCAGTATTGCAAATCATGTTCAACTACCTAAGAAGTTTTTGAGATTACGCATAATTACGCAAGAAGAGCCTTCTTGCATTTAGCGCTATTTCTTTTTTCTCGTTAAATGTGCTCTTGGGGTAGGATTTCCCCCAATGTACTCCCAGCAATTAACTCTATTTTCTAAGCACAAAATGAACCCTTGCGTTCAAAATGGGCGTGAGGATGCATTTTGTGCTAAGAAATAGAGCTAAATGCAGTAGAACACAAAGAGCGAGCAGACATTTTCGATTGTTAAATGTGCTCTTGCTGTAGATTTTCGTGCCCCAAATTACTCCTAATTATGTGAGCAGGAGTAATTGCTTTATCATTGTTAGTTACAAATTAAAGAGTAATGCAGAATTACCAATATTACTCCGATTACTCCAGCGTCATTGAAATTCTGCCCAGGCCGAATAAAATGTTAGTGAGGATAGTAATTTTTATATAAATAATTGTTACATAAATTATAAATGTACATTTATATTATACATGAAATTTTTTTTTAAAGATAATAAACTTCCCCTCTGTGGCAGACATATCCGCCAACTAGGCAGAATGTAAAATGCCTTTGTAAAGTTACTTTTAGAAACTTTATGGCTGTAAATATATCAACAGGGGCTCTGCTCACTCATCGCAGGTATGTATATACATAAGAATATATCTAGGTGTAAAACCTCACTCAGAAATGGTGAATAGCAAAAATAAAGTTACACATAGATATAGTAGTAACATACATGCAAGTAAATATACATGTGTATATTTACCTTTGTAAATCGGGCCTAAAATCATTGGTCAGTATACCTAGGTTTCATATCATATAAATTCATAAACACCACCATGAGTGCTTAATGGGTAGGGCCACCAGAATTATGCAGCAGTTGAGTACCAAATTATGTGGCAGGTTTAACAAAATTATGATGCAAGAAAATTCTAATTATGGAGCACAATATAACATTTTCATTTTTTTAATAGTATTTATTCATTATTTTGTCATTTTTACACATGGTAATACTGTCTGGGCAAACATTCCTTCTCACTAGTTCCAGTTTAAACAACCAAATACAGAAATATGCTACTGAAAGGTGACCGGTTATCGTCTGCAAAGGGCCTTCTACTGTATGTAAACATGTGACCACATTTAAGTAACTTTTAATCTGTCTGAGCTAGGAACACTTTTTTTGTTACAATCTACAGATTAAGCAGTAGATGATGGAATATGTGGCAAATAAGCAAATCCCTTATTATGTGAAAAAAACCACAGCCACATAATCCGATAATTACAGTGGCCCTGTTTATGGGTAATGAAAAACGAAAAACAAGTCACAGAAGATGTTTTAGAACAATTGAGAATCCCTGACCAGTTACTGGCCCATATTTCGTTCTTAGGCACCACATTACGATGTCGGTCGGAAAGCCTCCGACCAACTGTCAGATTTCCCTAGACCATGTCGGAACCCATCCGTCCGACTCAGTCGGAAACATTTCTGATCGATCGATTACGATGCTCGTGGTCAGAAGGGGAAGCGTTCAGTCATTCCCAATCGGTTCCGGACTTCATTCAGAGAATCAGATTCGGTCAGAGCCGATTTGTACAGCTCAATGGACAGCGTTTTGACAGACCGATTACGATGCCAGATTCCAACAGCCTTTTCAACTTGGTCTGTCTGACATTAAAATACTGTTGTAAACTAACTTTGGGGGCCCCTAGCAGGACTCTTTTTTATCCTGAGTTCTCTGGTTTGGGGTTGAGGGTGTACCCAAGGGACACCCTTGTACCACAATGCACAGTGTGGCAGGCACCATGGGGTGCCCGTGACAGGTTGCTAAGTTTTCCACAGACCCCCATTTTCCCCTTAGGAGCCTGTGTTATCAGTATGAGCACAGGCTCCCATTGAAGTAAATGGGAGTCCTTCCGAACGATGTTCGGAAGCATCTTAATCGGTCGGGCAGAACCGCTGACCGCGAGTCGGTCAGAACCAAATCCGACAAAGAGTCTGCTGTTTAGTTTCTGACCTACATTGTAATGAGGCCCTTAATTTGCAAATGTACTACAGGGCTCCAGTAGGGTGTGGGTTCTGGTATTATCAAGATCAGAGGTGGGTTTATTCAAACTGTCATAAAATAGGACTCTTTGAGAGAGTTAGATGTTTTCAATTTACAGCAAGTCAGCAGATCATTGTTGAGTTGTTGAGAAAAGATGGAACTTCATGACATTTAAAGAATTTTTTTTTGCCTTCATTTATAGAGAGGCTTGTGTTTTTCTGTAAAACATGTAGATTTCTCCAATAAATTGGGGAAAGGGCAGGTTGTTTATGAAACTGAAATTGTTCAATTATGACAGTGTTGTTCTTCATGGGCGGCAAAAGCCATTGTTGCTACAGTCCAGGTACATCCAACATTAGTCCCTCTCTTAATTCCTCTCTTGAATGCTCCAGATTTTTGTTTATCTTATGATGGAGTAGCCTTGTAAAGACAAAAAAGAGAGTGAGCTTTCCAATACAGTAAAAATTATTTATTTTATAGTTAATAAAAACCGTTACAATATACAATACAATATTACGATAAATAAAAATACTTTCCTATACGGGCTATTGTACAAAAAAATACAAATTTTAAAACAACCGTTAATTAAAACGATAAAAACAGAGGTATTCTTGGTATCCTAATGATTTCGGAAGCAGATTCTAAATTAGCCAGTGCAAATTCAAGGTTCAAAAAGTTCAAGCTTGTGTTAGCTTTTCAGTAACTTTTTTTTCAAAGTTAATAACATATTTAATTATTCGACAAAAGAATTGTGGATCCGCTGAGTCCAACGCATGTAATATCGCTGAGCGGCATGTGCGAATTCCTTTTTCGTTGAACTTTACCCTTAGTAGGCTCCGGCGATCACAATCCAATACTGGACAAATGCAGATCAAGTGGATGATATCTTGTACTGCAGCACCACATAGGTTACAATACTTCGGGCGCGGTATCCTCCAGCCAGGTTGGTCGGCATTTGTTGCCAGTTTACCCATGCGTAGCTTTAGGTATTTTAGTTTTAAATGCGATGGAAAAGCGAGGCCTAAATAGGCTGCAGGTACCGGCCTTTTGTAGGATTGTATTATCATCCAAGCGTGTGCACGGTGTCTTAGAGTTGTTTTGTCTTCGATCAACGAGTGCATGTTGACTGCCTTTTTTACGGTCTGCTTAAATGGTGATACAGGTAACTTCCTTTTCCACCCTGACGCCATCTCAGTAATTTCCAGGGAGGAGTTTAGGTACTTCGCGTACTGGGAATTGGGATTGCTTTGCAGAGCTTCCCAAATAGCAGAGTTAATTTCTATTTCGCAATTGAGCCAGATGCTATACCAAAATTTGACTGTCTCGTATTTTTTAGGCAAATTTGGGACTGCAAACCAAATTTGAGGCGAACCTGTGCAGGTGAAGCATCACATGGTAAGCTGAATACACGTTTGTACACTCTTATTTGGATTTTATCTTAGAGCGGTGCACTCCTTCCACTATGTACCACACTGCCGTAAGCTATCGTTGGGAGTAGCTTGGCTTTGATAACTGTGAGTAGGGGAGTGAACAGAGGGCCTTTTAGCTGCTTGGATAAGCTGCAAAATGCATGCAGTAAGGCTATTCCTTTCTTTTCTATAGCGTCAAAGTGCGTGGAGAAGGTGAACCGTCTATCCAGATGTATCCCCAGGTATTCGTAGCTATCCACTACTTCCAAGTTCTTATTATCGATTGTGAAGTTCAGCTGTTTTATACGACAAAGCGTTATGATCATGACCTTGGTTTTTGTTCTGTTTATTTCCATTAGGTTCTGTTTAGTATATTCAGCCAGTTCATGCGTGAGACGTTGCAGTCCTATTTTCGTTTGACTGAGGAGGACAACATCGTCTGCGTAGGATAGATGCGTGAGGGGCAATGTTCCTAGCCGCGGAGGATGTGCATTGATCCCATCTAGCCTCGGTGTCAAATCGGCCATGAATAAATTAAACAAATGAGGAGCCAAGACGCAGCCTTGTTTTAATTCTTCACTAGTTGTGATCTTCCGTGTTAGCCGTCGGCCATTGTCAATCTTAACCTGCATCCAGGTGTTGGTGTAAAGGTCCATTATTGGGTTTAAAATCGTATCCGGCAGGCCCTGCTGCTTTAGTTTGGCCCATAATGTTTGTCGGCTAACACGATCAAAGGCCACCTTGAAGTCCACGAAACATAGATGTAATGCTTGACGCTCTTGCAGGCTTTTTTCAGCTATCAGGCTCATTGCTATGGCGTTTGCCATGGTGCCTATGCCACAGCGAAACCCTGACTGATTTACGGGGATTTTGTTGTTATCGTCGGACCAGTTTGCGAGGTCGGTTAGCACCAGTGAGGCGTAATATTTAGCCTCGGCATCGATCAACGCGATGAGGCGGTAATTTGCTGGATTTTTTCAATCACAGCCTTTGTATATTGGGTTGATGATCGCGCTTCTCCAGCTTTCCGGAATCCGACTGGTGACATTGATTGTCCGGAACAGATTGTTGAAGTTACTGGCCCAAAAATGGGGATCTTGCTTGTAAATTGCCTGGGGGACGCCATTCGGTCCTGGTGCGCTATCTTGCCTACTTTTCTTTATTATTTGCAGTATTTCTACTTCCGCGGAAGCTCGAGATGTTTGGTCTGAGCCTTACTGTTTCTTATACGAGATGTTTATCAAATCGAAAGCAGCTGTGGACTGAATCTCTGCGTTTGAACTTTCATGTACAGGGATTACTGTTGATGATGGCTGCGTCATGGGGTTTAATGAAAGTGTATCAATTAGATGCTGTACCCATACCATTTCCGAGACGCAGGTCATACTTATAGTGTTTGCAGTTCTGTTCAATGAGTTTACCTGCGACCAGAATGCTCTGGAGTCTGATTTTTTTGCATTGTATAATATTTTTGTCCAGAAGTTGATGTCCTCATTTTTTTTCTCATCCCAAATTTGTTTCTTGTATAGTTTCTTTAGGGAACGTACATCCTGCCATACTTTGGATTGAGAACTATGACCTTGTGCTCTCCTCAGGGACTGTCTCAAACGCCTTCTCAAAGCACGTGATGTCTGGCTGAGGTGGCTGGTATTCTTTCCATTATGCCTCATTTTGACGTTGACTCCTACCTTTGGTAATTTGTTCAAGAAGGTGGTCCATGTTTCAACGGTCAGTTGGTTTTCCGAGATGAGCGTTTTCATTAGATTTTTTGCATCCAACGCTATTTGCGGTAGTGTGACACTCGTCCACCGTAAGCGTTTCAAATTTTTTGTTGGCGTTTCCCCTGCTAGTATTGGGGCCTCTAGATGTTTGGGAGGAGTTATTTTGATTTCAATATGCTGTGCCGAGTGATCACTATCAGGAGAGCATATGATTTTAAACTTTTTAATTAGTCCTAAGAGTGGGAGGGAGACTATGGTGTAGTCCAGAAATGAACTTGAACTAGGACCAATGTAGGTGCAATTAGCAGGTCTGCCCTGTTTTATTCTCCCGTTTAACACGCGCATACCTTGCTGTTCGAGCTCCCACATCAGTTGCCGACCCACTTTGTCCATTCTTTTCGCAAATGGGATCGCCTGCATTTTTACAGCCCATAGTTTGTTAGCAGTAATAATGTTGTCTTCGTCTTCATAGGGATGTAATAAGTTGGCATTAAAATCACCTGTGAGAATTATCTCCCAGGTTGGCTGTTCAAGGCGAAGTTCTGCTATTACATCGCTGACTTTTTTGAAGAGCTCTTGTTTTGTTTTAGTTTTTGGATGAGCGTATATATTAATGAGAATGATAGTTCCTGTACTGACGTGTAGACCCATTTACAATTTAAATATTTGCATGTCTGCGGTGGTCGCGGGTAATTTGGAGGACTGGATTTTTAGTGCCGTAGAGATATAAACAGACAGACCCCCCTTGGCTCGCCACTAGTGCTGAGTTTGGGTAGCACTAACATGATGACCTATTCTGCCTGGGACTTCAACTGGGGCTGTTAGCCATGTTTCCTGCAATGCAATTATTTCATGCGTGTCCCAGGACTCAGTTTTTCCTTTGTCACTTAAGATGTCTTTTGCTCCAGCGATGTTCCAAGATAGAATTTTTACGGAGATTTGATCCATTTTACCACCCTGATTATAGTTTCAATCTTCTCTTATTCCACTATTTGGTCTGAATTGATGTTCAGATTTAGAGTTTTCCGCTCCCTTGGCACCTTGCAGCACTGAGTATGTGGTGCGTTTTTCTATTAAAATGTTTTCTCTTGCGGAGCCTTTCATTAGGAGAGGGAACGGGTAACCTGGTGTTGCCTCTTCTTTGAGAGTGATTCCCCACTCATCAAATTTTGTGGTTTCGTGTAGTATCTCATTGGCAATTTCTACATTCCTCCAAGTTGCTAGGGTGCCTTCCTATACTGTGTTGTTTCCAGAGTTTACAAATTCTATTGCCAATAGGTCAGCTGATGTTATGTGGTGAAGACTTGGGATTTCAGCCATCAGGCGTAGGATATTTCCTCTATTCAGATAGTCTTGTGGGCCTTGTGATTGATCATTTGGAATGAGTAGTATCCTTCCTTTTGTGTTCGATGATTTGTCGTGTATTTGCTCGGAGATGGTCAATGCCTGCTCGTTTGTCCAGTGTCTCTTTACGGGTTTTTTGTCTTTAACATTCATGTTGTGTGCTAGGTTTTTTGCGTTGTTCTTATTATCATCCTTCCCAGTATGCTCTCGAGACTCGTTTACTTTTGCGAGTACTTTCGGGTTATCTCTCTTCAGACTACTCAACCCGAAGTTTGTGGCATGTTAATCGACGGTTGTCAAGTAGATTAGACCCGTCCTTGTTTCTGTTTCCGTGCCACCAATAGTCTTTGGGCCATCATGTTCCGTGATTATCTTGACTAATAGTTGATCTTGCAGGCTCTTGTCAACTTTCACTGTAACTTGCTAGGGTTTTTAGTGTCCCATTTGCTGAGAGTTGCTCTAGGACTGACCGTTGTATGCTGGACGAGGGATACTTTTTGTTTTTTGTTGTTGGCTTTGACGATTACCTCCCTTGAGTGTCCCTGTTTTCCCGTCCCTCTCAAACTATACTCCAAGTCCATTGTGGACTGTCAATATTCCAGCTAAGTGGTCTGAGCTACTTGTTTTAATTTGTTCCCGGTGTTTTTGGATTGGTCCATTGGGCTCCCAGCTGTTCTGTTTGGTCGCAATGGTTCGTAGTCGACACTCTCGAGACTCCAGTTTGCACTACTCCTTTCTGTGGAGTGGGTCACGAGTTCGTCATCATTGCACTCCTCCGTGCATGTTGGTGTATTTAATCTTGGCACAAGTGCTATCCCACTGAAATGTACTTCCGTAGAGGTGGGCTGGTGTTCTTCCTCATTGGTACTTTGAATTTGGAGTATTCTTGGATTCTTGCCCGTAGAAGCGGACTGGTGTTCTTCCTCTTCTATTTGGATTTGGAGTTTTCTTGAGTTCTTGGGAAGATTGAAAATTGGATAATTGGCCAAGGCCTGCTTGTTAGCTGGTCTACTATTTGATTGTTGATTTCTGGCTTTTCCAGCACGGTTTTTTTGTCGTTTGGTTAAGACTGGCTGTTGGATGTTTGTTTGTAATTTTTATCTGCTCCTGTCTAGGTTGATCTATTTCAATGATCAACGGATGACTATGTTTGATCGGGTCCGGGGGTTCGTCCTCTGGTAGTATTCGATCTTCAATTGATTCTCCAGATTTTATATTTGTTGTCTTTTTTTTGTATTTGAGTCTATTATTTGTTGTGGCATTTTTATAGGGATTTTATCACTCCTCTTTTCTGTTTTGACGATTTCATCATTGGACGTGACGTTATGGTAGTCTGTGGTGATAGTGTCTCTTTCTTCAAGTGTACTAATGGTGCCATGGTGTACCGTATTAGCCGACTCACGGTTTGCACGTTCGCATTCTAGTAAGATGTTTTCAAGTATTATTGGTAGGTCCCTTAAATTTCCAAGTATGGGGCTACATGTACAATTTGGGGGCTGGGCCCGAAGATTAGTCTGGTCCTGGAAGTTTGCAAGTGTGTGTGCCATGGGCACAAGTTTTTTTTTTATATCTGAAATATGCTCAGCGATTAGACTCATGAGATTTATTTGGATATCGAGTTTATCGGACTGCATATTCAGCGTTTTAATAGATGCTTCTAATATTTTCCCCAGAGCACCATGTAGTTTTATTATGGATTCCAAATTATGTTTAGAATCATGCTTTTCTGCCTGCTGGCACTGGTTGGCGTTGTAATTTAGTGTGTTAGTTGTACATTTTGTATTTTCCTCGACATTTTCACTTGCCATGTCGACTAGTTGTTCCACGTTTAATTCAGTCAAGTGACATGTTTTTTTGATGGCTTTTGAGGATACTGGGTCAGCCAATTCCGACACGCTCGATATCTCTATTATTGTTGTTTCCTGTCGAGCTTCTTGGCATATTTTATTAGATGGATCCGTAGGTGCATGTACTTCCTGTTCCAACCCACTTGATATCTCAATTATGTTTTCCAATACTGGTTCTAACATCAGTTGTTTACATGTATGACTGCCAACTAGGGTTTTTTCTTGCACATCGTTGGATAAAGTTATAAGCTTGTTGAATGCTTTGGTTTGCTTGAGGTCTGTTTCTCTTGTATTCTTGATTTGTTTGTTGTGGGTTGACATTGTGCTCAATGCTTGTAAAATTTCCTTGTTGTCAAAGAGGGTTTGGGACTCCAACCACGAGTCGCACACCTCGTCCTTTTTTATTGAAATCGACCTTTTCTTGATTTAATCGTGACTCTTGTCTAGGTGTCGAGTGGTTATTTGGTTTTTCCTTATACACTGCATCTGATTTACTTATGTAGTTGCATCCTTGATCATAACCTGAGCCCAGAGGGCTCCCCGCCCCTAATTGGTCCAGATTAGTGTCGCTGATTAGTAGTACTGGTAATGTAGTTGTCCGTGTTGCTCTAATTTGACGTGTATGCATTGCACAATTTTCTAATGGAGTTTCCGAAGTGCTATCCATAAACCTGTCCGTAGAACCATGCGATATTTTGTACTTTGCTTGCTCTTGCTCCTGGCCGTGGCCTCCCCATTCTGTGTGTAGTTGGGCTTGTGTTTGAATCGTGTGCTTGTTGGTCCCCTGGCATGTTGGCCTGTGAGCCTCTTGGGCTGTTGGCTTACTCATGCCTAGTTCTTCTGTTCCAATGGTGTGCACTGTGCTAATCTTTGGGTGAGGCGGGGAGGTTGATGTGTCGACCGTCTGTGTGGTTACTTTACACGGTGTCAGTGGTTTTTGGAGACCATTTGGCGTTGCTGTCATTGTGTAAATTGCTGCGACACGGTCTTTCAAAAACGAGAATTTGCCAGTGGGATTCATTGAGCCAAATATCGAGTAAATTGGTGGTATTAGTGGAGTTGTGGGTAAATTAGCTGCATTATTCTGGGAGTTATTAATGGCTGATTTAGGTTTGGTTTTGCGTTTTGTAGGTTGTGGTGGGTTCCTTCGTGTCCTACCCGACCTCATTGTTCCAGGGAGTATAGACGTAAGCCGCCCCTTGCTGCCAATATAGCCAATAGGACTGATGTAGTTGTGTCTAGGCTGATTTTTACTGCTGGGCCAATCTGCCTCTGGCGTGAGGAGAACGTCTCCTTACTGTACTCTGTGGCTCCAGCCGCTTCCAACAATATATATATATATTTTTTTTCCAGATAGCGATTTGCATGCGACGGCAGCGGCAGATGGTAATTTATAATTGATTCCGGTGTTTTGCGCGAACGCTTGCTCGCTGCTATCGGTAACCTCCCCTGGCTGTGCCCTTGTCCCACCAGGATGGAGGAAGGGCTGGGGGTCCCAGTTGAAGAGTCAGGACTGCAGGTGATAGCAGGGAAATACTTTGGAGGTGGCAGGCAGCTCTCTTGAGAGATGGGGCGGGGCGGAACAAGTACACAGTTACAATTTTCAACTCCATAGCTTCCAGAGCTATCCCTGTACTGTAGCTGCTATGTCTTGAATACCGCTGCAGTTCATGCAAACTCCTCTTTTGCTCCTTTACTCCTTTGCACAGCCCCCCCTCCTGCCTCGGGCTCGCCTCAGATCGCCGTCCTCTTACCCCTTCAGGCAGCCTCTCTCCTCTCCCCAGCTCCAAGTAGCCCCGAGTAACTCCGAGTGTCTCCGAGTAGCTCACAGCCACAGCCTGCGGCCGTAGCCGCAGCCGTCTCCGACGTCTCTCCGCTGGATTCCGCTGAGCTCCGCTGGGCTCTACTCTGCTCGGGCTCTGCTTTTGCCCCCGTTGACCTTCAATCCGGTGAGTAAGAGTGAGTAAAAATGCTCGCTGTTGCTCCTGCAGCTCCTACGCCGGCTGCCCTTACTTCCAGATTTCAGTCAGGCATTAATGTTCCACGTCCAGGCCGTAATGTTCCACGTTCACACGTCTCAAGCAGTGGTGTGTTGGTACCTCGCAGCTGATGCCTGCTCCTCTACGCTCCACTTCGCTCCGTTGCTCTGGGCCCCACAAGTCTCTGCAGTATGCACCTACCACGCACCAACTATGCCCCAGCTGACACAGGCTCGGTGCACAAGGGGAGCGAAGGAGCAGGGAAGCAACGGCAGCGATGTTGGCAGCACCGGGGTGGCTGGCGGGCGGGCTGGCCGGTGGGCTGTGGGGAGTGCGAAAGGGCCGCAGGAGACCGTTGAAAACGGATACCAGCTTTGGTTGTGGCTGTGGTTGCTGGCTGGGACCGCCGGTGGTTGCCGGCTGCCGGTTGCCGATTGCCGGTCCGCTGGTCCTCAGGTGTTGCGAATTGCCGGCCTCTGGACCTGCGGCGGCAGCAGCCTCTCCTCTCTGCTCCTCCAAGATTTGTGCCTCAGTGTGATAGCAGTAAAACCAGGACTGTCTACTGGGTTTGACAACACAAAACGTCCAATAAGAAGCATTTATTATGCCAAAAACGTTAAGTAGTAAGAGACTTAATTTCATACCACCCTCTAAATTAAAGTTAGTTGTCTCTAGAAGACTCATATATTTGAAAATACTCTGCTATGATGTATCTGAGTTGTTATCCGTCTTCCGCACCAACGGGTAATCCTTCTCTGTTTGCTATACCTTCCTTTGTTGAGATAAGTATCCTAATGAAGTAAATTGATTATTGAATTGGAATAACAGAGTTTTAGGCCTCATAATTTTCTTATATCTTTATTCTCTTGTCTGTAAACTAACGTGCTAAATAGTTTCTATTAAGATACCCTGTTCTAAAAACAATCCATGATAAAAATCACTCCCACAACAAGGAATGTGATTCACTGAGGTGGGCAAATGCTACAATCGAAACACTACCTCTAGGCATGGGTCAGTTGGGAAGTTTTTAGCTGTGCAACTATCAAACTTGATGTTTAATCATGACCTTACCACTTTGTCAAAATAATCTCTTTGTGAACTCTGTATTTAAAGTATGGATAGGATCAACAGCACAGTGGTATTTCATTGACGCGAGTAGTCCCTGAGTTTCCCAGTCTGACCCACGCACTGCTTGGTTGTTGAGTAATGAGCATAATGAACATGATGGAACCAGAAGGCCGACTTTTCTACTAATCTGGGCCTCCACTTTTGAGTGTTCTTGGGTAATGACTTTGATATTAGTTCTGTGCTCCTTTCTGAGCTCCTTTTTAGGTCGAGCTGGCGTTGGAGCGCGAAGCGCTCCCGCCAGCGAGACTATAGTCACCTTCCTCCCTGTCAAGGGAGTAACAGCTGTGAACGAGCCCGATACAGACCTGGGCACGAGCCGACCCAGGTCTGTGAACGCGCTTCAAGGTTGAGCAGCTTGTGCACGTTTGTTGGACGTCAGGCGCTGCAAGCCCGCCAGACCAATTATCCCAGCATGAAACTCTACTTCCTGAGGCGCCACAAGACCAATTATCCCAGCAGGAGTCTCCACTTCCTCAGGCGCCGCAACAATTATCACAGCATGAGACCCACTTATCACAGCATGTCAACAGGCGCCCCAGGCTGCTGGAGCACTCAACTATAATTAATGTGCAGTTGAGTGCTCCAGCAGCGTGGGGCGGCTCTCTGCATGCTGTGATAATTATATCTTTGGGGCCTCATGCTGTGATAATTAGGGCGGCATGCTCTATTTGCAGCACTGAACATTTTCAAAGAAGGCCAAGCAGTGACATTCATTGGAGACACTCACCCTCAGCCCTCACCCCCTCACACACCTCCTCACCCTCACACACCTCCTCACCCTCACACCCTCACCTTCACACCCCCTCACACACACCCTCACATACCCTTACCAGCACAGCAAAACACAACACAACACAGCACAGCAAAACACAACACAGCACAGCACAGCAAAACACAACACAGCATAGCAAAACACAGCACAGCAAAACACAGCACAGCACAACACAGCACAGCACAGCAAAACACAACACAGCACAGCACAACACAGCACAGCACAGCAAAACACAGCACAGCACAGCAAAGCACAGCACAGCACAACAAAACACAACACAGCACAGCAAAGCACAGCACAGGACAGCACAGCAAAACACAGCAAAACACAGCACAGCAAAGCACAGCACAGCAAAACACAACACAGCACAACACAGCACAACACAGCACAGCACAGCAAAACACAGCACAGCACAACACAACACAGCACAGCAAAACACAACACAGCACAGCACAGCAAAGCACAGCACAGGACAGCACAGCACAGCAAAACACAGCAAAACACAACACAGCACAGCACAGCAAAACACAACACAGCACAACACAGCACAGCAAAACACAGCACAGCACAGCAAAACACAGCACAGCAAAGCACAGCACAGGACAGCACAGCAAAACACAGCACAGCAAAGCACAGCAAAACATAGCACAGCACAGCAAAGCACAGCACAGCAAAACACAGCACAGCACAACACAACACAGCACAACACAACACAACACAGCACAGCACAGCAAAACACAGCACAGCACAACACAGCAAAACACAGCAAAGCACAGCACAGCAAAGCACAGCACAGCATAGCAAAACACAGCACAGCAAAACACAGCACAGCACAGCAAAACACAGCACAGCAAAACACAGCACAGCAAAGCACAGCAAAACACAGCACAGCACAGCTAAACACAGCACAGCAAAACACAGCACAGCACAGCAAAACACAGCACAGCAAAGCACAGCACAGCAAAACACAGCACAGCAAAACACAGCACAGCACAGCAAAACACAGCACAGCACAGCAAAACACAGCACAGCACAGCAAAACACAGCACAGCAAAACACAGCACAGCAAAACACAGCACAGCACAGCAAAACACAGCACAGCAAAACACAGCACAGCAAAACACAGCACAGCAAAACACAGCACAGCAAAACACAGCACAGCAAAACACAGCACAGCAAAACACAGCACAGCAAAGCAAAGCACAGCACAGCAAAACACAGCACAGCAAAACACAGCACAGCACAGCAAAACACAGCACAGCAAAACACAGCACAGCACAGCAAAACACAGCACAGCACAGCAAAACACAGCACAGCAAAACACAGCACAGCAAAACACAGCACAGCAAAACACAGCACAGCAAAACACAGCACAGCACAGCAAAACACAGCACAGCAAAACACAGCACAGCACAGCACAACCAAGCACAGCACAGCCAAGCACAGCACAGCCAAGCACAGCACAACCAAGCACAGCACAACCAAGCACAGCACAACCAAGCACAGCACAACCAAGCACAGCACAACCAAGCACAGCACAACCAAGCACAGCATAACCAAGCATAGCATAACCAAGCATAGCGTAACCAAGCACAACGTAATAAAGCACAACAAAACATAGCATAACAAAAAATAGCATAACAAAACACAACAAAACATAGCATAGCATAACAAAACATAGCATAGCATAACAAAACACAGCATAGCATAACAAAACACAACATAGCATAGCATAACAAAACACAACATAGCATAGCATAACAAAACACAACATAGCATAGCATAACAAAACACAACATAGCATAGGATAGCAAAACTAAACAGAGCATAGCATAACAAAACAAAGCATAGGATAGCAAAACAAAACATAGCAAAACAAAACATAGCCTAACAAAACATGGCATAACAAAACATGGCATAACAAAACATGGCATAACAAAACATGGCATAACAAAACATAGCATAGCAAAACATATAATAGCATAGCAAAACATAGCATATCAAACACAACAAAACATAGCATAGCAAAACAAAGCATAGCATAGCAAAACATAGCATAGCATAACAAAGCATAGCATAGCATAACAAAACATAGTATAGCATAACAAAACATAGCATAACAAAACATAGCATAGCATAGCATAACAAAACACAACATAGCATAGGATAGCAAAACTAAACAGAGCATAGCATAACAAAACAAAGCATAGGATAGCAAAACAATACATTGCATAGCATAACAAAACAAAGCATAGAATAGCAAAACAATACATTGCATAGCATAACAAAACATAGCATAACATAACAAAACATAGCATAACAAAACAAAACATATCATAGCCTAGCAAAACATAACATACCAAACACAACAAAACATAGCATAACATAACATAGAAAAACAAAGCATAACACACACAACCACACACACACAACCACGCACACATAACCACAACCACACACACAACCACAACCACACACAACCACACACACAACTATCTATCTATCGCCCTCACTCTATCTGTCTATCGATCTATCGCCCTCACTCTATCTGTCTATCGATCTATCGCCCTCACTCTGTCTATCTATCGCCCTCACTCTATCTATCGGCCTCAGTCTATCTATCTAATCGCCCTCACTCTATCTGTCTATCTATCGCCCTCACTCTATCTAATCGCCCTCACTCTATCTATCTATCGCCTTTACTCTATCTTATCGCCCTCACTCTATCGCCCTCACTCTATCTATCGCCCTCACTCTATCTATCGCCCTCACTCTATCTATCTATCGCCCTCACTCTATCTATCTAATCGCCCTCACTCTATCTATCTATCTATCTATCTATCTATCTATCTATCTATCTATCTATCTATCTATCTATCGCCCTCACTCTATCTATCTATCTATCTATCTATCTATCTATCTATCTATCTATCTATCTATCTATCTATCTATCTATCTATCTATCTATCTATCGCCCTCACGCTATCTATCGCCCTCACTCTATCTATCTATCGCCCTCACTCTATCTATCGCCCTCACTCTATCTATCTATCGCCCTAACTCTATCTATCTATCGCCCTCACTCTATCTATCTAATCGCCCTCACTCTATCTATCTATCTATCTATCTATCTATCGCCCTCACTCTATCTATCTATCTATCTATCTATCTATCTATCTATCTATCTATCTATCTATCTATCTATCTATCTATCTATCGCCCTCACGCTATCTATCGCCCTCACTCTATCTATCGCCCTCACTCTATCTATCTTTCTATCGATCTATCGCCCTCATTCTATCTATTTATTTAGATACTGATCGCCATCACTCTATCTAGTTGTCTAGCTATCTATCGCCCTCACTCCTATCTATCTATCTATCTATCTCGCTCACTCAATCTCTCTATCGCCCTCTATCTATCGCCCTCCCTCTATCTATCTATCTATCCCACTCACTCTATCTATCGCATCACCACAGCATCACTCAGCACCACCACAGCATCACTAAGGGGCACAACAACATCACTATGCGCTACCACAGGATCATTGAATGCCACAGCATCACTAGTCGCCACCACAACATCTCTCAGCCCCACCACAGCATCAATCTGTGCAACCATTTACCAACAACTGGGTCAAATATGATCTCTCAATGTTTCAAGCTTTATTAAAAATGTCAGAAAAAGAGGTTAGTATTTCACTTCTGTTCTTGGATTTTCGTCACAATAAAATACACTGAACATATTCTTCACAAAAGTTATTTACAAAAGTTTAAGCTATTGCCATTATAAATTACAATAACTTTTATTTAAGTATTAATTATTAAAAAAATTCAAAGCCATTGTTATTTGTAATATCAATACATCTAAGTCACGTGAATACAACACATATTGCATTACAAATGCTATAGGTGTCACAAGTTATAACTATTGGCATTGTAAATGACAAAGCTATTATTTTTGCTATTTTCAAAACCAACACATATATAAAAAATGTGTCATTTACAATACCAATAGCTCAAACTTTCCTAATGCGAGACCTTATGCATTGCAAATGCTTGTTTAACAAAGGAAGGAATAATTAAGTAAAACAAAACACTGGTAGAAAGTATGTGATAGGAAAACCAAAATGTAACCCAACAATCATTAGATCTTAGCCATGAAGGAAAGAAGACCTTCATTGTCAACTCACTAAAATATAGTGTAGTAAGAAAGTTAGGACTCATGAAACAAGGGGTAGTGCACGGTGGTATTTATTGGTCCTCCTGCTTCACCAAATGGTGTAGTAAGCAAATTATATCCTTTCTATGCCTTTGTCCTCTTAATTACCATTATTCAAAAAGGCCCATCCTTTGGTGCCTCGGGCCAATCTCAAACCAGATGTCTGCCTCAACTTGAGGTTCTCTTGGATCCTTGAACCCAAAACAAGGTAAGTATTCTTGTGGCTTCTCTATGCCACCCATGCTCTGACCTTATGCAACAAGAATTTAAGATAAAGCATTATCGTTTGATGTAAAGCGATAGAGGGAAAGAGATACCGGTCTAGTGTCTGAGCCGCACAATATGAAACCAGAAAACCTGTGATCAATCACATCATTCCTATTTGGTTAAATTGTGGCATCCTAGGCAATATTTTAATTTCACTTTGCTGCCTTTTTCTTCATTATCACTTATGAGAGAACCTTAAATTATGTAAGTTCAGGATGTGTGGTACAAAATCTTCTCTTGTGTTTGATTTAATAAACTATAATGTTGATGCATGTGTAATAAAGACATAGGCCACCCAGAAGGTGCACAGCAGCTAATTTGCCTCTTAGTTCATTAATGTCACTGTTGTCAGTGTGGGGGAGGCATGAATGTTCCTAAATCATGTTTAAAAATGTACACTTTTAATGAGCCCCTCTAAATGTAGTGGTATAAGGTGAAACACTTCTTCATGTTAATGAAATACACTTTTGAAATTTTAAGAGACTTTATCATATTTGTACATGGTTATAACACAATGCCTTTAACATAAGTGGTGCAGGACATCTTCTTTGTTTTGTCTCAGTCTTCAAAATCTAAAATGCTGCAGGCTCGAGAGAAAATGGAGGACTAAATATGACCCCATTGAGAAAGAAATGTATAAATCATTCCTTCAAATCTATAAAGCTGTGATATACGAGAAGAAAGTACGCTATTTACCTCAAAAAACGTATTCTGCCAAAAACTCCTCCAAAGAGCTTTTAGCAACATTAAAAAAACTGGTTAGGCTACCTGAAAACAAAAATAACACAGTCAATCAACAGTTTGTCAACAGTCTGTCCACCTTTCTTCAAGAAAAGGTCAAAGGAATTTATGACTCTTTCGAGGCTATCCTCAATACATCTCCGACAGTGGATGATGATAGTTCATTAATGGTATCTGACTCAAAACTTATTAATAGCCCCACAGGAAATAAATCCTCCACATATTTGACTTACTTTTATTCCCTTACTACCGACCAAACTCTAGAAAAAACACCAAATCGGGTGCCCCCGATGATCCCTCTCCCCCTAAGATAATGCATTCAGTTCCTGAAACAATGACCTTATTTCTTCCTGACACCTTTAATAAAAGGTTCAGTACTGTTTATTTTCCAATGGAATGGAAGATAGCATCAATTCCCTCATTAATCAAAAAAACTAATCTTGACCCAACAATTGAAACAACTATCATCCAATCTCGTAGCTCCCTTTCCCAGTAAAGATGGTTGAAAAAGAAATCAACATAGAGTTTACCTCTTTCATCTATGGAAGTAACCTACTAGATAAAACCCAATAAGGTTTCTAAAGCCACAATAGGACTGAACTAGTGCTTATCACAGCCTCAGAGGAAATCAGAGAGGTCCTTGATGATAGGGGAATGTCACATTGATTTTATTAGACTTCTCAGCAGCATTCAATATGGTCATACACTCAATGCTTAATGAAAGCCTTACAAATCTAGGCATCAACGGCAATGCACTCTCAATCCTAAAAACGTTTTATGTCATGATGAAAACAAACTGTGGCACTATGCGGTTTTAGTTCGCCCCGTTCTCTCTGCCCTGTGGAGTACCACAGGGATTGGATTTCAATCCAACTTTGTTTAACCTTTTTGTTACTCCACTGGCCACCCAAATTAAATCTTATGGCATTACGCTTGTGTCCTATGCAGATGACACCCAAATTGTGGTGTCGGTGGGCAGCAATTCAGAGGCTACTACCTCGAGCTTCTACAATTGTCTCTTGCATATAGGGAAATGAATGAGAGCAAGCTGCCTACAATTAAATTCCTCCAAAACAGAGGTTTTGTTGTTTGATGGGAAGTCTTACTTTTGCTCTCCAAGATGGTGGCATCAGAAGCTTGGGACCTTGCTGACCCCCAGGGGTGTAAAAAAGGGGCCCCTCAGTCCCCGCAATGTGGGGAGCCCCCAGGTTTACCCATACTGGTGGGGGCTCCCTCAGCCCTTACTGAGGTGAGTGTGAGGGGCCCCTTTAGCGCATCATGCAGAGGGGCCCACTCATGTTTTGTTACGCCACTGCCGACCCCAGTGGCAAAGGCTAAAAACCTTGGAGTTGTTTTCAACAGTAAATTGTCTTTCGTGGGCCAGATTAACTACATAACTTCTGCCTCTCTCTTCTTGTTGGAACTGCTTAAGAAAGTACTTTCTTTTATTCCAGTAGAATTTATAGTAGCAAAACTAGATTATTGGAATGCCCTCTTCATGAATACTCAGCAAAGACTCTTGAAGAAACTATAGAATATTCGATTTGCAGCAGCAAGGCTGCTACAGTATATTCCTAATCACATAACAAAATCGTAATCTTTACAACAGTTGCATTGATTCCCATCAGGAAGCGCATTGATTTTAAAGCTTAATGCATCGCATTCAAAACTCCACATGACACCGAACCTAAATATCTTAACCATATCAATGCTGATGACGGAACCGCTCCATCATCAGCCGCGGTGGCGCTGTGCTGATGACGGAGTGGTTCCGTCATGGCCCGCCCGACGCGCCTGCGCGTTTCATTGAGCGGGCGGGGCCATGACGGACCCGCTCCGTCATCAGCACAGCTCACCCGAGGCTGGTGACAGAGCGGTTCCATCACCAGCGTGTGAGCGCCGCGCGGCCCCCCGCCCCCTTAGCGCTGCGGTGAAATAGCCGCCGCAGCGAAGGTGTTAAACAAAAGTTTCTTTGTTATAGCCCAGCTAGGTCCTTGTGATCTGCTTCCTCCTACAACTTAGTGATCCCCAGGTTTGAAAGATCATCATGGGTTGGGGTTGGCAGAAGCTTTGTAGGTTGCACAACCAGATTAAGGAACTCTCTGCCCCTGAATCTTAAAAGAAGTACTGAACTAGTGGACTTTAGAAAGGCACTAAAAACGTGCCTTTTTCATGAGTAGCATCCGTGTGCCATCTTTTATTTACTGTGAATGTCTTATCTTGAGAAAGGTACAGATGTTTTGGTCTCATCTAGTAAAGGCCCTCTGTTATATTCAAATCTTAACTAGCTGATTGTCTTATCCTCGGATCATGCCTAGACACCTTTGGGCATTAGAAGCTCTTTATAAATCTCTTTTTCATTTCATTACATTTTTCCTTCGTTTACCAATTTAACAGCTTTCTGAATGTTAGTACTTAACCAAGTAAACAACAGCCCAATGCGGCTGCTTACCAGGCCGCAGCATGTAAAGTTAAGGAGGGCTGTAAGCAGCCAATAGGCCATACTTTGAGCATCATAGTCAAGCATTACTTTGAACATCACCCATGGTGGGGCATTTGAACTGTTTGGCAGGATAGCTACAGGACAGCTCAGCCGTCTTAAGGTCTTCCCAATGTGTTCCTCATCTTGACTTTGACATAAAGGCGTACCAACTAGCCCAAAGGAGTTTTGAGGTCAATTTGTTTTAGTTTTTATAAAAGTGAGACCAATGGTAGTGTTAGCATGCAGAAGTAGAGGATAATGCGTTGTAGCATAATTTTACTGGCCTTTCACCAGCTCCACAAAGATATGTTGAGTGGCAACCAAGTGCCAATTTTCCCTCCTTGGCATCATCCGAGAGGCTTGTTGAGCATTGTCTGAGATGTAAACTGCATTTAACTGGCTGTCAGGAAATTAGGCATTCAGTAGATGTTTCAGTAGCATCCTAGAATAAGAATTTTTGGAGTTTGTAATCAATTATCCTTTCTGCCCTAAAACTCAGCTCATTGCTTGGAACAAGGTTGCAGCTTCAAATCAAGACCAGTCATCCTCCCAAATACAAGCCACGCCTTAGTTAACTTTTAACAAGCTACCCATCTTGCGGGATTCCTTTTTGGCCCTATCTCATGGGATAGAGAGGACGCTGATTGCCTTGGTCCCTAAGCTTGCTTATAAAAAATATCCCTATCATCTTCAATCTTCATTCCAGTGGGGTGAATGTTATATCAGACCCAGATTTAATGTTTCCACCTCCTAAGTCATTCAAATATTAATTCAAATATATGAAAAGCGACTGCTTCCTTCACCGTCTCAGTGGATATTTACAAGAACTGTTGCGTTTTGGGAAAGCATTCCAAAGTGTGTTGACTCGAAAAATGAAAAACTTATGGAGCTCAACCAAGTGTGGTACAATCTGGGGACGTTTAACAATGTTGAGGACTAATCGTGCAAACTGTAGTAACCAATTCTAGAAGCTTCTGGCATTTGCTATAAATGTGTGTTTTTCCTGGTCTTGGGGAGCTCACCTACTTGATGACTGCCAAGGAGTTCTTTTCCTGATATTGCCTGTGAGCACCGCATTTGAACTGCAATTTGCAGACTCAACCAAACTCAGAGTACTGAAGTTTCTTTTTAGAAGTATGTAATGGCTCAAATTGGCAATAACTTGATTGAGAATGACGACTGAGGTTGTGCCAGAACATCACTTTATGATCCAAGGTACACCAAAGGTAAGATAAAGGCTTCCTCTAGTGGTAGCTAGGCTTGTGCCCCGTTCGTCAACCAGGATAGACATAGCGATTCAAACTTTTAACCAAGACCCTGAATTTTTATTCAGCGGTATGAAGAAGTATCTGTGTGTCTGCCTGAAAGGCTTGGGTAAAAGATGTCAAATAGATAAACACCATAATTACACTAAACAGCTAGGAAAAGGGTGGAGTCTTCTGTACCAGGAGATAAGAAAGAAAGAGCAGGAGGATCTGGCGGAAATTGTTTATGTTTTTGTCCAGAACAGACCCCAGTGGGTGAATTTTGTTGGACAAGCCTGGGTCTTAAACAGGCCCAGCCACTCTGGCATAGGCATTGGAAGTAGGGCTGTTCGGGGAGCTGTAGTATCCCCAGAAATTATCATGCTGGAGTTCTGAACGTTAATGAGCAATATAGATGGCTTTAAATATTGTGTTTAGCTTGTCTGATCTGCTCCACGTTCAAAGATAAAGATCTAATGTCAGGCTACGTCGTCAGACAATTTTCTGCTCATTTCTCTCAGAAAGCAAAGTGAGAAGATTTTGTAATGCCCCCTTTAGATTGTGTGAGTTTTAAATTTGCTATTTTTATTTGGGTCCCCCAATCCATCTTGTCATTAAGGGTAAGGCCCAGGTAATCGAAAGTAGAAACCCTTTCTAAGGGCTTGCCATCCATTTGTGGCAGTGGGCAATTGGTGGTATTTGCGTGAAATACCATATATTTCGTTTTTTAGAGATTTATCTCCAAATCCCTCCTCTTACAGAATTTACAGAACTCTTCCAATACCCGCTGCATACCCATCGGTGACTTAGAGAGTAGCAGCGTATTATGCGTGAACATAAGAGTGGGTATTTTACGATTCGCTAACCTTCGTGAGTCTATATCTTTTATCGCCAGCAGAGTTTCTATTAACCCATTTAAAAAGAGGGAAACATGGTCGGCGCAAGCATACAACCCTGTCTCACCCCTTTCTCTACTGGGAAGGGAGCTGTCTATTCCCCTTTTTTACCATATCTAATTCTCGCATACGTATCCTGATGCAGACGCTTCAGTAGGTGGCATAAGTACATTGGCACTCCCATATCCTGGAGGATGCCCCATAACTGATCATTATGCACCATATCGAATGCGGATTTAAGATCCACAAAGGTTAGGTAAAGACTGACGCCCTCCAAGATCACAGTTTTCCAGTGGATCAGTTGCAATCTGAAAATCTGGTCAATTATTGAAATGTTGCTTCTAAAACCAGCTTGTAAGGGTGTCAATTTTTTTTTTTCATCAATCCAAGACTGCAATCGACCCAGAAGAACATGAGCAAATAACGTTTGTGTCACGTCAATTAAGCTTATTGGGCTGTAATTAGCTGGGTTAAGCGGGGAGCCCTTCTTGTAATTTGGGATAAATTCCGCACCTGCCCAAGTCAAAGCCAACACCATCCCTTGAAGGATAGTGTTAAATAACACCCAGAGATAGGGTACCCACACAGATCCTTCATTCTTAAATAAGTCGCCAGGGATTTTATCCACACCTGGTGCTTTGGCTGGGAGCATTTTACCCAATGCTGCAGTGACCTCCTTTATAGTACAAGGAGGAGTACTAATATCCATGGGAGCATTATAAGCGTTAAGGTCCCTAGCTAATGCAACTCCATTCGCAGGTATGGAGTATAATGTTTGAAAATACATCCTCCAGACTTCCTCCCCCAGGTTTGGTTCGATTGCTGAGTTGCCTTCGGACATCCCAGTTCTCACTAGGTTCTAAAAGCCTCTCGTATCTCTAGTCGATAAAGCCATTTTAATTGCTTCCCATTTATCTAATTCCCATGTTGACTTTGCTTCAACCACAGTTTTTTTGTATACTGCCCTCGTTTCTTTGATGCATTGATTATCCTTAGCTTTAACCCCTAACACCAGGGTACTTTTAGCATCCCTACATGTTTTGTTATACCAGGAGTGTTCATTTTTGGGATCTGGGTGGTTTGTAGAGTCTACTTTGTAGACGTACACTGCAATTTTAGAGAGCATTTCCTGGTGGTTCTTACCTATTTCCTGGAGGGAGTCTAAGCCTTGATCACTTGCAGACATTTGAAAGGCAAATTCCAAATGGGGAATGATTTGTTCATAAAGAGTAGCCATTTTGTCAGTTGACTGTACAAATGTTCCCCAAAGAACTCTTCTGCCTCCTTCTACTGCTTCCAAATTTGGAGGAGATAGGGCAGGTTAATTCTGATCATGCTCAAGTTTAGGCAAAATCATTCCTAACACTAACGGATTATGGTCACTTTCACAACGAGGATTGACTACAAAATCTACTGTTCTGTGCCATATCTCCACATCTACCAACATGTAGTCAATAATAGATGTTTGACCCAGCTTGTTATAAGTAGAAGTGCCCGGACTATCAGAGGGAAAATGGCCATTACATGCCCTTAGCTGTTTGGTAAGAATAAGGGAGTTCATCTGCAGGACTATGGGGGTCCAACCGCTTACCGAGTAAGTCTTACAATCAGGGATTGACCAGGCCGAATAACGGTTCAAAATGGCAGTTAAAGCCTCCCCCGATGAATATGTGTGAAGTCTCTGGCAGTGTGTGTAAAAATGTTGCCAGGCAGTCTAAAACCTGCGATGGAAATTCTCTCCTTGTATAGATCAAAAGCAGTCTCAACTGCATGTTATGGCGCAGCATTATGGGGGAGAGCTAGTGTAGTAACCCTCCAAACACAGGAGAATAAGTTTTTAAAACGTTTGCTATAAGCTCCAAGCTCTACAACTAACTGTTTAGTTCATAGAGAATTGTCTGTCCCTTATATTAGCGACTTCATAAAAATAGCCGGTTTAAAATTATGGCATGGGATTTGGTCGCGTGAAGAAGCTAGGTTTACACAGAATATAGTATTAGACTGTCTGGCCTTAGACAAGAGAAGAAAAATAGCGTGGCTTGAATATATACAACTACTCCTAGAAAGCTGTAACATCGAGCTAGACCATAAAGAACCGATGTTAATAATAGAATACAGTAAGAAAGAACTGAAAAGAAGGTTTACTGTTGCTATGGACTTAGCGCGGGAAGGAGAGGAAATTAAAAAACAAAGTGTTTCATCTTATTATGAACAACCTTTTTTTTATGTGTATACAACCCTACCTTGTTACTATAAGAAATGTCCAGCTAAGATTCTATCTTACTAGATTAAGACGAGGCAGTCTACATTATTTGGTTGCATTCCCCGCAAAGAGGAAAATGTACCACTCATCCACTCATTACCAAGCTGCCCATGCGACGGCAAATCACCACAATCAACGTTGCATTTCTTATTATTTTGTGCTTTTTATAGGGACATTCATAAGCTTACTTTGAAACCCCTTTTCAAAACAAATGTATATTATCATTATAAGCAAGCTTTTAATATCATTTGTAGCTTGGAGAACGAAAATATTATGAATGCTGCCTGCAAATTTGTCCAAATGGCAATTAAGAAAAGAAAGACCTATTGGTATTTTGAGATTTTAATGTATGAAAATTATGAAAACTAATGACCCTTATATACTTTATATCTATAATTTTGAAACTGATGTATTTTATATAATATGCGATGACTCCTTTTTCCTAATTAATTGTGAATTAATGAGATTTTAAATAGTATTTATTGAATTATGTTTTGGTTTTATTTAACATGGACTGTATTCATATATATTGATAATGATTGTAAATTATATATCTGATATTCTGTTTTTTTTATTTTTTAGTATGCTTTTATGGTCATAGAAAATGTACCGAATAAAGCTTTTTGAATTTGAATTTGACCTGCTATGTCAGCCCCTGTTTCACTGGTCGTGAATAGATTTTGATGATGGCAATATTCATGTTGTTAAAAAATGTCAGGAGAATACACAGGATGTCAAGGGATGGTGTGTCTATTACTTTGATGTTGCAGCCCAGATGTATACCAACCCAAATGCAGAGGCCACCAGAGGGTCTCCTCCTGGGCCCCTGAACAGCTGGAGTAAAGTATGCAACATACCCCGCTCTATATAAGAGCTTCCTAGGCCAGGTTTCCTGGAAGAGGCATACCTCATGGGTATCTATATAGGCTCCCCAATCTGGGAGGTCCATTTTTGAGTTAAGGCCTGCTATATTCCAGGATAGGATCTTAGTATTCTGTGTGGGGAACCCGCCCTGCTGTACTTCCCCATGGGTTGTTTTGACCTGCTCTTGCCACCCTACATCTTCCTGTGTGATGCGAGCTAAATTACCTAAAAGGGTATCGGGTGAGCCGGAGGCTCCAACCGAAGGGGTGGTCTTAAAGTATTTTTCCGACGGTTGGTCACTAATTTTGAGTCCTTCTGAGTAATGGAATTCATTGGGTAGATTTTGTACCAGATTCAAGTTTTTATACCTGGGAGATAGTCAGTCAACCAAATCCAGGGAACTGAAGCGATTGCTTACAGCGATGTTACATTGCTCTCTATTACCCCAATCCTGGTCTATATGTGGCAAGACGTTACTCTGAGCACGCTGTTCCCATTTTCTATACACACTACCCACTCAATCTAAGCAAGGGCTTGGGGGTAGAAGTAACCCAAAGGGAGTGTCTGAATGCCTCCAGTCTCTATTGTTAGTCCCCATTTGAAGATGTGTTGGACCACCCTTCTATCTCTAAAATTGAACAGGACACAGTCCCCTGCAATATCGTTTTGTCTCTGCCCCAGCCAACTAACCCTCCAGGTAAATAACATTTCGGTCTGTACTTGGGGGGGGAGTGGTCTATGTTTACCCAGCCAGTGGATGATTTTATTTTTTAACTCAAGATATGTTTCCTCACGACCAGCTTCCAGCAGAGGTACTGCTGCTAAAATTACCACATAAGGTGTTGATGCTGGAGGCATGTCAATGCAGGAGTGAGAAGAGTTTGTCAATCTTGGCTTGGGTAAGGTTAGATTCCTTCCAGTGTTTGGCACTGTTGTATGTGTCTGCTGATCATCTACTATAACTGTACTGAGCGCCACAGCCCAGGAGTTTAGTGCATTGGCAAAAAAGTGGAGCGCCCTACAGTGGGGGCTACTTGAAGGTTGTTTTGATTGGGGGGGCATTTAGTCATAATGGGGGGAATCACTTGGTGAACGATTTTAGGACCTTCGGGTAGAGGGTGCTGGTCACCAGGAAGCGGAATAACCAGTATTTGTTGAGGGGTAGAAGCCCTATTAGGAAGATTGAGAGTATCAATAGTTTTCAGGGCAGCATCAATTTTGGTTCCCCAAGCATCTATAGATGTTTCTAATTTGGCGATACTTTTCATTACATCTCTCAATTCAGATTTTATGAGCTGATCTAAAAAGGATTTAAGCTCCAATTTCAGTGATAATGCCCAGCCTGGAGGCTCAGAGATTTTATTATCACTGCATCCAAATATCCACCCCCTGGAGTGTTAGGGGACATTATCCCTAGGGAGTGCTCCTCGTGAGTCCCCCCCCCCCTATGGGCACTTTTTTTCCGAGGGGCTCCTTTCCTTTTCTCCCTCACTCCCGTGCCCACCCTACCAGTTATTCATTGGGGCTATATTAACTTGTGCAGGGGGTAATTCAGGGGAAGTGGAAGGAGCTGATAGTTGGAGTGTGACAGGGGAGTCTATCTCCGGGCACTGTGAGATGCTTATCAATCTTGGTGTTAATGACAGACGCCTCTCTGTGCATTCTATTTCGCTGGAAACCTGTTGCAGCATTCTATCAATCGCAGTCAGCTGGATAATGGGGGTTTGGTTGGGGGGTTTCTGTTTAGTGTTGGGCCTTAGACGAGGGGGAGTAGTCTTCCCCATAGTTGTTTCCTATCTTGAGCCAAACCAAACTTACAGCTGCGGTAACAGTTATTTATAATTACTGTGCTACAACAGAACAGAGTCCCCAGTCACTTAAATTAGCATGTGGACAGTAAAGAAGTTACTCTCTAAAGCCCCCAGTTCACAATTGCTCCAGAAGAGCAAATGTCTAAATAGTTGTACTCACTACACGCAGATGAAAGGGGGCACTGATATCCGGGCACAACAGCCCTCCAATTGGGCTTCAATCCCGACAGTGATGGCAGCAGGTGATTACCCACAGTAGCAGCAGGCAGGGACAAAGGCAGGTAGAGTGCAGGCTCCCACACCGCGGAGGAAGAGGCAGCGCTTTAAGCGTGATCACCACGCCTCCCCCTCACTCGCGGCAGCTGGGGTTGATGAAGTGTAGCCTGGGAGTTGTAGGCTCCCTCCTTCGTGGCAATGCTGATCGGGACGGATTGCGGCACTGATATCCCCGCACAACAGCCCTCCAACTGGGCTTCAATCCCGACAGTGATGGCAGCAGGTGATTCCCCGCAGTAGCAGCAGGCAGGGACAAAGGCAGGTAGAGTGGAGGCTCCCACGCCGCGGGGGAAGAGGCAGCGCTTTAAGCGCGATCACCACTCCTCCCCCTCACTCGCGGCAGCTGGGGTTGATGTATTGCAGCCTGGGAGTTGTAGGCTCCCTCCTTTGTGGCAATGCTGATCGGGACGGATGGCGGCACTGATATCCCCGCACAACAGCCCTCCAACTGGGCTTCAATCCGACAGTGATGGCAGCTAGTGATTCCCCGCAGTAGCAGCAGGCAGGGACAAAGGCAGGTAGAGTGGAGACTCCCACGCCGTGGGGGCAGAGGCAGCGCTTTTAGCGCAATCACCACACCTCCCCCTCACTCGCGGCAGCTGGGGTTGATATAGTGCAGCCTGGGAGTTGTAGGCTCCCTCCTTTGCGGCAATGCTGATCGGGACGGATGGCGGCACTGATATCCCTGCACAACAGCCCTCCAACTGGGCTTCAATCCCGACAGTGATGGCAGCAGGCGATTCCCCGCAGTAGCAGCAGGCAGGGACAAGGCAGGTAGAGTGGAGGCTCTCACACATTAAGCACTTTTCTAATTCTGAAGTGTGATGGAAACAATAATTTTAATAGGTTCACAACAAATCAAGACACTTTACTTGGTGATGCACAGATGATGAATATTCACTGAAACCCGATTTCCACACATTATCGTTTTTGAGCTGTATAGTTTTTCCAGTAAAGCTGAATTTCTATGCAAATTTAGTAGGCATTTCAACAGAAAATTTAATGTCTGTAAATTACAGAGTACTATCACACCAGTGCTCCAAAATACACCTTCAGCTACTCACCTATACCATTCTCCTGATGAATGGGCACGGTATATTTACTACACTTGTGTTTTTTGTACGATGCTTGGAATAGTCACAGTGCCTATGACTTCATGGATATAACGGTAATGGCAGCATCCCCATTCTGAAAATTGTTCCCGCACTACTTCTGGGATCTCTGCAAATCATAGTTGTAGCACTTAACACTCTCAGGGTAGTGAGGCACAGCAATCTAAGGCCTGCCCTGGGAAAGTGATGTTGGCTCTTATCCAAGTCTGCAGGTACACAGCAAACAGCTCCCAAAAAATCAGGTCCAGTGTTCTTACTTATAAATAAAAAGGAAAATACTTAGGGCCAGATGTAGGAGCCCAAATACCGGTAGGTAACGGCCGTTTCGGCCGTTACCGACCGGTATTTAGAAATTGGCATGTAGGGACCTTTATTTTACAGAATCGGTAAATTTACCGATTCGGTAAATTTACCGATTCTGTAAAATACTGAATCGGTAATTTTACCGATTCGGTAACTTCGGGATGTAGGTGGGACTCTTCAGAGTCCCTAAGGCCTTACAGATTCGGTATTTTACCACCCAATCCAATTGGGTGGTAAAATACGGAATCCAGGTGTGCATGCACATATGTGCATGCACACTATGCCATGTGACAGACAGACATGCCCTTAGGGCATGTCTGTCTGCCACATGGCACACATGCCAGTATTTGGGGTGCTAGAGGGTGTCAAAGTGACACCCCCTGCACCCTTGCTGGAATCGGTATTTACCGAATCGGTAAATACCGGTTCGGTAATGCCCATTGATTCCTATGGGCTTCAATGCCCATAGGAATCAATGGGCATTACCGAATCGGTATTTACCGATTCGGTAAATACCGATTTTTACAGAATCGGTAATTCAATTACCGATTCTACCTACATCTCCCCCCTTCTATTTTACCGATTCATAAATACCGAATCAGTAAAATTCGGTATTTATGAGTCGGTAAAATAGAATTACCTACATCTGGCCCTAAATTGCAAAAATATTACCCATAACATGCAGTGTGTTCTTGACTATATACATACTTCTGGCAGACCGCAGGGTGCTTTGTTAAACATAGCGAGCGTTGGACCATGTAACCACAAAAACAGCCACGTACAGTGGAGACACTTCAATCGGGTGTAGTTATCAAAAGGCCACCCTGCTATCTTTGACAGGCGTCACCACATTATTAAAAGAAGAAATATGTAACAATAAAGCAATGCAAAGCCATGAAACTCACTGAGAGGTGGGACTTTCATCAGTCTGCACAGGTGTGGCTGCTAGATTCCAGTTGAAGTCAGACGCCAAATGCTGCGCTCCTGAGAAGTTTCTGTTGCCCCTCAGCTGGCTCTGAAACCCCTCTGCCGCTGCTAATTGACTGATTGCAGCTGACTGGAGGCTGACGTGACCGGTGACACCTCCGGCTCCAGGCTCCGGCTCCAGCTCAAAGTTTACAGGGCGCATCCACCCCCACACGGAGCCCTAAGCGAGGGGAGCTGCGGTCCGCCGAGGTCCTGCACCTGTCCTCTGCCCGCAAGCTTGGCATACTCGGAGTGCTCTGCGCAGGGCCCCCACCTCCATCTTGGGGGTGACCCGGCGTGCCAGAGAGCCAGTGAGCCGGTGAGGGAGAAAGTGACAGAGCCTGCTGTCCTGCCACTGCTGCAACAGTGGTAAAGGAGCAAAAATCCCAGCAAAATCGCAGCAAAAATCCCAGAGTGGCATAGTGAGAAAGCAGCAACGGGGGACAACGACTTGGTACAGGTGATTTGGCACAGGCATTTGGCAAGGGGCCCGAGCTCAAGGGGACTTTCCCCCTCTGTGAAGAGCGAGCCGTGGCTGGGTGTGGCTTGCGGCATCCCCGTGTGCTCCTGCTCGGCTCTTCTCCTTCCACCCATCCTTCCACCCCAGTAGGCACTCTTACTCACAGATAACGACAGCCGGCCTCTGCCCAAGAGTCGCACCAGCTTCTCAGCTCAGCGCCCAGATAGTGAAGGTACAGGTGAGGAGAAGATGAGGAGAAGCCGGGGGCAGGACCGCAAAGCAGTTTCCACAGGGTCCCCTACATAATCTCCCATACCAGCGCTCTACCAATCTACCAGCCTACCAGCTTCCCTCACAAAAGTCAATAAAAAGTCAATAAAATCAACAAAAAGCACCAGCCTCATTTAGCTCCATCCAGCCTTCGAGGCACGAAGCCTGGTTTCGGGACCACAGAAGCACCAACTGCCAGGAAGCTCAGCAATTGCAAATCCCAAGCAGCACTACGCATCTAAGTAGATGAGGTCAGGAAGAACTAGGGCGGCCATCCCCCCAGGACAAAGGGGAGAAAAGGGAAGAAACAAAAGTCAAGCGTCGAACCACAACTTATAGTGACAGTCTTGGACCAAAAGGATACATCAGTACTGACTGGATCCATGTATGTAACTTATTCAAACCAACCCCAAAATCTACACAAAATTCAGTTTCTTAAGGGATGCAGGATCTCTTCTCTGCTCAAGCAACGCCAACCTCAAAGGTCTGCGAACCCCGCTGCAACCCCTACAGTCACATTTGTCTGCCCCAAATACATCGTCATCAGAGGAGGTCAGCCCGGGCACTAGGGACCTAAAGTGCCCACTAGAGCCCGGCAACGCCATGGCAAATGTCACAGCTAACCAACATACCTCAAAACTTAGCTCAACAGCTCAAGAGGTGGGTGGCACCAGGAGATCTATGTGCACGTCTCACCTTGAACAACTGCATATCCCAAGGGTTCTGCCTTCCACCGCGGAAAACAATTTGACTCCAACAGGGCTTCCGGGCCCCCTAGGATACTCAACATTGCTGGATCAGTTGCAACAACAACACAGCGACAAATCCAGATCAAGTCTCGAACTAAAAAAAATCCAGTGTCAGAACAAGCAGCAATAACACCCCCTCCGGCTCCCGACGGAGGGCCCGGCTGTTCTGGCCCTCTCCTAATAACAACTAGCCATCAGGGTCTCTCACAGAGGACCCCTTTACAGAAAGATCCGGACCACAAAATAATTATGCAGTTGCTACCGCCTGGAGATAGTGCCACTATGACTAAAGGCGCGAGTGACACCACAGGAGATACAGGGAGAGCGACAGGGGAACAAACTATGGACATCAATCTCAGCCCTATACAGAATATGTTGACCAGCACCTATAGCACCCCTGCACCGACACCACAGCTAGTAAATGCAAAATCACCAATCACCTCACTACTCCTTGCTCAAGTAAGCCCTCATACCGAACTCAGCAAGAGGAGGGAAAGGCGATTATCTCCTACCTCAATACACAAGAGTGGGAAGACATGCTCGACACTTACTCACCAGACCAGCCACAAAGGGAGCACCTCCCCCAAGTGCCCCAACAGGAACCACCACCCACAGACTCGATTAAAAACAAGTCAAAGGCAGGTGTGATCTCGAACGAACAAGCCATCAGTACTTGGGCTTCTCTACTAAATACAATACAACTGGCCGTTGAAGCACTTCAATACCAGTCAGAAAAGATGGAGATCCTGCTTTCATTACTGAACACCTTGGCACTCTTCACAGCAGATATCGATGAGAAATTAGGAGACTTGAACGGCCTGATGAAGAGAGCTCAATCCAATTCCCACTTTAGCTGCAGCTGCAGTCAGATTGTTGATAAGCTTTCCACCCTGCCCTCAATGCTAAACAACTTGACAAAAGACATAAAATGCACAACCGCTGGAACCACAAGCAATTGCCAGGACAACCTTAACACCACATGGGGCATGGTCAATGGTCAAGCAACAAATATCTTAAAAAGGAAGTCGCTCCAAGGCAATTCATAAGAGAACCTTGACAAGAAAGGCGGGCTTGGCAACAGTGGATCTCACAGTGAATAGATGAAGGACCAACTAGAAGGGGCTCAAGCACCAAAGCTTAATGCCAAACATCGTCGCCAACAGAAAAGGAAAGGGCGCCATCAGAAGATGACCACAAATTCAACAGCCTATTTCTCGATCTTCTCTTGTCATCACAATAAACGGGACATTAACCTAGGCAAATCAAGCTCATAAAATCAAGCCCCATGGTTGCCTAACAGCCCTAAGAAATCTCCGGAACAAGGAGGAATTTCACCCTTGCTAAACATAGCCATGGTACATGCAGAAGACAGGGAAGAAAAAAGACAAGGAATCACAGATAACCCTCTAACTAAAAAGCCCTGCAAAGGCTACTGCCAACAGCCGCCGCACTGCCAAGCTCTTACAGGAGAGCCGTTCACATCATCCAATACTCCTGAACTTCCCCAACAGTGAAATGCAACTGTTGAGTGCTCGGTGGCCCAAAGGCTGGCAGAAACAACGGGCAAAGCAACCAATAAGAATCTAGGTAACAGGCACAGTGGAGAACGTACAGGAAACAAAACTAGGCCAATGTGGCATTCACCCCTTACAGAGGATGAACATGCCTTCCATCGACCAACAAAAAATCCCCACAAAAGAGGGTCAGTGGATCGCCGGACCCACGAGAAAGATACCGGATAGCACCAGCCACTCTGAACCAATCAGAACACAAGGAACTAATTACCCGAACTATAACTACATGCTCAGAGGGGTACTGACGCTATTCACAGGACGAAGACAGCATTAGAGCAAAGGAAACCCCACTCCGATTATGCCCATGGAACATCAATGGCTTGTCAACAAAAAGATAGAATCTGGACTTCCTGAGATATGTCAGTGCCTTCGATATAATAATTCTGCAAGAAACCTGGCTCACGGACCCACAGCACATCCAGGGTTTTATGTGCTTTGCCACACCAGCCACATGGGGCAGCAAATTCGGTCACTGGTCTGGGGGGCTTGCCACTTACGTGTCTACAATGAGTATACCATCAGCAGCGCTCGTGGGCTCGACCTCTGCAGCAACAATAGCAGTTATAATCACCATCTTCCTTCAGGGCAAAGAAACAGAGGTGGGCTTAATCAACATGTATATTCATCCAAAACAAAAAGCTCACCAATTTAGTAACAAAGTACCCAACAGAGATGAAAACCTCAACGTTTCTCTTGTCAGGGGACCTAAACCAATACCTTTTTGGCACATCAGAGGGAGAGGAGGCTTGCATACAAACTGAAATCTATAACATTCCCACCCAATGCGCACCAACACACAGAAGGAAGAATCGCAAGAAAAGCTGCCTCCTAGCAGATTTAGAACTTCTAAACCTCCAAGCGCTTAATGTAGATTCCCTGACAACTCACCTCCTGGTGAATCATTCTACTCCGCAACAACAAGCTCCATATTGGACTATACTTTTGAAATTCTTTCACTGTTCGCACACATCCTGGGGTTCAGAATGGGGGACAAGAGGGAGAGACATCACAGTCCACAAGAACTGCAGTGAACAGCTACTGCACGTAGCTCTATCAAGCAGGATCTAACCCTGTGGCTCATCTACACCTCCAACTTAAGAAGGTTCAAATGCTCAGTAACTAACACAGATCCTCAGGCAGACACTGCAATCAAACTTTTTTAAATCTCAAGTGAGAAGCTCAAAAGATCAAATAGCCCAATGGGGACAGTTTGCAGCCACACTTTTAGAACGTCATGCCGCCACTGCAACCAAAAAAGACCACTCCCAGGCCACGCGCCACAGAAATAGAATACTTATAGGTCAAAGAGATTGACTTAAGCTCCTCAAAAAACTTATTAAACAGCACAATGCGCAGGTTGAGATGACCTCCGTGTGATGCAAGTACACGCTCACTCTTGAGGGACCAAAGGGCATCACTCAAAAATTGAAATGGGACATCAATAAAGACCAAGAGAATGCAACCTGGGCCAAACTTCTACAGGTCTTAAATCGCAATGATAGCGCCTATTTCTGGAAAACCTTGAATGAGGCAATCCACCCTCATCATGAGGGCATTTCGTCACATTTCTCGGAAGAAATCTGGGTGGAATTCCTCACCAAGCACTTTAACAACCAAACGGGAGGTGCCGGAACACAAGATCCTAATAGCTGGCAAATAGATGAACAATTAGGAGTGCGCCACAAAGAGACGCTGGAGCTGAACATGCAAGACACAGAAGTTATACCTCCTTGTTAAGCTAGCAGCTCATTGTCACCCCTAATAAAAAAGCATATAACAAAAGGGAGGAGAGATGGGGCACTAGAACGAACGGCATCCCGCCAGCACTGGTCAAAGCTAAGTCGGACATCCTGCAATCTCCTTTCCTGGAAGTCAGGCTTTTAAACAAATTGCCAGAATCATGGAAGGGCTCGACAATTGTGCCAATCTACAAAAAGGAGATAAGGCCGAGCCAAGCAACTATCGGCTAGTAACCTTGATAGATAATGAAGCAAAATATTTTGTGGGCGCCATTCTAGAGGAGCTCACAACATGGGCGGAGGCAAACAAGATAATACGAATAAATCAGACTGGCTTTTGCAAAATGGCGGGTACATCAACAGATCTTCTCCCAATCTCCTAATTGCTTGACACAGCGAAAACATCCAACCTTCCTTTACACCTATGCTTTATCGATTTCAGTGCTGCATTCAACAACATGGAGAGGGGCAGACTGTAGGGGAAGTTGGCGTGCTGGGAAATCCCACAGCCCAATTTAAACATATTGTCACGTCTCCACACAGACACCTGGGTGCAGTTGAAACTAGGCGGCAGCACTCACTTCTCCTCAAAAGTCCACACAACCAAAGGCCTGTAACAGGGTTGTGTGCTTGCACCCACTCTGTTCAACCTATTCATGGCCGACCTCCCAAAGTTACTCGATGTCTGCAACTCACACTCACCCAAGTTAGGAGGCAAACATTGACCAATCTTATGTACGCAGATGACGTAATTCTGCTTAGTCACACTTACGTGGGTCTTCAACACCTATTAACGGAAATGCAGAACTGTGCCATAGAAAACAACCTAAAAATCAATCTTAGTAAGACATGGTCAATGACAATAAACAACAAAAGAAACCAGCAGAGGAATTGGTTTTTGGGTGGCACTCAACTCAAATCATCAAAAGATTACATGTATCTAGGAGTTATAATTAAGGACATTTTCACATCAAAAAGAGGAAATAAGAAGGAGAGGGCAGGTAATAGCACTATTGATAAAAAAATCTTGCGAACAAACTGATGGGGCCGACACTGAGCCCGCTTCTGAATGTAGTCCAGGCCAAACTACTCACCACAATCACCTACGGCAGTGAAGCAATGTGGTGGGGAGATGCCAAGGTATTAGACAGCACACTGGTTGAAGCCTATAGGACCATGTTTTGCCTCCTGCATTATACTTCACTGGCTCAAATAAGGCTGAAGTTCGGACTCTTACCACAATCCCTGGCCAGGCACAGGTCTTACGACATGAGCTGGCACAAGATGAGAAGCGCCACCTCAAAAACATTAAATCAACTGCTATGGCACGAAATCCAGCACAGGGAAACTTCCCAAGTGAGAAGCTACCTCCAGACATATTTGGAAACTACCAGGCTCATGGAACTTTGGAATACACAACTCGGCCATCTAACTTTCAAAACATTGGTCTGGAAATGCATAAAACAAATCTGTTTGGTGGAGGACAAGGCAACTTTCTTAGATAGATCTCATGCCTAGACAACCTTAAATTCCTATAAAACACTTGCAACACAAAAGTTCTTGAATCAGGGTTATCCCAAAGCGATTAAAATGAAATTCTTAAGGCATAGACTGGGTATCCTCCCATGTACTCAGCACCTTCCACCATGGCTGTGTAACACCAACCAAGGAAACATCTTTCATCTAATCTGCACATGTAAGGAACGGCATCAGGAACGGTCCCAGTTACTAAAAGCCCCCCTTTAAGCAGATAGTCATCTGCACCAGGAGGCATGCTGTGTCGGCCTGCTTCAATCCAGGGAATATGCAACAGAATTGCAGATTGGTAAAATATCTTATGTTGGATGAACAAAAAATGCCTAAAATATAATAATCCAATCGCGGCCACATAAGTATCAAGTTTCCTGTGATGCAATCGACCCGCAAACCTGGAGTGGCTTTACTCAACCACACCAAGGGTGGAGCACTAGCATGTTTCTGGAATACATTTTGAGCAGACTCTAACAATTGAACAATATGCTCCATGTGGCACTTCACCATGCTCATGCCTGGCATCAGCAAGGCTTAGCGATTGCACTGCACTTTATCTTGCGACCTAACAAATCTCGCCATTGCCTGCACTGTCAACTTTTTTCTATTGTACAGTATCTTTTAGCATGTGTTTTATTGATTTTATTAGTGTATAATAGCAATTCTACTGCATCTTTTTTTTAAAATCATGTTGCAATGGTTTTTAGTAACTATGCAAAATAAAATTAAACTTGAAACTTGCAACAGTGAGAGTGATACTATCTTACCATGACATTTAAAAGAGCTCATAATGATTCACTGTTAACTTTCAGATTCCACCTTTATTAATACACATAATGATTCACTATTAACTCATCCTTGGCAATGAAATATTTCAATGACCTTCATTAAAACCAGCAATAGTTCACTGCTAAATTTGTCTTTGTCAATAAACCATTTCATTTTTCACTAGAGTCTGTGTATGAGTCCTTTTTCTTTTTTGAACATGTGGGCAAAACATCAAGCTCCAAGAGTGCTTTAAATATCCTAAAGCTTCTCCCAGGGTCCTCAATATGACTCCTGGGAGAATTTGTCAGACAGTAGCAACCATTAACCCCTTCCATGCTAATGACAAGGCCAGCTCGTCATGCAGTGCACTGGAGCTGTGCTTATGACCAGCTGACCTTGTCATGAACAATGGGAATTCAAGGAAGTCAGCACCCAGCGGGAATTGCCTTAGCACCAATGTGGTTAAAAGAGGCTTCTATGGGGTTGCTGTGCTTCTGGCAGCCCGCTGGGTACTTTGTTAAACCACCTGATAGTGCCACTATCCACTTTGCAAAAACAACGGCTTGGCAGTTCGGGCTGGACTGTTCCTGGACTGTTCCCATGAGGCACAGGGTCAAGGCTGATTTGCATATGGCCATGTCAGACTTGGGGTGGTGTGGAGTGCAAAAAAACGATGGATTTACGCCCAGATCTCTGTACTGGGGTGAATGTATGACAATGTTCTGCATTCTGTCCATCACCTGTTGTTTTTGCCACTATCCACTTTGGGCACCACAAGGCAAATATGCAAATTTCAAGAAGCACCACAGAGGCCTGTTTGGAGCTTTTTCTGTCCAGCTTATCTGCCTGCGGGGGCTGAGGGTGATCCCCGCCATGTGATCATGTTCTATTCCCCTTATGTATGCACTCTTTAATGTGTGTGGGTTTATTTAATCAGGTCAGGGTGCTCTGTCTCTGCTGCTGTGGAGCACACATGTCCTCTGCTGCTCTGGGCTCATGGTGTGTCCGGGACTATGCGTTTTGGACAGCTTAAAAGAGTTGGCATGAAAGCAAGCTCCTGGTTCAGGAAGAAGGATGTCGGGGAAGCTCCACGCCTCTGCTTGATTACCTGAGCTCCTTGCTCCACCCCCCGCTGATGGCCGGCTGCTGGTGATGCTGCTGCCGGCGTTCTAGACAGTGTGCAGGCTGGCTGGCGTTCGAGTGCCGATTTGAGGCACTTTGGTGGCTTTTGGAGGCGTCGTTTTTGGCCGCGTTTTTGCCACGATATGCAGCGTGATTACAGCGGTGGCAGCCGCAGCAGGGAGGCAGTTTCCTGGTGAAGAGTCTCGATTCTCTGAGACGGCAGTTCTACACACCCGTGCTCGACCCCGAGTTTTTCCCTGCATCCCTGGTTCTCCTGGCAGCTGGAAGAGTTGAGCAGGTGAGAGTGGAGGGAGACAAGGGAGCAAAGAGGGTGCAGCTGCTGATTTAATTGTCGGTTTGAAGCTGGTTGGGGACTCTGAACTGCATTAAACTCTTTTTTGAGCCTTTAAAAAAACCCTGGACAGATACATTTCTGCACAGTTTACTTTATCATTTGATATATGCAGACACTCACTGAAGGATGTCACATATTCGTGCAGAAGGGGAAGGGAGTAAGAAAGCACACTGTCTGACACACTCTGATTATATCGTGGAATTGTGCGACTGCCAAGAAATATTGTGCTATATTGCTATCAAGGCTGCAGAAATAGTGAGAAAAATCATTGTGAGCATAATACACAGTGATTTTTTGAGCATATGGGCAAATTACTAAATGCAAGGATTAAAGCCAAGGCCCATCGGCTCTAGGCAAAGGAAGTTAAAGAAGCAGCTAGGCTGATGGATGAGGAGTCTGCAGAGAGCTCTGATGGGCAAGAGTCACCGTCCATTGAGCATTCAAATCAGCCTAGCTTTGTGGGTAATACTATATTGGAGGAGGAGGTGAATGAATTAATTACTACTCCGGTAGGAGCTCAAGTGGAGAAGAATGGACTCAATTGCCTTATAAAAGAAAATCCTGCTGCTATTAAGGAGCTAAAACAGTTTCCTCTGTTTGTAAAGAAAACTAATGCGCAACTCATTATTAGCCCTGCTCAAATTTCGCAGCCTGTGGGGGGAAACTTAGAGGTCTCTCAATTAGTTACTATTTCATGCCCTGCAAAGCTGGCTACAGCCGACTCCAATACAATCAATCCTGGACCAAGTGGTGCATCACTGTCTGGTTCGATATTGCACCAAGATGCGGTATCCTCGCTGCTGACTGTACTAAAGAACTTTTGCCCTGGAAATCTCAAAACAGCACAAGGTATCAGCCAGGCGAAGGAGGTATCTGGTGCCGTTGACTTCAAAATGAAATCTTCCTGGGTGGAGTCACAGGTACAACCACAGCCCATATCTCCGAAGCCGACTTTTCCAATTTCTTTTAGCAATCATGTAGAAAAACAATCATCCTCTGTCGTGGAACCCTTCAGTCCTATCCTTAGCTTGAATACGGAATCAGCAAGCGAGGTCCAGATGACAGTAAAGGATATTCTTAATTTAATTCTGGATGAAGTCCGAGAGGTGAAAAGATTCCAGAGAGCTGAGTTAGCCTCTATCCATCAGCGACTCGAGAAAATTGAGGAGGTGGTTGCAAGCTTTCCATTGAGACTGCAAGAAGCAGAGTCTCGAATCTCAACCTTAGAGGACCAGATGACGGAGGTCAGACAAGAGGTCAAGGTGGTAAATAAAAGCAAACGGGCGCTTGAAATAAAATTGGACGAGTTGGAAAATTATACACGAAGATTCAATCTCCGAATCGTAGGAGTTCCTGAAGGGCAAGAGGGCTCAAATACAGTCCAATGGGCAACAACAATTCTAAAACAAAAAGTAATCCCAGAACATGAAGGGGATCTGACTATAACACGGGCACATCGGGTGCCTGCCCACCCTTTTCCTAACTCCACGCTGCCACGCACAATTCTTCTAAATTTCTCGGACTTCCACATAAAATAAACTATATTGTCTAAGGCGATTCAGAAAAGACAATTTGCAGTTAATGAGACTACTAAGTGCCGCATTTTTTCAGATATGTCAGCAGCAGCACCGCGTAGGAGAAAGAAATTTGTCGTAATTCTCCATCTTTTCAAGGCAAATGGTGCCCAGGCTACGATTGCTCAACAATCGAAATTTAAAGTATTGGTGAAAGGCAAATTCCATATGCTATCGGACTTGGATGAGGCACATGATTTATTAAAGGAGATTTCACAGGGTCGTAAGGGGTGAATTGCTGTCTTAGGGTTTAGATTTAGGTTTTTTCACTTAGCCTCTGGATATGACTAAATGTTTCTGATGGAATCACTGGGTTGTGGATATTTCACTTGGAGGGGCGGACTAGGAGCAGGGGGTCCCAGGGGTGTAATAACAGGACACCCCAGTTGTTAGGGGGAGGGGTTGTGTGGTCAGCGTGGGGGAGGAAGGTAGGGCCACACTATGGGGGTCGGGGGGGTGTTGCGTGGGGGGGACACTGCATGGAAAGGGGAAAAATGAAGCTGGTTGTTTTTCAATGGTATGTTGTTTTAGTGCATCTGTTTTTGCAAGAGAAGTTATGTTTTTTATGGCTAATAGGTTAACTTTGAAAGTTGTTTCATTTAATGTAAATGGGCAAAATAATCAGAGAAAAATGCGTGCCATCGAAGTATGGTTAAAATCGGAAAATCCTGGGGTATTTCTTTTACAAAAAACCCACATCTCGAATATATAAAAACCCCAGAGTTCTCTATGTTTAAATCATGGGCAGCCTATAGGGGCTTCTCATCGTCCTCTGCCTCCCACAGAGGGACTGCTATATTCTTAAACAAAAAGTTACAAGCAGACTATGTTAACTCTGGTAAAGATAAACTGGGGAGGTGGTGTTGGGTCACGTGTTCCTTTAGATCAAAGTCGCGCCCTCTCACATTTGTGAGTTTCTATGCACCGGTGGAGGATAATGCTGAGGCTTATGAGGAGCTATGCCAATCACTAAATCAGGTCCCAGGAGACCTAATTGTGGGTGGGGATTTTAACACCTTGATGAACCCCCGTATAGATTCCTCAGTACATGGGAAGAAGCAGGTAAAGCCAAAATCCTTTAAGGTTCTGAAAAATTATGGAGCAATGTTAAATCTGCGCGACCCCTGGCGAGCTGCGTTTCCTCGGAAAGGAAATTTACGTGTGGATCAGGCCTGTTTTGATCCTCTTCTCGTATTGTTTTTTTTTGGTCTCACACTGTTTATATTTTTTCCAACAAAAGTTTTTCTTCAATGGGTTTTCTGATCATGCAATGTTGACATTGGAAATTCATTTAGGGACATGTTTGAGACTTCCGAAATGATGGATTTTTAATAAACAATATCTAAATGATGCGGAGTGGGTGGAGTTTATGGGTTCAGAGATTAGACAATTTTTAATTCAGAATATTCGGTCAGCCGCTCCAAATGTAGTCTGGGACTAACTTAAAGCGTTCGTTCAGGGGTTAATAATGGGTAAAGAATCAGCAATAGCTAAAAAAGCTAGGCTTGATAAAATAGAACTTGAAGATAAGATTCAAGCCCTTGACGAGCCATTTCTTCAGAATCCCTCTGCTTTTATCAAAACACAGCTTGAGCAGGCAAAGCGTGAGCTTTGTTCCGTGTATGATGCTCAAAGTGAAACCTTTTTTCAACGTTTTCGACAGAAAATGTATGAAGAGAGTAATTTCACGGGCAGGCTTTTGGCGTGGCAGGCCAAAGAGTAGGCATCCGCGAACCAAATTAAGTCACTAAACTGTCCTTTGACGGCAGTGTCCACGGAGGATCCAGGGAAAATTGGGGGCATTATGCTTGCCCATTATGAGGCCATTTATGGTAAACTTCAGATGGTCGATGACCAGCTACTAGAAAAATGCCTCCATGAAAATCCACCTCCATCCGTTTCGGAAACGGATAAAGGCTTTATGGTTAGTCCCTTTTCACTAAAAGAGTTGGAGGAAGTAGTGAAGAGCCTAGCCAATGGTAAGGCCTGTGGTCCAGATGGACTACCATCTGAATTTTATAAAGTTTTCTTTAAGGTATTGTCAGAATCTTTTCATTTTTGATTAATTCTTCGTTGGAAGGAGTGGTAGTGCCGGAATCCTTTAGACAGGGGAACATTGTTAGCTTTGCGTAGAAGGGTAAGAATAAGATGGACCCTAATTCTTATTGTCCGATTACGCTGCTGAATTCGGATTACAAAATTGTCACCAAACTTCTATCGCTGAGGTTCAATAAGTTTGCGGCGAAGTTGATCCATGAGGATCAAAATGGGTTTTTAGCCGGAAGACAATTAGCTACTAATACACACTTTCTTTCAGAGGTTTTGGAATACTTCGAGATTCAGAGGATACCTGCCTTGGTTTTACTATTGGATGCCGAAAAGGCCTTTGACCTTGTGGTTTGGGAGACATTGTTTTCGATCTTACAGTCCTTCAATATTCCGTTGCAAATTATATCTTTAATCCGGGATTTGTATGAGAATGCTGTTGCCAATGTAATTATTAATTCGGCCGTGGCAGGGTCTTTAAAAATTAAGCGTGGCACAGGCAAGGGTGCCCTTTATCGCCAGTTCTGTTTGCTTTTTTTATCGAGCCCTTGGCAATAGCCATTCGGAACTGTGCTGATATTCGCCCCTCAATTCCACCAATGCCAAAATTAAAACTATACGCAGATGACATCATGCTCTTAATCAAACCAACAGTTGAGGTGCAAGCCAAAGTCTTCAAGATGTTTGAAGACTTTGAAGCATTAGGTGGCTATCGGATAAATAAAGGAAAGACCGAAGTAATACAATGTGGGAGGGCCGCTTTAGATCTGCACCCCGATATCTATAACTCTGTTAACTCTAACCCAAAGAGATACTTGGGGATATTTTATTCCGAGTCAGTTGACGATTTATATAAATTGAATTTTGTTCCTTTGATTAAGAAAGTTCAAGGATTGTTTTCTCGATGGAGCATGCTCCCTCTGTCCATCTTGGGACGCATTGCTTTAATTACAATGTCTGTCCTTCCGTTATTTATTTTTTTGTTTGCTTCAATACCATGCATTTTATCCAGCTCCTTTTTCTCTCAGGTTGAGTCCATGTTTACAGCCTTCATCGGGGCAAAAAAAAAATCATGTATAGCACTTAGCACTTTATATGAAGATCTGGATCAGGGAGGGTTATCACTCCCAAACCTCAGGGGCTATTATGATGCGTGTTTTGCACAATATCTGTTTAGATTAAAGCCTCTACCGCAAGGACATTTTTATTGTAATATTTTCAAGAACTTAGGGCCAGATGTAGGTAAATCTATTTTACCGACACTTAAATACCGAATTTTACCGATTCGGTATTTAAGAGTCGGTAAAATAGATGTACCGAGATGTAGGTAAATCCAGATGTGGATTTACCGAATCTTTAAAAGTCGGAATTTACCGATTCGGTAAATACCGACCTGTAATGCTCCATTCATTCCTATGGGCTTTGAAGCCCATAGGAATGAATGGGGCATTACAGGTCGGTATTTACCGATCGGTAAATACAGATTTTTGGCAAGGGTGCAGGGGGTGTCACTTTGACACCCTCTAGCACCCCCAAAAAAGGTTCGGGGGCCATATGGCAGGCAGACCTGCCCTAAGGGCAGGTCTGCCTGTCATATGGCACAGGTGTGCATGCACACATTTGCATGCTCACCTGAATCGGTATTTCACCATCAAATTGAATTTGATGGTAAAATACCGATTTCTTAGGCCTTGTGGGACTCATCAGAGTCCCACCTACATATCGATTTTACAGAATCTGTAATTTTACCGTTCTGTAAATTTACCGACCGGTATATTTACAGATTCTGTAAAATTACAGATCGGTAAATTACAGAACGGTAAAATTACCGATTCTGCCCCCTACATCTCAAATTCCTTTTACCGGTCGGTAACGGCCGAATTCGGCCGTTACCGACCGGTAAAACCCTACCTACATCTGGCCCTTAATGTGTAAGGACAGCCAAATCCACTCTCTCCTGCTTATGTTTAGATCTCCGAAGCTGGTACGCTATAAGTGTCTGCACTGGTTCTTTAAAAGACGGCAGGCTTTCTTCAAAAAATATTCTATTCCAGCAATTAACTCAGCTACCTTATTAGAAGGAATCCTCCCCTTAGTAGGGGTCAAACAGCCTACGCATTTGGCGTCAAAATGGGCGATAGCTGGGTATATTAAAGTGTCAGATTTTTTGAGGAATGGTAGCTGGGTGACAGTAGCAGAAATGTCCCAATCTATTTCTAATGATTTTATCTTAATTAACTCTTATGGTAATTTATAGAATTTTTTTGTAGAATTTGATGTTGCCTCTTTTATGGATCAGAATCAGTTGGTGGATGAATTATTAGTTAGAGTATTGAATAGGAAACCAGGGGCCTGGAAGAAATATTTAGCGTCTGTAAAGGGGTTGGATCTCGAGTTAAAAGCTATCAAAAATGGGCAGAACATGAGAATTGTGAAATTTCATCCCATATCTGGCCCACCATCAACAGGCAAAATGTTAGCTCTTTGTGAGGGGCAAATTGGCGCAGGATGTTGTTTTTCAGCAAATGGCTATTGTATTGAACCCCCTGCTCCCTGTCAAAGATGTATGTTAACCAGTCTTCTCAATGTTTTCGGTGCATGAATCATCCATCTGCCAATTGGTCGTATATTATGTTGAGCTGTCCAAAAGTTATTGATTATTGGGTAGATTTATTTGCCTATCTGGAACAGGAATGTAACATCCAGTTGGAAGTTAACTATAGACTAATTTTATTTGGTTTTGATCCTGATCTCCCTTTTACAGACTCAATGTTTAAATTGTTGTATATAGCTATGGCAATAGCAAGATCACTGCTACTGCAAAAATGGCGTACAGATCTGATTCCTTCGGCCCTGGAGTGGGGTCGGAAGATGAGAAGGGTGAAGAAAAGTGAATACACTTTTGCATTATGAATGGGTGGCCTTAAGAAATGTAATAAAATATCGGGTACCAACTTTGATTTTTAGCTAGGGGAGGCGGGAGATGCTGTTGTCATGCTGCGGTGGGATAGGGGTTTTAGATTCCATCAAATGTCTTTTATTGTGTAAATGTTTGCAGTGGGTTTTGTTCTTTTTAAAAAAAAAGTGTTAATCATGCTAAGAACTTGTAATGCTTATAGTGTCTCAGATGAGATCTTTATTTTTCATGATGTAACGGTGCAATATGTATATGTTTATGTTTTTAAACTCCAGCTTCAATAATGAGAATGAGACTGGGGGCGGCTTATACCCCCAGACACAGGCATCGGGTGGGTTGCAGAAGCAGCACCCAACACTGTGCTTATGGTCCCAGTAAACCTCAGTATCCCTTTCTGGATCATAGCGTGGTGGCACTCCCTTTTCTTAAGTCACCTGGAAAGTGGGGTCTCCGGGGGCATTGCTGAGCTGTAGCATGGTTGTGCCTGGTATATTTTTTGTTGCTATTCTTGCTCTTCGTCATTGGCTGATGGGGACATGGGGACTCAAGGAAGCAAGAAGAGCCTTCAAGTGTCCACAAAGTTTTCACTTGATGCTCCTCCAATATTGCTGCTGTAGGCAGTTCAGTATTCTTGAACCTACGTTCAATATCCAAAAACACTAATTAACCGATATCTACACTCGTTCTTAAAAATACCAACAAACTGACCTATCCTCTACGGACCGTACCTTCCGACGTAGAACACGCTGCTCCTCGGGATTGAACCGAACCGACCCGTTTCTCGCCGCCATGTCACAAACTGCGGTACAACTGTGTGAGATAATGACGCACATTGTCATCGTAATCAACAAAGGACAACTCGTGCCCTGAGTCTCAAACCAGAAACGCCTGCCATCTTGGAACGGGTAAATACACCATTTCCTGTATGCTATATGGAAACTAACCTTTGATCTATCAAGCAGGATCATCGCAATTAGAATGGTGCACTACTGAATCTACATTTGTGTTAGAAAAAGGAAAACAGAAATAAAAACGAAAATGAAAGCATAAAACACCCGAAAAAGTGCACCAATATCATCAACTTATGAATGAACAGAAGTATACATTCAAATGTACTGCATAATGAATCAACGGTTGCATCAAAAAATAGTGTCTCATCTTATTGCGTAACAATGTCTCTTGATCATGAAATGAAAATACAATAACTAAACAATGGCAAAAGGACAATAGCGAAATACCACTCTCATTCAGATATTTACAAGTCATAATATCAGGTCATAACAACAAAGAGTGTAAATTGTGATCTTGACTCATGAACACCTAGTTCTCCTATCTAATGTGTTGAAGTAAGTGCGCTTGTTGAATGTATAACTATGTATTACTCAAATTTGTTACACAAAACATATCATGTCGAGCTTATCATTGAGCCCATTCGGTGCCATTGTCTCCAAAAGTTTGATCCACTAGATCTGCCGTTGTGACAAGCACTTAGCATTATCTCTATCTGGCTCCACTCTGATCTGCTCTAAGACTTGAAACCGTAATTGTGGAATTGAATGACTCATTTCAGCCCAATGTGTGGCGAGACTTGAAGTGGTAGTCTTGTTTCTAATTCTGCTCTTGTGCTCAGTAATGCGCACTTTTATTTTGCGCTCAGTTTTGCCTACATACAATTTGCCACAAGGACATTTAATGCAGTAAATGACGTATGATGAGTTGCAATCTGCCTGACATCTATGTTTTGGACTGATGTCCAGATTGGAATTCTTCTGGTGTCACCTACCCCACACCAAGATTATTCCCAAAAGCCTCTCTGTTTTACAGGGGGTTTGAGTGGGAGTGGACATTATTGGAAGCTAGACTCCCTTGTCCAATCCTAGGTATCAGATCACTCCACCCCAAATCATCCCTCCTGCACACCATTTTTCAAACATTCAAGATGGTGCTGTCAATTGGTCTTTTAAAATATCTTCTATCAGAGTCTAGGCCCTGTCCCTAACTGTTACAGCTGCCTGGACCCTTCCCTCCAAAAACATCAAAGAGCAGTCCCTTCTGACTCTGGCTTTAGAGGTGTGTTTATTATCCTCTGTTTCTGTGGGGTGAGGCATCCCAGACCAGTTGCATTGTTCCCAGGAGCAGACCACATTTCTGGCTAAATATTCCATTCTGTTGGAAGGTCCTTCATCCTCCAGCTGGCCAGAAGAGTAATTAGCTTGGCCTAGAAGAGTGATTCAAAGACTCAAATCTGATTAGGAACTGAGTCAGAAAAAAGTAATAAATCTTGAAGTGCCAGAAGTAGTGAAAATATGTGGAAACTAATGTCAGATTTACATTCAGTGTCCTGAGGTCAACAACAATCCATTAAGGGTCACTTCTGTGACAGGCTACCTGTGTACAAAAGGGCTCTCTTAGATGGTAGTCACACACTGGCAGCTCATGCTCATTTGCAAACATGTGTGCATGTGTTCACTTGCAACCTCCTCAGAACATCCTATCCAAGATACGCAGCAGTTTACCTTATCTTAAAAGAAGGACATTGGTGGTTAAATAATGCCCAATCCTTTATAACATGGCTTATAGTAAGTGACACTCAGGTAGTGAAACTCACTCATGGCAGGAGTCCATAAATTAGTAGCCCAAAAAAGCACCTAAAACCAGTGGAGTTAACTTGCATGGAACTAATTTCTTAAAGGGACAGATTTCACAAAGTCAAGTGGGCTAGTGGAACCAAATGATACAGTAGGCGTCATCATCAACTTCCCGTACTCCATTCCAGGGTATGAACTGTTAAAAGTTGGCATAAAATCTAATCCCTCCTCCTTGGTGTGGCTGAGGATATACTAGGTTCAAATGGGAGCAAGAGAACCTATGTTAGGAATGGTTCCACATAAGGTCACTCCTATCCAATTTATTTATCACCTCTATGACACAATTATGTATAGGTATTTAAAATATTGGGATAAGTGCTCTGAGGCAAACGGAAGCAAGCACACTCCTACATAAAGGATATCTGTGATTTGAAAATTATCATAAATCAGATCAATCCAAAGGCCTATTCCTACTGGCCAGTGGCAGGCATTCCTAAATTTACATGACGAAGGCACAAAGCACCATTGAAAATCCAAAATAGGGCACTTAAACACACCCATGAAAAGCTAAAACACCAGTTTATCTATTTGATACAGCAATGCCTTCTCCTTACCTCTGTACATGGATAACCGAGGAGATCAAAAAAGATGATGGCAAAGATTTTATATATATAACTAGCTTACCCGTCGTGCGTTGCTGCGATCTCCGAAGAAAGGAAATTCATGGAAACTCATCATGATAACATTCAATTTACATTGTGTCATTTTTATTGAAACATATTCATTTTAATATGGAAAACATTTGTGTCGTTTTAATTCTATTTATTTATTCGAGTGATTATGAGGGCCCTGGTGGGCCGATATTTAAAAAATGTTTATGGCAGAAACCTTCGCGGGAGTGTACTCAACAACCTCCCAAAGTTTCATGGCGATCGGATGAATGGTGTTTTAATTCTATTTATTTATTAGAGTGCTTGTGGATACACGATTTTTTGTTTTTCCATCTGGTGCGTACATCAGTATTCGAAAGATTATCAGGGCCCTGGGGGGCCAATATTAAAAAAAATGTATGCCAGATATCTTCGCAGGAGTGTACTCAACAACTTCCCAAAGTTTCATGGCGATCGGATGAATTGTGTAGTAATGCATAAAGGACAAACAGACAGACAGACAGACATACTTTCGTCTTTATATATATATATATATATATATATATATATATATATATATATATATATATATATATATATATATATAGATTATACCTCCATGGGTCAAGGCAGATATATATTACCTACTGGCGGTCACCTGTAGGTAATTCTAGTTGAGATATAGTTTTCAAAGGGAGACCTTTTTTCATTTGCCAATAACTTTGGCTTAGTTTGATGAATCCTCTGAAAATTTTCAAAACTAAATTGCCAGTCACCACAGCTACTGTCTTGAAAATGTTGTGGTGATCTGTCAAGCGGGGGCCTGGAAAAAGGGGGATCCCAAAAAGCTTATCTCTCAATGTTAATTTCCATAGGAAACTTTAGACACGGCTAACCCCCGAACGTCTGAACAAAATTATACCAAAATCAGCAGAATGCTCCCTTTTTGTTAAATGTTGTAAATACATTCAGTAGTTGCTGAGACATTTAAAAAAACTTCAGATATCCAACTGAGGCCGTGGTGGATGCGCGACCCCTCCCGCTCTCGTGCCTGAGATCTGATTGGCTGCAAACTCTTCAAACCAGGAAGTGTTGGCAGCCATCTTGTGACTCAGTAATAAAAAAGAAAAGGGGGCAGGGTAGAAGCCCCTTAATCCCCTGGGCTTCTTGAGGTGTCCAAAAAGCGTTTTTCTATAGAATTTCGGCTGTAGTCACATTGGATCCACGGCTCCCACCAAAGTAAAAAAGAAAAACGAAGCCAGGGATTCAGTGCTTCATTTATTAGAGACACCAGTGTGGGCCAGGTCCCTGGGGCATGTGTAAATAAACAGCAGGAGAGTGCAAGGTGGCCCCTCCTAGAATGCCTAAAGGTTGTCCACCTCCCCCGGGCATCTTTCTATATTCATTTATTTATTTACAAAATATTAAATAATAAAAAAATAAATGCAAGGCCTAGGGGGCCACGCAGCCCCACCTCCCTTTCTTTAAAAAAATAAAATTAAAGGGGCAGGCCCTGGTGGGGTCTAAAATGGCCAAGGAAAGTGGGTCCACGCAACCCCCTTCCTAAAAAAAATAGCAAAAAAGCCGGAAGCCCCACCCCCTTTCTCCACCACTCTGCAAATGCATGTTCTGGGGTGCTGCGGGTTTGGGGATGAAGTCACCTTGGCTGCTGAGGGTGCTTAGGGGCCAAAAAGGCCTCCTGTTACCTCCATGTGAAGTGGCCCCTCGGGAGACGACCCCCGGGACCCTATCCCATACACCATCGGAGCTGCCCCCGTTGAATCTCTCACCTTGCACAGCGGATCCGGCAGCAACGGCGTCCCTGACACCCAGAACCCCTCCCCTCTCTGTTTTTCAGGAACCAATCCGGTACGATCAGGAACCGGAAGTGCACCCATCTGACCCCGGAAGTCCAGCCTCCCCGACGCCGGCCGGAGAAAGAAAAGGCGGAAGCAGAGAACCAGAAGGGGTCGGAAGATCGTGGCAGGAGATTGCGACCGGAGAGGAAGGAGTGAGCGGAGAATACGGCGGAGAAGAAGACGAGTGGTGCGAGGACTGGTGGAGTCCCCCAGGAGGAAGCTGAAGAGCGGCCGCAACTCACCTGGAGAGTTGCGGCGGAGCCCGTGAGTAACCCCTCGCCTCTCTGTTGCACATTAGGTGCCTGTATATAGTATAGAGTATTGTTTCTTCTGCTTTTGCTTAGCATGACTTAGGCACGCTAACACTGTCAGGTCACTGTATATACATGTAAAGCACTTCCGATGTAGATAGCCCTCGATTACTAATCCACCCCCACCCCAACACGTCTCGCACTCAGTCCTTAGCCTCTGTCTCTGTATCCTGAAACCCCATACCCTTTTTCCCTCACGATACCTATTACCACTCCTCACGACCCGGTGTTGGTGGAGGCGCTTACAGTCCGATGCAGTGGGACTAACGGCTCCTTTTCCTGTTTTCTCTCATTGCCCTCCGGTGGACTCCCCGAACAAGACCCGGATCTACACCCAAGACCCGGCACTACACCCAAGACCCGACTCTACACCCAAGACCCGACTCTGCATCTGAAGACCCGGACCTACATCCCAAGATCCATCCCTTCTTCACAAAACTCGAATCCCACTTCTGACCTCCCTCACCCCTTGGACTCTGTTGCACGGACTCTCAGTGTATCAATAAACCACACAATTGCACGCTATATCCGGCCTCCTTGCCTGCTTTTCCAGCCAGCCGACCGCCCACCATCACATTTGGTGTCAGAAGTGGGATCGCCTGGAAGCATGGAGGCCGCGGTGAAGAAGATGGTCGAGTCCCAAGAACAGCTGGGGAAACTTATGGAGCGGTTCCTGAAGACCGCTGAGGATGACCGTGGCCAACTACTTGACGTCCTAAAAGGGCAAGGGGACTCCCAGGAGCAAGCAATGGGCAAGCTCACCGACGTCCTGGGACAACAGAGAGCGATGACCTCCCTCCCATCAGTCGTTCTGCAGAAGTACATACCGGGGGAAGACCCGGACTACTTTTTTACGAATTTCGAGAGGTTAGCCCAGGCCGCAGCATGGCCGAACGATCGCTGGGGTCAGTATCTGGGACCCTTGTTGACGGGCGATCTCCAGGCGGCATACCAACAGGCTAACATACAGGGCAACACACCCTACCCGGATATCAAGAAGTGTATCCTGGAACGTCTCGGCATCTACGATGAACGATATAGGGTCAAACTAAGGCAGATCAGGGAAGGACCCCAGGAAACGCCTAGAGCCCTGTCTTTCCGTGTTAAGGACCTCACCAACCGATGGCTTAGACCTGAGACCTCGACTAAGGAAGACATTCTCGAGAAGCTATACCTCGAGCAATTCCTGGCCTCCCTACACGCTGGGACCCAGCGGTGGGTAAGACAGCATGCCCGACTCACCCTGGAGACCGCCGTCGAAATCGCGAGCGCCTACAGCCGAGCCCAGGAACAACAGCGGCACAAAGATGAACACCCGTGTAAACCCCACGTCCCTATAGGCGTTCGCCCTCACCGGCCCTCGTTGCCACGACGCCCTGACCTGCCCCCCCCGTTATACCAACCCCGCTCCTGTTTAGGCCGACCAATCCGGGGCCCCAGTGTTACAGTTGCGGGGGATTTGGCCATATTGCTCGTCATTGCCCTCAGAAAGACGAGCCCATTGAGGTTGGCTTGGTGCATAACTACTTATGTTCTCCGCCGGACCTAGCACCACCCCCGTTCCGATGTCCAGTGACCATTAACGGACAGAAGGTCCTCGCCCTAGCCGACACTGGGTGCCGTCAGAGCGTACTCCGGCCACAAGACATGACCTCTTCAATGGAACCTCCTTCAGGCATGGTTGCCATACAGTGCGTACACGGGGACACCAAGAGATACCCCACCACCCGGGTACATGTACAACACCCTAAGGATCCCGGTTCCACTCTCAAAGTGGGTCTTATTCCCGCTCTTCCCGAACAAGCCATACTCGGAAGAGACTATTCAGGACTACCCCGGCTTCTCCAAGACCCCACCGATTCTCTTACCAGGTGGTGGGGAGAAGCACCGTATCCACAAGGACAGTCCCCACCAGTTCATGAATCCAAGGTGCACAAATCCCGGTCCCAGAAAAGGAAGGAAAAGAGGGACTACACCGAGGTACACCTCACCACAACCGAAGATCACCCCTGGCAGACGGACAGGGAGTTCAGGGCGGCACAACAGGAGGACCCCCAGCTGCAGGAGGCGTGGGGCAGAGCCCTGTAAAACGAGGACCCCCTTAAAGTAGGTCCCTATTTCTTCAAACACAAAGGGTTATTATACCGCAAGGGAGGGTCCCAACAACATCCCCAACTCCTGATCCCCGGACCCTTCCAGGATAAGGTTCTCTACCTGGCCCACAGTCACCTCCTGGGGGGCCATTTCGGTGATGAGAAGACCAGCCAAACTGTTCTGGAGAAGTTTTACTGGCCTGGCGTCTACCAGCGCATCAAAACATACTGTCAAGAATGTCCCGTCTGTCAGAAACACAGTAGATACCGACCCCCCAGAGTACCACTACGCCCTCTCCCGGTGATAGACGTCCCATTTAGCCGCGTAGGGATGGACATAATCGGACCCCTGCTACCCTCTAAAAGCGGCTGTCGTTATGCACTAGTGATTGTGGACTACGCCACGCGATTCCCCGAAGCCCTACCCCTGCGTCAACCCACTACACAGAACATCGCTAAAGCCCTCCTTTCCGTATTTTCCAGGGTAGGGTTTCCCCAGGAAATCCTGACAGACCAGGGCACCCCATTCGTCTCCGCACTAATGAAACAGGTCTGCTCCCAGCTGGGCATTAAACAAATCCGAACCTCGGCTTACCACCCCCAAACCGACGGCTTAGTCGAGAGGTACAACACCACCCTTAAACAGACATTGAAAAAGTTGTTGGGACTTGAAGCCCGAAGGTGGGAGGAGATATTACCGCTTGCCTTGTTCGCCATCCGATGCAAACCCCAAAGCAGCACCGGATATTCCCATTTTGAGCTCTTGTACGGGCGCCCACCACGCACCTTGTTGGACATGGCTCAAGAGGCCTGGGAAGCGGAGCCAGACCGGACCCGTCCCCTTCCCGAATACGTCGAGAACTTAAAATCCCACTTGTCGGTGATTCGTGATATCGTGCGACAAAACCTGGAGAGCGCACAACTCGCCCAGAAAGGACAATACGACAAGGGCACGAAACCCCGGGAGTTCGTCGTAGGCGACCAGGTTCTCCTGATGATGCCATCTTCGGATCAGAAGCTTTTGGGTCAATGGCAGGGGCCGTATTCCGTCCTGCGGCAGGTGACCCCAGTCACGTACGAACTAGAGTTGGATCCCACTCGGGGTACGACACAGATTTATCACGTGAACCTCCTCAAAAAGTGGGAAGGACCCCGTCCTATCATGTCCGGTTCTGCCTCGTCTCTCCCTCTCTCCTTCGACCTTTGCCTCGATGCAGACCTGACCAGCACCCAAAGACAGGACATTCAGAGCGTTCTCTACCCTCTGCGACAGGTGTTCTCCTCTTCACCTGGAAGGACCACTGTCACCGAACACGTCATTCATACCGAACCAGGGAAGACCGTCCGACAGCGACCGTACAGAGTGCCCGAGGCCCGTAGGGAGGTGATACGGAAGGAAACGGAACAGATGCTGAAAATGGGAATCATAGAACCGTCAGTGAGCGACTGGAACTCACCTATCGTCTTGGTACCGAAGCCTGACGGGTCGGTCAGATTTTGTATAGATTTTCGCGAGATCAACAAAATCTCTACCTTTGATACCTACCCGCTACCCCGCGTCGACGAAATGGTGGAGAGAATTGGGAAGGCGAAATACATCTCCACATTAGACCTCTGTAAGGGGTATTGGCAAATACCCCTCCGACCTGAAGACCGAAAAAAGACCGCCTTCGCCACACCTGATGGGTTGTTCCAGTTTCTCGTTTTGCCTTTTGGATTACATGGAGCACCCGCCACATTTCAACGAGCAATGAATTACGTCCTAATGCCTCATTCCCAATATGCGGGCGCCTACTTGGACGACATCATCATCTACAGTAACAGCTGGCCCCAACACCTGGAACACCTACAGAGAGTTGTCACCTCTCTAGGGTCTCTCGGATTCACCATTAACCCCGCCAAGACCACCCTGGCCGCACAAACGGTGAAATATCTAGGCTATCTCTTAGGCGAAGGCCTGATAAGACCCCAGAAGAACAAGATCAACGCTATTCAGTCAATTCCCTTTCCCCAGACCCGTAAAGATCTCAGGGCCTTTTTGGGTTACTATAGACGGTTCGTACCCAATTTCTCCCAGAGAGCAGCCCCCCTTACTGATCTCCTCAAGAAGACCACCAAAACGGAGACCGCCCTCAGAGACCCCGCTCCCCCACTGCAGCGGGCCTTCACAGACTTAAAGAACGCCCTGACGTCCGGTCCGGTATTGGTAAGCCCGGACTATACCCAACCGTTCCTGCTCCAAACGGACGCTTCCGACCAGGGACTGGGAGCAGTATTATCCCAAAAGGACAGACAGGGAGACGAAAAGCCAATACTCTACCTCAGCAGGAAACTATTCCCACGAGAGAAGAACTATGCCGTGGTGGAGAAGGAGGCTCTTGCCATTAAGTGGGCCGTCGAGAGTCTACGCTATTACTTGGAAGGCCGTGACTTCATCTTATATACGGACCATGCCCCCTTAGAGTGGATGGCTCGAAACAAAGGGCGAAACGATCGCGTCCTTCGCTGGTTCCTGTCCTTACAGCCGTACCATTTTAGGACCTTGCATCGGAAAGGGACACGTCAGGGCAATGCGGACTACCTCTCTCGGTACCCCAGAACCCTTACCGGTACAAGAAAGACAGCTAGGGAAAGGGGATGTGAAGTGGCCCCTCGGGAGACGACCCCCGGGACCCTGTCCCATACACCATCGGAGCTGCCCCCGTTGAATCTCTCACCTTGCACAGCGGATCCGGCAGCAACGGCGTCCCTGACACCCAGAACCCCTCTCTGTTTTTCAGGAACCAATCCGGTACGATCAGGAACCGGAAGTGCACCCATCTGACCTCGGAAGTCCAGCCTCCCCGACGCCGGCCGGAGAAAGAAAAGGCGGAAGCAGAGAACCAGAAGGGGTTGGAAGATCGTGGCAGGAGATTGCGACCGGAGAGGAAGGAGTGAGCGGAGAATACGGCGGAGAAGAAGACGAGTGGTGCGAGGACTGGTGGAGTCCCCCAGGAGGAAGCTGAAGAGCGGCCGCAACTCACCTGGAGAGTTGCGGCAGAGCCCGTGAGTAACCCCTCGCCTCTCTGTTGCACATTAGGTGCCTGTATATAGTATAGAGTATTGTTTCTTCTGTTTTTGCTTAGCACGACTTAGGCACGCTAACACTGTCAGGTCACTGTATATACATGTAAAGCACTTCCGATGTAGATAGCCCTCGATTACTAATCCACCCCCATCCCAACACGTCTCGCACTCAGTCCTTAGCCTCTGTCTCTGTATCCTGAAACCCCATACCCTTTTTCCCTCACGATACCTATTACCACTCCTCACGACCCGGTGTTGGTGGAGGCGCTTACAGTCCGATGCAGTGGGACTAACGGCTCCTTTTCCTGTTTTCTCTCATTGCCCTCCGGTGGACTCCCCGAACAAGACCCGGATCTACACCCAAGACCCGGCACTACACCCAAGACCTGACTCTACACCCAAGACCCGACTCTGCATCTGAAGACCCGGACCTACATCCCAAGATCCATCCCTTCTTCACAAAACTCGAAACCCACTTCTGACCTCCCTCACCCCTTGGACTCTGTTGCACGGACTCTCAGTGTATCAATAAACCACACAATTGCACGCTATATCCGGCCTCCTTGCCTGCTTTTCCAGCCAGCCAACCGCCTACCATCACACTCCAATAACCCCATACAATGGGATTGCTGAAAGGTGGTTGGAGACAACACACCCTTTCTCTATCACTCTGCAAACATGCCTCTCAGTGCAGTGCTGGTGGGGGAATGCCTCCTGAGGGCTTCAAGACTAAAGTGGACTTCTTCCCCCAAGCATATGCGTGTCAAGAGGCTCATTTGCAGAGTGGTGGAGAAAGGGGACGTGGCCTCAGACAACCTCTCAGCAAACAAGTTATGTGAGTCTTACTGGAGGTAACAGGAGGGCTAGTTGGCTTCAAAGGACACTCAAGAGCGAAGGAGACTTCATCCCCCAATAGTACGGTATCAGGAGATGTCTTTGCAGAGTAGTGAAGAAAGGGGGCATGGCCACCATAGACCTCTTAGCAAACCCACGGTGTGGTACTTGCTGGAGGTAACAGGAGGGGTGGTTGACCCCCAAGGACCTTCAATAGCTAAGGAGAATTTACACCCCTATAGTAGTGCGCCAGGAGGCGTGTTTTCAGAGTGGTGGAGAAAGGGGGCATGGCCTGTTACCATATCACAGCAATCCTACTGTGTGGTACTTACTGGAGGTAACAGGAGGGGTAAATGGCCCCCAATGATGTCCTTGGAAGCCAACTACCCCTTCTGTTATCTCTAATAAGTCCCACACAGCGGGATTACTAAGAGATCTTTGGAGACCACATACCCTTTGTCCACCACTCTGCAAATGCAGCTCGTGGGGCACTACTGATTGGAGCATGAAGTCCACTTTACTCCTGAGGGACCTTGGGGTCAAAAAGCCCTTCTGGTACCTCTTGTAAGTCCTACACAATGGGATTCATGAGAGGTAGTCAGAGGCCCAGCCTACTCTCTCCACCACTCTGCAAACATGACTACTAGTTACAAAATCATAGAAAGTCACTAAAAAAACAAAAGGCTACAGAGACGTTCTAGTTAGACTCAGTTGTCACTCGTACAAAACCAGAGAAATTCAGCCGTTATAGTTTGTGAGCTAACTATAACTTGCGCCTCCACAATACACTGCTTATGACCTCACATATTACATCACTCATGATATGTCCAGTGACATTACTGATGAAATCACTGATGACATCTCAAATGACAACACTGATGACATCACCCATAGAATATCTGACACACCCACTCACACCCCAATATAACCTTTCATACACCCACTCCAACTTCCAAACTATTATTCTCAAAAACATTGACACACCCATACCAGTACTTACACACCCCTCACTGATTCATAGGTCTAGACACACATCCAGTCACCCATAAATCCACTCAAATACAAACTCACTCAATAATACAGCAATTGATATATCCACTCACACCCATACAGCCACTCACACACTGTCAGTCACCCATAGAGCTACTCACAAACCTACTCCCTCACCCATAGAGTCAATCCCACAGACACTTATTCACCTATACAGTTATATACACACACACCCACTCACTTATTCATCCAGATACTAACACATTCTCACTCACCTATACAGTCACTGATACAAGCACATAGCCACCCATACAGCCACTTTCACAATCACTCCCTCAGACATACAGCCAATCACATAGTCCAAAACTCACCTATACTGCCTTTCACATATGCAGTTACTCACCCATATACCACTAACACATCCATTCACTCACCGACAGCCATAAACACACTCAATCACTCATATTGCCCTTCACATATGTACTCACTAACCTATACAGTCCCTGACACACCCACTCTTTCACAAACTTTATTCGACAATTAAGTCATAAAAGTATACATACATATATTACACAAATGTAGATAAAAAAGACGTTAAAATCCATACAATAAATATTTTTAAAAAGTATTAAGCCAGAATAGACTATGTCGAATTAGAGTTTAAAAGGGGTATAAAAACAATTTTATAAACATACATTAATCCAGGGGGATATTGCACAAAGATTCACAAGGGTTGTCCCATAAGTGCAAGGACGAGTACAGCTTAATCTTCACATTTTTACCGCTATGTATTTTGTGCGGATTACCCAAGCCCATTTCAGGAATTTAGCCACGGCAACAGCAATTGTAGGCATCGGGTCTGAGGTTAAGATTCTCAAAGCCTCAGCATGTCTGTGTAGTCCTAACAGTTTACATAAAGGCTTGATCCACATCGATCTGGGGGCTTTGTACAGGGGACTAAAAAAATAAAAAGTGGCTAATTGTCTCTTGTTCCTCCTCGCAATTAGGGCATCTGTCGATTCCACTTTTATCTGCCCATTTAACCGTAAAAGATCTTACTGGGAGTGATCCTACCGTAAGCTGGAAATAGAGCTTGCGATCCTGTTGTTTGCCAATAATATCCCAATATTGTTCCAATTTCGGTAGGGCTTTAATGTCTATGAAACAACTAGTTAAATGAGCGGAGAGACCCTCTACCCTTGCATCGGAAATCACCATCTCCCAATATTTTTCTTTTAGTAGATTTTTGGAGGGAAAATGAGCGTTTTCCGGGTCCTCCCATAAGTCAATCATTCCTAGCTTAAAAAGTATCGACTTGATGTTCTTGAGCCAATGAATTCTTTGGGAAGTGTCCTTAACCATTATCTCTTTTAGACCATGGGCATAATGCTGTAATTCTTCTGTCGCCCACAACCGGCACCAGTAAAGAACTGGACGCAAAAAGGCTAGGTCCTGGACCGCCTTTTTTCCAAGGTCCCACATTAGCGGTACTAAGGGGGTACTTATGGGGATGCTAGTAGCTTTTCGAAGAAATTCATTTTCAGCTAGCGTTAATTTTCTAAGGTCTTCAAAACCCCAGAGTTCGGCTCCATATAGGGCCGAACCTAGGACCTTCATCCCATATACTTCCAATAAGGGGCTAATGGGCTTAGTTGTTGAGGAGGAAATTTTTTTTAGAAGGATACCTGCCTGCTGGCGGAGTTTTAAGACCGCAATATCCAATTGACTGGACCACCCCAGATCTTTCTGAAGGGTGACCCCCAGGTAGGTAAAAGCGTCTACCCGCTCCAGCGGGGAACCATTCATATTGATCAGCCCTCTAAAAGGGTTATTTGTCCCGCACGTTTTGCGACCAGTCAAAACCATATACTTAGTTTTTGTAGTATTTATTTCTAGTCCCCTGTCCAGACAAAAATCTTCAAATCGCTTCAATGCTAACTGGAGTCCACTCGGAGTCTTTGAAATGATGAGAGTGTCGTCGGCCCACTCACTCATCCATACAGCAGTCACACACATCCTCACCCACCCACACAGACACACATACACCCATACAGGTACTCAGACAACCGATCAATCACCCATACAGATGCTCATATACCCACTCACCAACCCATACAGCCACTTAGACGCCAACTGACAGACTGATCCAGTCATTCACACAACCTAGTTACTCACCCATACTTTCACTGAGACACCTAATCACTCACTTATACAGTCAGTCATGCATCTACTGAATCATTCATATTGGCACTCATACACCCACTGATTCGCCAATACCCCTTGATGGATATATTTAACACTCATAAACTTTTTAAAAGCACTCACAGTCACTGGATGATGTCATCAGTGATGTCATTTGAGATATCATCAGTGATGTCCTGAGTGATATAATTTGCGAGGTCATAAGCTGTGCATTTCGGGGGGGTGAGTTATAGTTAGCTTAGCTAGCTATAACTGCTGAATTCCTCTGGTTTTGTACAAGTGAAACCTGAGCCTGACTACAGCGTCTCTGTAACCTTTGTTTTTTTAGCTAGTTGCTAAGGGTTTTTCAAATGAGATTTTATGTCCCGGGGACCCCATCCGCCGGGGCTTGCTGCACTTAAGAAAACAAATTAAACAAGAGAGAGTGGACCCCATCCCCCTGGGTCCGGTCTGTAGTGTGGGTGCTGAGGTCTGACCCAGGGCACCCACTATAGAATCATTGGGGCCCACGGGGAGCCTGAAGGCCCCTGCGGTCCCTGAAGGCTCTCCACCTTCTGAAGGAACTGGCATTGCTTTGAACCCCAGGGATCTGCTCTCTGGGTCCCATAGCAAATTGCTGTTTTCCTGCTCGCGTCACAGTCAGCAGGGAAACAGACACAGCATTTTGTGCTCTGGCTTGCTGAAAGCAGAGCAGTGCTCCCACCAAGCCATAGCAAATTGCAATGCCCCGGGGTGGCCATGGGGGTTGGCGGTAACCAGGACTATGGAGGGGGGTCACGTAGCCCCCTCCTGTGTTGAAATTTTCCCTGTGGAAGTTGTGGTCCGCGAGTCCACAATGGACCTGCTTCATTATTTAATTTGTGCCCCAGGGAGTAGAGCATGGGGGAGCAGAGCCCTCTCCGTATTACTGTACCCCGCAATATTTTATCTGTACATATCTTCCCCAGGGAGCTGGTAGTCCATGGGCAGTGGGGGAGCCGCGAGGCTCCTCCACAAATAAATAAGTTATTGCTCCAGGGAGGCGGATTGTCCAAGGAGGGGGACTCTTATGCCTCCTCCCACATTTGCATAATGCCCCCAAGACGTGGCTCACCAGGGGGTCTAAATTGCCGCTGCTTTGAGTTGCCACTCTTGAGTCTGTGACAAAATTATAAAAATAATGCTTTTAACTCCGGGGTGGGTCCCTGAGGACCCACCTCCCACCTGATCTTTTCTTTTCTTTTTTTATTTTTTTCTGGGACTCAGCTTTAAGTCAAGATCAAGATGGCTGCCAATACTTCCTGGTTGAAATGTTGACAGCCAATCACATTTTTGTAGGATACGCCAGTCCACTGCAAGGACTTGCATCCCCAAGATATCTATAGTTTTTTAAAGTTTAATTTCTCTAAAGCTACCAAACGGATTTACCCCAAATCACAAAAAGCCCACTTTATGGTCCAACATCTAGCTTTCTGCCAAATTTGGGGAAGTTTTTAATTAAAAAAAAATCTTTATTTGCATTTTTATTAAATCAATACTGTATACATAGGAAATGGGTCACGGTATACAATTTGGAATTGCTATGGTATCTTCATTTGCACATAGATACATAACAAATGTGGCCAGTTCAGTTACAGATGACTGATTAAGGAAAAAAGGACATCATTACAGCGCTATTGCGCAGTATTTATCTCGCGTTGGAAATGACCGACAGTTATGGGAACAATAGATTTCTATATCCAGATCTGGGCATACCCCAATAGGTTTGCTTGTCTCTCTGGTTTTGTCCTCTCAAATGCCATTATCTGCATTTTAAGAACAGATTGATGCAAACGTAACACATTTTTTAACAATACAACAATAACTTTCCGTCACACCAAGGTCATTCCTAGCAAGTAGCAATGGCTGCATACTGAAGGCTGTTTGTGTACTTATCTCCCATCCCCTTCTTGCAGTATTAAGAAAGATACAGTCCTGCCCCCCCTACATATTCCTCCCATATTTCCTTGTACTGTATGCTTATTCGGTTGACTTAACCTGAACCATGGTTGCAATGTGTTTAAATGCCTGTATCTGAATCCATTCTGTCTCTGTTTTGTAAGTTATTACTTTCGGTATCCCTATCTGCAAGTTTCAGCTCCACCAGCATTACGTTCCAGAATTGTGCAATGGGATATTTTCGCAGACCTGCTATTTTCTCCCTGTACAAAGCCGTGCTTTCTGCCTGGGCCCATACCGCCAGTGAATTTTTCAAACTATCGAGGGCTGGAGGGGTTTTTGTTTTTCCACCTATTAGTAATTAGTCTTTTGGCGACTATGAGTCCTAGGTCAGTAAACCTGGAGGTAACCCTGTGCTTTTTAGATCTGGGGAAAGGACCCAGTATATATGCTTCCCAAGTTTGTAGTTGGGACCTGCCAGTGTATGCCGCACGCGCTGTTGTTATTCTCGGCCAATATGTACCTGGCAGAACCAAAATTAATGTACCTCTGGCATATGCTGAGTAGCCATAGCATATAATGCCCCCTCCACCTTCTCTGTACTTTCCTTGCCTCGGATCCCGCACAATGTGTCTCCTGCAGAAGAGCTATCTGGATTTTGTGCCTCTTGAGATATGAATAAATCAAATATCTACAGGAGGGACTATGTATTCCTCTTACATTCCATGTGCAAATCATAATTGGTGCGATGCGAGAGTAGTGGTGGGTTCATATCCCATGTGATGCCCAGGGGTAATGGTGGTGTGTGTGGCATGGACTGGGGGAGGGAGTGTCTAGTACCTCTCCGTTGAGCCAGGTAGCAAACAGTATCGACCCAGTGCGTGACGGATAACAAAACTAATCAAAACCAAAACACATAATGCCAAAAGGGCAGGAATGCAACAAGCATTCGTACAACCAATAAAACCAATAGACATTTTATCAATGACAAGGGGTGGGGTCACCCAGACGATGCAAGTCTACAATTAGGTGAATTCAAAACAAGGTAACGCCCCTGTGTATTATAAGGAAGGCATATACCAAGACCTCACAGGTTTGTACGTTTGCCATCTCATCGGGAGAGGCCATATGTCAAACTATGCAGGATAGCAAGCTTTGGGGTGTTCGTGCTTCCATATATGTTGCATAGGAAGTGCATTATAAACATTATAATTAACCATTACTGTGAGAACACAATACTGGGGTCCCTATATACTTGCATAGTCGTTGCTGCAGTCACGTTGGCTTAATCACATGGGCTGTATATGTGTCAGGAATGGTGAGATCACAGCCTTAAACCCGCTTTCAACCCCTCTATGCAAGGTCTTTAAAAGCACTACGCTTCTTAGCCACACAGCCTGCTGGAGTCAGTTGGTGGCTAAGTTCAGATCCAAGATGGATGAAACCTTTCCTGGTGCCTTTGAACGCGATGTCGGTTAGCGCTCTAGCTTTCTGACCTGTTTGCGTTCTGAATGTAATTTGATGCGCGTGCAATTTTGCCGCTGCGCAATTCAACCGTTTTTTCCCTGAGAGACGTTAGCCTTTCCGTGCTCTCTGAACCGCTTCTCTCGCGGTTGTTTACCTTTCTGGTGTAATCCTGTCATAGCCCTTCGCGGAGTTCCAGCGGCTTCCTTTGTTTAGTGGAGTTGCTTGGGGTGAATTTCTTTCGTGAGTCCAGTAGACACCCGCATCTTCTGTGAAGTCCCACTCAGCAGAGGCCAGTTTATTTGGTGTTCAGAAGTCAGAAGGTATTTCCGAGGGCTCCAATTTCCCGCTGCCTGCTTGGTAAGAACATTCCTTGTATTTCGGTTTGGCAGTTGAGTGAGTTGCCGACTAATTGGCAGTCAGTTTATCCAGAACAATCAATCAATCTGGTATTTCCAGTTCATGCGAAGATTTCCTAAGCCTTTGGTACCAGAACTCTTTCAGTACAAAGACTATTGGATTTGTTTCGAATTCTTTTTTGGAACAGACTTGATTTCTTAATAGCGCTCTCAACCGGACTTGTTATTTTAGCGCTATTCACAGGACTTGATTCCAGCTTCATTCCTTTTCAAAGCTCTGTGGAATTTTTTCAGCAGCCAGCAGATTTTTTACTTATGCAGGTTCCTGAATGTAGATAGAAATATACATATATATTTTTGCTTACCACCTTTATTTACTGCTGCAGAGAACTTACATAAAGACTCATTCTTTCAAAGCCTTGTGAGTTCCAGTTCAAAAGATTAGCCTACATCTTGGGTTATAATTTAAGAGAGAGGCTAACTTAATAATAATAATAATAATAAAATAATATAATAATATAATAAAGACATTTATAGAGTGCATGGAAAAATAGTACGCCATCACGGCGTGTCCCCGCGCTAAAGAAGAGGCGATAAACTCAGTATGTATGGGGGAGGCCGCCCCCATACATACGCCTGTAGTGAACTCCAGGGACTGGTTGTGTTCTCTTAATACTCATTCTCCCTCTTGTTACAATCTCTTGACCCCAGATAATTGGAAGGACACAGTGGTATGTCTGCACTGTAGAGCTAAGCTTATTCCGGTATTAAGCTCTCATGCTCATCCTCATTCTACTGTCCTTCGAGGGGGGCTTCTTAATGCCAGATCGCTATGTAAAAATGCCCAGCATGTCCATGACTTGATCATCGAAATGGACCTGGATTGCTTATTTGTCACCGAAACATGGCTTTGGCCGTGGTGCAATCCGGATTTAGCTGTAGCTTTGCCTCACGCCTTTTCAATCCAACGATTGGATAGACCATTGCAGCGGGGAGGCGGCCTGGCTATTATTTATCGCACCACTCTCAAATGTTCTACATTTGAATTGCCTGACATTAAAGAAGCTGAGGCCATGGCCTTTTGTCTTACCATCAATGACACCCTCTCTTTTTCTGGTGCCCTAATCTATCGCCCACCTGGCCCACGGACAGACTTTCTGGATAGTGTGGGAGATACTCTGAGTGAGCTTACTCTTCGGTTCGCACATTGTACAGTATTGGGAGACCTTAACCTTCATCTGGACTCCATCAAGGAGCCAGGAACCAGTGATTTTATGGATATCATAAACACACTCGGCCTTACTCTGCTGACATCGGAACCCACGCATGCAGCAGGCCATGTCCTGGACTGCATTTGTACTAATATGGAGGGTTTGTCTGTTAAGGCCCCACATACCTTGACATGGTCAGATCACAAACTCATCCCATTCAACCTTTCTGTAAAACAGAAGGTTCCGATTCCTAAGGCAGGTTCGAACATGGCCGGCTATAAGCCAGATTGGATTAATGCCCTGGCGCGCCCGCTGCTCATTGAGAAGTTGAGGGCTAGCAAACCCGGCTTAACAGGGTGCATGTTAACAGATAACCAGCAATATTGCGAATGGTTAGCAACATTTGGCTCATCCTTAGATGTAAGGAAGAAGTGTGGTCACACACATGGTTCCACAAATAAAAAGAGCGCCCCCTGGTTTACATTAGCTCTGAGAATGGAATTGAGTGCAGTAAGATCCCTGGAGCGCAGATGGCGAAGGAAATATGAGCCAGCTGCTCGTGATATCTATATAGCTGCACGTAAGAACTATCATGCGGCAATTAAGCTGGCTAAAAAAAACTACTATCTGGAGGCTATCTCTTCCTCTGAAGGGGGACAGAAGGAAATCTTCAAGATAGTTAAGAGTTTCACCAATCCCATCGCGCTTTCCCAGGAGATCCCCCCCTCGCAATCATTGTGTAATGATATAGCTAATTATTTCGAAAAGAAGATCTTGGATATTGTCAGGGATTTTCCACCGAGCTTCCCCATTCCAGCTGATCCGGATAAAATGAGGATAGACGCCTTGACATCCAGGACTTCTTGCTTGGAATCATTTGCACAGGTTTCCCTGGAGGACTCATACCAAGCCATCTCGGCTATAAAATCTGGTTCCCCATTTGATCCATGCCCGCCCATAGTTCTTCGAACCTTGGTTGCGGATTTAAATCCAATGATTAACAGTATCATTAACTCCTCGCTGGCTACTGCTGTAATCCCAGATGATTGGAAATGCGCAGCGGTTATGCCACTGCAAAAAAAAGCCCTGTCAGACCCAACCACCCTGTCTAACCTGCGACCAATTTCCCTACTCCCGGCAGTTTTTAAACTGACAGAGAAATTTGTCAATTATCAGTTGTCAAATTTCCTAGAGGAGAATAATATTCTCCACTCTAACCAATCAGGGTTTTGGTCCAAGCACTCGACTGAGTCCGTCCTTTTGTTCTCGGCCGAGACATTACGTATGGCATTGGACCAGGGGAAGAAGGCCGTCTTGATTTTACTCGATCTATCGGCGGCCTACGATACGGTCGCCCACTCAATCTTGACTGACCGTTTGAAGAATGCAGGTGTAGGTGGAACGGTGCTGGCATGGCTTACTAATTTCCTATCTCTGCGTCGTCAGGTAATAGTACTAGGTGACTATAAATCTGAGGAAAAGACCATCAACTCAGGGGTTCCACAGGGCGCCAGTTTGAGTCCTGTCTTATTTAATCTTTATATGGTCCCCTTGTTAGAGCTGATTGTGTCTTACCAGATTGAAGTCATAGCGTACGCTGACGACACTCAGCTGATTCTAGTGCTGGATAGGGAGTTGCCGGGGGCAGAAGAAAACCTGAGGAACTGCCTCCGGGCTACATTTGAGTGGATGACTAACAATCACCTCAGATGTAACTCGGGGAAGACAGAAATAATATCCTTTGGCCCTCTAAATACGTTTTCCCCCTCACAATGGTGGCCTGAGGGTGCTGAAGCCCCCCCTAACACTATTGCTTCTGCACGAAATCTTGGAGTCAAATTTGATGCCCAACTTTCTTTTAAACCGCAGGCAGTAGCTGTGGCGGGCTCGTGTTTTCAGATTATCAGATCACTGAAGAAGTTTTTTGATTTGCTGCCCCTGGCGGCCAGGAAGACTGTTGCAGTGGCCCTTATAACATCTAGATTGGACTACTGCAACAGTCTTTATGCAGGCACCAATAAAGCGGTGCTGCATAGACTGCAGATGGTTCAACATGCTGCAGCTCGTCTGGTTTTACGCTGGCCGAAAAGATCATCTGCTTCGGCGGCACTAAAAACTCTACATTGGCTGCCCATTCATAAGCGGGTACTTTTCAAGATTCTTGTGATCGCCTTTAGAGCCTTTCAGTCTCAAGGCCCTAGATATCTTCTGAGGGGATTTCAACGCTATATGCCAACACGCTGTTTGAGGTCTGCCAATCAAAACCTTTTAGTTGTTCCTAGATTTAGATTAGTCACTAAGGGAGGGAAGTCTCTCTTTGTGCTAGGATCAAAAGCCTGGAATAAACTGACAGCACAGCTCCGTTGTATAGTCAAGGAGACTGACTTCAGAAAATCATTGAAAACATGGATCTTCTCGCTCTCAGACATAGCCTGCAGAGCATTGGTGTAATAATTGTACAGTGTGTTACTGCCTTCTGTCTACCAACTCATTTTTCATCAGGGTTGGGTGTGGAGCGCCAAGATGCTCCTCGGAGTGATAGTTGCGCTATAAAAATGTGTGCTTACATTACATTACATTACATTACATTACATTACAAGACAGTACGAGGCAAGGGGCATTAAATAGGCTATAAGGAGAACAGATGAGTTTTTAGTTGCCGTCGGAAAATGGTTTCTGAAGGCTCCAGGCGGATATGGCTGGGAAGTTTATTCCATGCTGTTGCAGCCGCCACTCTGAAAGACCGACCTCCCATTTTTTCTCTCCTATAGCGGTGGGTCATAGGTATGCCCATACCGCTAGATCTGAGTGATCTGCGTGGTTCATACCTGGTAACCAGACCTGTCAGATATCTGGGGGCTTTATTCCAGATGATCTGATGACTTTGTACTGTATTCTTTTTTTCACTGGGAGCCAGTGGAGGGCATCCAGAGTGGTTTTAGAGTTGGCTCTTCGAGGGAGTCTGAGCACTAGGCGGGCTGCAGCATTTTGCAGTATTTGGAGTCTTCCAATGCTTTTACAAGAAGCTCCCAGGAAAAGGACATTTCCATAATCGAGGCGTGACGTTATCAGTGCCTGGATCATAGTGCACCGGGCCTCCAAAGGAAGGAGATCTAGGGTTTTGTTGAGAGTCTTTAGGACTCCAAAACACTTGCCTACTCGACGGTTAATGTGTGTCTCATAAGAGAGTGTGGGATCCATCCAAATCCCTAAATTTTTGGCTTCAGTACATGGTGTAGGCATATCGCCCACACACACTCAGGTAAAGGAGGGGCTAGAGTAAAAGTGATATTAATCATTGGTCAGGTGTTGTAAGAACGTAGTAATTGTTTGTTAACTCTTTCAGGTGTTGCTTTCATCTTTGAAGAAGAAGAGGTGAAGGCACCAGTGTGGCAGTCTCTCTGTTTTTTCTTCCACTTCCCCTTTCCCCCTCACCTCTGAGACCAGAGAAATCTGGATCAGCGGTGTAGGGGAGTTGGGCGATTAGCTTCGCGCCTTCAGCCAGACGTTCCTATGGAATTCAGGAATTCCAGGTACTGAGTCTTGACAATATGGCATAATATATTATGCCACCTGCGGTCTGGGGAGTGACCTCTGACTAATCTTCTGAGTCTTGCGAATTCAGAGTTTTATCGGACAATTCCACATCGCTTCCTCTCTCTTGTAGGCTGGACTCCGATAATGCATCGCCCAGCACACCTCCTATTTCTGCTGCTGCTTGGAGTGCATTATGGTGATTCTACTTCATCTGTTCTAGGTTTGGGTTGATATTTTGGGACAGTAATTGTTTTGCACATCTTTTCTCTCTTCTATGTTGTCTTGAAATGTCACTCAGGTGTTTCTCCTGTGTTCTTCCAGTAGATGAGATGCCTTCTGTCAACTCCCTCGAATCCAGGCATTCACATGCCGCTTCCAGGGTGTCAAATAAGTGAGCTTTTCCCTTTGCAATTACCCGCAGGTGTGCGGGGAACAGTAAGGAGAACTTAAGATCTTGCTGTTGAAGTGTCCGCTTCACCTCCATGAAGGAATACCGTTGCCTTTGTACTGTTGCGGTGAAGTCAGGGAAAAACATAATGGCATTTTTTCCCACTTGTACTTTTTGTAGTTTCCTGTAATATAGCATCCCTGTCCCTATAATTTAATTGACAGAACAGGAATGATCTGGGGTTTGCGCCTGGTGGTGGGTGTCTGTTTGGCACCATGTGCACCTGCTCATTGACAAAGTGTTGCGACAGCGATCCCCCCGGTAGTAGATTGTGGATCCAGGTCCCTGTGTAAAAAACTGGGTCTCTTCCTTTTTTACCCTTCCGTAGCCCCACTACACGCAAGTTGTTCCACCTCGACCGACCTTCAGAGTCTTCAACTCGACTCTCAAGAAAGTCTACCCAGGCTGTGAGGTCTTTTAGACGTTTTTCAGTGGCCTGCGTCTGCAGGGAAATTTCTGCCATTATAGCTTCCAGCGTAGATGTCCTATTTTGTAAGTTTTCGGTGGTCAGCATGCAGGAGGTTTAAGTCAATTGCTACCTTGTCGATTTTATTTTCCAGCAGGGTTCGTGTCTGTTCCATCGTTGGCCCTTAGTTTCTCCCACGCTGCTAGAACGGCATCTAGTTTGTTGGACATCTGGTCTGTGGACCCCTCCCCGGACATTTTGTCTGACTGGGCTTAGGTTAAGGGGGGATTGCGTCAATTGGCCTCCAGTACCTGTTCTCGGCTGGCCTCTGTGTGACATATGGTACCTGTGGTTCGTGTGGCAGGCCCACCTGTATATACCAGTGTTATAGTGTTTGGGTGTTTAGTTGCTGTGACCCAGTGCTCAATTGTTGAAGTGTTTGTCATGCCAGGTGTTTGGATAATTGTCAGGATTAGAAATGGTCCTGGGTGCACTATGCTATGCTTGTTGCACAGTCCTGCGCCTCCCCCGCAGTAGTGGCGGAGCCCAAGTGGGCCTAGGCCTGCAAATGCATAAGTAGATCCCCAGCCTCAGTTTTCCTCCAGAGGCTTAAAACCTGAGCTATGCACGGATCTTTTGTAACCCGGCATCTGTGGGTCTTCAATTTGCTATCAATTTTCTTATCTTGCCCTTTGTTTTAGTCCATTTTAGGACGTTGGTGAGCACTTTCTCTTCATCAGTGCGCTCGAATCCGGATCTCTACATGGCCCTAAATATATCGACCGTGGCCGATATTTAGGACAAATCCCAAGCGCTGCTTTGCCCGCATCACCAAGGCGCCTACTCACAGCAGGGTCTTTGATAGCGAGTCTGCAAGTTTGCCATGCCCAGTCTGAGCAATTATCCTGCTTCAATTCCAAACTCCGACCCGCTTGTGCGCCGCGGGAGCCGCAACAGGATCAAGGCCGCAGGTGTCTGCTTGTGCCCAGTCCTCAAGGCATAATACCGCTGTCTGTGACTTTCGAGCATCGGGAGAGCCAAGGGGAGCTCCCCAGTGCTGGTGTACTTGCAACACAGGTACAGCATTTTCCCCAGAATGTGATGAGGTCTTGACACTGCGTAGCAGCCGTGGCTGCGTTTCATGAACCTCCACTGAAGGCCTCACCTCCGCAGTGCAGTTGTTTCTCTGCTTCGTTCCATCTTGGCGCACACCAGGCTTGCAGATTGCCCCGGTCTAGTTGGGGATCAGCTGAGTTATTGAGCGGCCTTGGGGATGCTTTTAAGTGGATAAAGGTTCAAATTTAGGAGGATAAGTGGCAGAGCTTTAACGGAGCACATCCATCTTAATCGCTTGCTTAGCCACGCCCCGCCTAGTTTGGTGTAATTCCATTCAGCAGTTATGGATGTAGTCATGTTCAAAAAATGAAAAATCCCCATAGACATAACATGGGGAAAACGAGTTTTGAGCCCCCATTTTTTCTAAGCCGCTGCTTGATGGATTCAATACAGCAGCTGAAACACATGGGAGACATCTTGTGCAAACTTCATATAGATTCGTCAAGTGGGGCCAAAGTTATTGGCAAAACAAATAACGCTTTTCTAATGGAAACTTTGGTCCTAACTATAACTATCTACTGGTAACCAGCAGTAATTTGTTTATAAATATATGTAGGTGCAGACCTTTCGCTCATGCTGCCGCGCTGCAAAGATTGCCCTCACTACAGGTAAATCAGAGAATTTTATTACTGCTGATGTGTTTCAACCAATCGGTCTTTGTCAAAGCATGATATATATATATATATATATATATTCACTGAAAAAACCATAGGTTATAGACCATATATAGTTAGGAATTAGCCTTTACAAAACCTTGAAAATTCACTGAAAAAACCATAGGTTATAGACCATATATAGTTAGGAATTAGCATTTACAAAACCTTATTTTACTCACACAAAACCATTGAAATTCCATATATAGTTAGTTGCACAAACTATATATCGCGCACCCGCAATCCACTGCTGATGATGTCACATATTACATCATTCATGACATGGTCAGTGACATCACTGATGACATCACTGATGACATCTCAAATGACATCACTGATGACATCACTGATGACATCATCCAGTGACTGTTTGTTTCTGTAAAGTTTAAATATGTTTTACATATTGAAGAATGAGTAGATGTAGAAGTGTCTGGATGAAGGATTTAGTAGGTGCGTGACTGACTGTATGAGTGAGTGATTAAATGTGTCTCACTGAGTGCATGGGTTAGTGACTAAACTGTCTTAATTTGTGCATCATTATGTCTGTTGTTCTGTAAACTGCTGCATGTGTTGATCAGTAGCTATATGAGTAACTATATGGGTTATTGATTGATTGTCCAAGTATTTGTATGGGAGACTGAGTGTGTGTGTGGCTGGCTGGGAGATGTGTGACTCTGTGCAGATCAATGTGTACTTGTATCAATGATTGTATAAGAGAGTAAGTATGTGTTAGTATATGTTTGAAAATGTAAGGTACTCTATGTTTAACTGTATAGATTAGAAAATGGAAGTGTGATTGATTATTTACAGGACTGACTAGGTGTGTGAGTAACTCCATGGATGAGTGGCAGAGTGTGAGTGTCTGTATAGGTGTATGAGTGCATATGATAGTGTTGTAAAGATGAGTGATTGTATGTATGAATGATTGTATGGGTGAATGAGTGAATGTGTGTGTAGACATAGGAATCAGTGAGTGCGTATGTAGTAACTAGTATTGGTGTGTCAATGGTTTAAAAAATTATATTCTGTATTTAACACTGGGTGTAACAGAGGTTATATTAAAGTGTGAGGAGATGCATTGTATTGTCACATGAATGATATCATCAGTGATGTGACCATTGATGTCAAATGAGATGTCATCAGTGATGTCATCAGTGATGTCATTTGAGATGTCATCAATGATGTCATCAGTGATGTCACTGACCATGTCATGAATGATGTAATATGTGACATCATCAGCAGTGGATTGCGGGTGCGCGATATATAGTTAGTGCAACTAACTATATATGGAATTTCAATGGTTTTGTGTGAGTAAAATAAGGTTTTGTAAATGCTAATTCCTAACTATATATGGTCTATAACCTATGGTTTTTTCAGTGAATTTTCAAGGTTTTGTAAATGCTAATTCCTAACTATATATGGTCTATAACCTATGGTTTTTTCAGTGAATTTCAATGGTTTTTTAATAGCAAATATCAAAAGCTTTAAAATGTATTCTTCTTTAAATCGAAAAATATATTTTATATGTTTTTAATAAAAAATTTTAATGTATTTTTTTTAATAATTTTTTTTGATTCGCTCCCGGTCCGCGAACCGGGCAGCTTCCCGTTAGCTCAATTTGGTGCCGCGACTCGGTCCGCGAACCGGTAAACGTTCCGTCTGCGCAACTGCCGCGTTAGAAAACAACATCGTGACGTGTCGCGTAAGCGCGACGTATCGCGTTGTCGCGTAATGCGTCATATGACGCTCCGCGTTAGCGCACCCGGAAGTGCTCCGGTGCGCGAAGCGAGGCGCGAAGCGCAGCTTACCGGAAGGGATCCGGGACGCGGCGCGGATCGCGTAACGTAAGCGTAACAGGTCATCTGACCTGTAAATAACACTTTTCATTGGTTCATTTCACTTTCAGTTTCCTAATGATGTAAGGCTAGGTCATGTGACCTAAAAATAACACTTTTCATTGGTTTAGAACTATTTCTTTTTCCCAAATGATGAAAACCCATCCTTGTTTCCTCACTCTGACTTTCATCTTTGTGAGAGGAAGACCTTTTTTCATCACTTAGCGATGGCAAGTGTTGTAGCTTCAGCTGGTGCACCCCCACCACCACCACCACCTTTTAGGAAGAGAGGACCACCTCCTCAGGTTATGGTTGAGCAAGAGGAGGAAGAAGAGGAACAAGAGGAAGAAGAGGGGCATTTTTTGCCAGAAGAGCCTAGGAGGTCCCGAGTGAAAGAGAATTTTATTTGGCACTTTTTTAAATATCCCCGAGGCCAAAAAAAAGTGAATGCCCGCTACGTAACTTGCCTTATATGTAAAAATGATCTGTCCAGAGGGACAGATAAAAAATATAGTTATGGCAATTATACGATGCATCGCCATATGGAGAGGTGGCACCCTAACAACTACAGTGCTGCGCAAGTACGTGACCTGCTCGATAACCCCCGTCCTGTGGCCAGTACATCACATCAACAGGCACTGACGGGACCAGAGGCGAGGGAGACGGTCCCAAATATTCAGCTGAAGTTTGGGGAGATGAAATTTGTATGCATTTATTGCGAAAAATTGATTTGCTACAGGGAGAGTAGCGTAAATTTAATAAATGCTGCAATTGACAATCACAACTGTCCAAAACGCCCCAGAAAATAAATTATCTTTTTTTTTTTGCTCCTGTTGAGCCCTTTATAATGAATCATTTTTGTTCCCCCCCCCAAAAAACCCAAAAAATATATAAAATCGTTCAAAAAATACAAAAAAAGTAAAAAAATGTTCAGAAAAATAATAAAAAAAATATAAAACAACAAAAACAATAAAAAAAAAGTACTTTTCAGAACTACCTCCCCTTTATAAAAAAATTGCTAGAATGTTTAGCACTCTGGCAACCTCTATTTCTTTTGGTTCGCTGAAAAGGAATGATTGAAACAGCAAAGAAATGTAAATAACATAGGGGCATATTATCAACATAGGCGATAAAATTATCGCTGCTTTTATCGGCAGAAATCTGCCGCTAAAGCCGCTTTTGCGGCAAAAAACTTCCGCTAAAGCCGCTTTTGCGGCATTTTTCTGCCGATAAAAGCAGCGATAATTTTATTGCCTGTGTTGATAATATGCCCCTTAGTGTGCTTGAACTACAGGGAGAAAGCATAATGAACAAGTAGTGAAAGAGTGATCAGTCAGAGACAGTGAGAGTAATAGAGACGGAGTGAGTGAAGAAGAGTGAGGAACTATGAGAACAGAGGTACTGAGAAAAGGAGTGGAAGGAGTAGAGTAAGTAAGTAATAGAGAAAGGAATGAGGGAAGTAGCAAAGGCAGGAAACTGAGGGTTAAAGAAATGAAGCAGTGGAACTAATAGAAGTTAAATGTGATAGAAATGTAACGAAAAGAGTACAAAACATTTACCTTATAATTGCCGTTAACTTAGTCACTTGTTATTTTTACACTTTCAATCTGTGAAAAAAACAACAAAAATGTGAAAAATATTAAAACATGTATTTAAAAATTAGAAAAGACAAGGGAAAAGATTGACAATCATCCAATTTTAAAAAGAAATAAAGTTAGAGATAAACATGCAGAAAAAAAAGATAAAGAAACGGTGATAGACAGTCAGAGACAAAAAGAAATTTAAATAGAGTAAATTACTTAGAAAGAAAAAAAGAAGATACTTTCAGTGACAGAAAAGAAGGATAGAAGAGTAAACTAAATTGAAGTTGTGTAAGCTACTAAAAGAAAGTGAGTAAGGTAAACTATATAAGGAAAGGGTGAATAATGAAAAGAGAGTGAGAGAGAGAGGAGACAGAGGAAGTGAAGGAAAGAGTGTCAGATACAGACTGAGTGAGGCATCTACACAATGTGATTCGTAATGTTAGGAAACACAGGTAATGTATTTGAAAAACGTGCAATTTTTTTTGCTCAATCCACAATCACATCACTTGTGTTTCCTTTGCTTAGGTATCTCATTGTGCAGAAGTAGTCTAGCATATGAATGAGTACGCAGAAGGTGAGCACTGTATGCAACAACTTTGACACTTACAGAAGCCTCAGCTTCTCCATGCCCCCTACACAGTCCTAAATATATACATCTTAAACTGACGGTATCTTGTTGGAGATGAAGTGAGGCCTATCTTGCAACATGGTGCATCTTTTGCATCACTGCTGCATCACAAAAGTGACGCAACAGCGGCACAAAAGAGGCGCACGGCCATCATAAATCTGCCCCTAACATTTTAAATGATTGTTTCAGGATGCCGATAAGGTGTGGCCTATCCAGAGATTTGTTTGAGGTGAGGCCTACTCAGGGTTGCAGATGAAATTTAGGCTTGTTGAAGAGTACAGAGGAGATAATACATGTGCAGGCCTACCAATGAAGTGAGTCATGTCCACTTCACTCTTGAACAAAGGTCAGACCTCTTCTGCGTCCGTGGACAGACCTAAACCTCATCTGCACAATGTGATTCGTAAAGTTAGGAAACACAGGTGATGTAATTGAAAAATGTGGAATTTCTTTTCCTCATTTCACAATCACATCACCTGTGTTTCCTTTGCTTAGGTATCTCATAGTGCAGATGGAGTCTAGCATATCAAATAGTACACAGAAGTTGAGCACTGTATACAACAATTTTGACATTTACAGAAGATTCAGCTTCTCCATGCCCCCTACACAGTCCTAAATGTTTACAGTTTAAACTGACGGTATCTTGTTGGAGATGAAGTGAGGCCTGTCTTGCAACATGGTGCATCTTTTGCATCACTGCTGCATCGGTTTCATGTGGCACAGGACTTTACAGCTGACACATCTGCCTAGATGCATCAAGTTGTAAATATGTCGCAACATAGCAAATCTTTTGCACCGCCGCTGCGTCACAAAAGTGACGCAATGGCGGCGTAAAAGAGGCACACGGCCATCATAAATCTGCCCCTAACATTTTAAATGATTGTTTCAGGATGCCGATAAGGTGTGGCCTATCCAGAGATTTGTTTGAGGTGAGGCCTACTCAGGGTTGCAGATAAAATTTAGGCTTGTTGAAGAGTACAGAGGAGATAATACATGTGCAGGCCTACCAATGAAGTGAGTCATGTCCACTTCACTCTTGAACAAAGGCCAGACCTCTTCTGCGTCCGTGGACAGACCTAAACCTCATCTGCACAATGTGATTCGTAAAGTTAGGAAACACAGGTGATGTAATTGAAAAATGTGGAATTTCTTTTCCTCATTTCACAATCACATCACCTGTGTTTCCTTTGCTTAGGTATCTCATAGTGCAGATGGAGTCTAGCATATCAAAGAGTACACAGAAGTTGAGCACTGTATACAACAATTTTGACATTTACAGAAGATTCAGCTTCTCCATGCCCCCTACACAGTCCTAAATGTTTACAGTTTAAACTGACGGTATCTAGTTGGAGATGAAGTGAGGCCTGTCTTGCAACATGGTGCATCTTTTGCATCACTGCTGCATCGGTTTCATGTGGCACAGGACTTTACAGCATGACACATCTGCCTAGATGCAATAAGTTGTAAATATGTCGCAACATAGCAAATCTTTTGCACCGCCGCTGCGTCACAAAAGTGACATACAGTGGCGCAAAAGAGGCACTCGGCCATCATAAATCTGCCCCTAAGATTTTAAATGATTGATTCAGGATGACAATAAGGTGTGGCCTATCCAGAGGTTTGTTTGAGGTGAGGCCTACTCAGGGTTGCAGATGAAATTTAGGCTTGTTGAAGAGTACAGAGGAGATAATACATGTGCAGGCCTACCAATGAAGTGAGTCATGTCCACTTCACTCTTGAACAAAGGCCAGACCTCTTCTGTGTCCGTGGACAGGCCTAAACCTCATCTGCACAATGTGATTCGTAAAGTTAGGAAACACCGGTGATGTAGTTGAAAAATGTGGAATTTCTTTTCCTCATTTCACAATCACATCACCTGTGTTTCCTTTGCTTAGGTATCTCATTGTGCAGATGGAGTCTAGCATATCAAAGAGTACACAGAAGTTGAGCACTGTATACATCAATTTTGACATTTACAGAAGATTCAGCTTCTCCATGCCCTCCCACACAGTCCTAAATGTTTACAGTTTAAACTGACGGTATCTTGTTGGAGATGAAGTGAGGCCTGTCTTGCAACATGGTGCATCTTTTGCATCACTGCTGCATCGGTTTCATGTGGCACAGGACTTTACAGCATGACACATCTGCCTAGATGCATCAAGTTGTAAATATGTCGCAACATAGCAAATCTTTTGCACCGCCGCTGCGTCACAAAAGTGACGTACAGTGGCGCAAAAGAGGCACACGGCCATCATAAATCTGCCCCTAACATTTTAAATGATTGATTCAGGATGACGATAAGGTGTGGCCTATCCAGAGGTTTGTTTGAGGTGAGGCCTACTCAGGGTTGCAGATGAAATTTAGGCTTGTTGAAGAGTACAGAGGAGATAATACATGTGCAGGCCTACCAATGAAGTGAGTCATGTCCACTTCACTCTTGAACAAAGGCCAGACCTCTTCTGCCTCCGTGGACAGGCCTAAACCTCATCTGCACAATGTGATTCGTAAAGTTAGGAAACACAGGTGATGTAATTGAAAAATGAGGAATTTCTTTTCCTCATTTCAGAATCACATAACCTGTGTTTCCTCAGCTTAGTTATCTCATTGAGCAGATTTAGTCTAGCATATCCAAGAGTACGCAGAGGATGAGGACTGTATCCAACAGAGCAATGTACATTACTCACCTCCTTTGACACTTACAGAAGCCTCAGTTTAATATTTCTCAGTTCAATATTTATTTAAAGAAGCACACAAAATATGACCTTCTCATAAATGTGAAAAGTGTTTATTTTTTTTTTAAATGATTTTCTGGTCATAATTTGAAAACACATCACAGGTCCTATGTAGAAGCACATCCTATCAGTACTTAAATTAGCCAAGCACACATGGGGGCGTATTTACAAGGACCTTACACCACAGGGAAATAACTTAAATTAAAATGGGGAAAATAACATCAAAGGGACTCAAAGGCCTTTTAAATATGCCCCAAGCAGCCTATGAAACTCTAGCAGTACATATCAAGAAACTTAAATGACTTCAATAAACGTTTTTAAACACATCAACTAAAGCAGTTATTCAACTACATTCAAGGGGAAGTGACTTAAAATGCCCTAACACACATGAAAGCGTATTTTGAAGGCCCTTGCACCATTTTTCCATCACTTTTAACATGGCTATGTAACTCAAAGAAACAAAATCTAAATTTGCCAAGCACACATTGGGGCGTATTTACAAGGACCTTGCACCACGGGGAAATGACTTAAATTAAAATGGGGAAAATAACATCAAAGGGACTCAAAGGCCTTGTAAATATGCCCCAAGCAGCCTATGAAACTTTAGCAGTACATATCAAGAAACTTAAATGACTTCAATAAACGTTTTTAAACACATCAACTAAAGCAGTTATTCAACTACATTCAAGGGGAAGTGACTTAAAATGCCCTAACACACATGAAAGCGTATTTTGAAGGCCCTTGCACCATTTTTGCGTCACTTTTAACATGGCTATGTAACTCAAAGAAGCAAAGTCTAAATTTTCCAAGCACACATGGGGGCGTATTTCCAAGGACTTTGCACCACGGGGAAATGACTTAAATTAAAATGGGGAAAATAACATCAAAGGGACTCAAAGGCCTTGTAAATATGCCTCAAGCAGCCAATGAAACTCTAGCAGTACATATCAAGAAACCTAATTGATTTCAAAAAACGTTTTTAAACACATCAAGTAAATCACTTATTTACCCACATTCATGGGGAAGTGCCTTAAAATGTCCTAACACACATGAAAGCGTATTTTTAAGGCCCTTCCACCACTTTTGCGTCACTTTGAACATGGCTATGAAACTCAAAGAAACTAAATCTATTTGTAAAATACTTGACACAAAGCAACATTTTAAATACACAACTTTCTTCATAAATGTATCCCTAAAGCATACTATTCTCTATCTAAATTAAATGAATTTTTTCACACCTTAGCAAATACTTTTTGAGTTTCAAAACAGTCTCAGACACACACCAATTTGTCTTCAGCAGAGCAAAAGGTATGCACTCCAGAGGCTGCAACCAACAATGCCACAGAAATGCTGTAATTCATCACACATATCTCTCATGTCACCCAATCAAAACTCTTCCCTCACTTTTTTCAAATCAACACCCTTCCCCCCTATGCCCTTTCTGCCTTTTTTGCATAGCAACCACCTCCTGAAAGACCTCTCATGTTTGCAAGTTCACACAACAATGTTTCAATTGAACTCTGAACTCTCAGTACACCTGCGTATCCAGTGCAATCTTTCATAAAATGATTTTTTCTTGACCATTCAAATTACATCTTTCAAAGAACTCATCCATGCACCCTACATTTCTGTTTTCAGCAATCAAAATCCACCAATCACTGCTACTGATTAATTACCACAGAAACTCCACAGTTTTTTTCATTACATACTCCTACTGTTTCAACTGCCATTTCATTACCACACTTCATCTGACTGCAGCAGAACCTCCTCTTACCATGTTTTCTGTCTGGATTGTTGGACATAGTTATATCCACTGGGCTCAAAGGTATGCTGATAACAGAAATTTACACAACCTCAATTTACAAAATGTGGAAATCAACTGGATTGGCCACAGAGGATTAAGATGTCACCAATTGATACCATTGGTGAAAACCTTTTTGCATTTGCCAAAACCTGACCTGTTAATTGTGCACTGTGGAGGAAATGACTTGGGCACTTTGACTGGGGTAGGTCTGGAAATGCTTTTAAAGGACACCTTTGAGCAATTGATGGCACTATTTCCTCAAACTGCCTTGGTATATTCAAATATATGCCAAAGACAGAAATGGAAGTGGTCCAACCAATTTTGTCCACAAATTGAGAAATCGAGGAAGCATGTAAATAAGTCTGTTTCAGCTTACATGAGAGACCATGGAATGGGCTCCATCTACAACAATAACTTGCGTTACTACATGCAAGATATCTACAGAGCAGATGGAGTTCACTTCTCAGATGAGGGGGACAGAATTTTCATCCTCAATTTAAGACTGTGCATTGGTACCTACTTGTAGGTACCTACATCAGCCACAGGACCCAAAAGCTCTTTTCAGAGCTACCCTACATCTGATCACTCACAATTAATATTTTACTCTAACTTTTTTCACAAATTTTCACCAAAGTACGCTCCCCGGAGCGCTACCCGGTACGCGCACCGGACGCTAACCGCGCGAAAATTTGAAAAAAAATGTTTTTTTTCGCACATATGGTCCTCCTCAGCCACCCTCAGAAAACCTAGGAGGTCAGGATACGTCTACCGTGCCCCCTTCTACCCATTCTGAACATTACTTGCCCTCCATCTTGTATCTCAATTCTACCGAAACACAAAATGGAGGACTCCCGTAACGCTCCCGGTTCGCGTACCGGGGCGCGCACCGGGAAGCGCTCGCTCAAAAAAGGTGGGAAAGTAATATACAGAAAAACCACTGGAGACACTTTCACCAAATATAGATTAGCTCATACTACATACCAATCCCTACCACTTTCACAAATTTGATTGGAATTCCATTTAGCCATTTAGCCTGTAGACCTCTCTAAATACCCTGAGGTAAATTACTTCACAAAACACATCTGAAGTGTTGGAATTGACAACCAATTAAAATGTTACTTTCATTTTCTACTTTTTTTACCTGACATTTGATTGGTTATGTACCTGAATATATGTAAAGAAAGAGAGAGAAACACAGCCATTTTGACTACTACTTCCTGAACTACATTGCAAGATCATTTTCACTGACAACTTAAACTTGTTTTTAAAAGGTAAGATGTTATTTTATAAATTTGAAAACATTTTCAGATAGTTATATACTATCCCTCTGTAAGAGTTAGACATTGAGAAAGGCTTGTTTATTATAATTATGGATTGATTTAGGTTTCTGTGGTATAATTATGAATTTACTTAGGCTTTTTCACAGGCACTTTTTAATAGTACTACTTCACGCCTCAAAAGTACCTGTCTGAACTTAAACCCAACAGTGCCCTATCTCTACTGATATATTTATTTTTTATGCAAATTTCAGCACAAAAATGGAAGGAGAACAGAACGTTTCCTTTGAAATTGTCCTAGAGATGAACAATGAGGAAATCATTGAACCCATTGACTTGGAATTCATGGATGAATCACGAGACCATGAACTTCTACAATGTGTAGAATCTGTGGATTTCTTACTTCAATATGAGGACGGTCAAATGTGGGAAGTTATGTTCAGTCAAAAAGAAGACATATAGGACAGTCAAATGTTAGACGTTCTATAAAATTTTGAAAAAGAATCAGAAAAATAAAATTATATTTAATAATAAAAAATTGTTTGAGTTTATAATCATTTTTATATGTAATTCATAAACTAGTACCAAATTGATTATAATGTAAAGTCAGACTTATAGTATACTGTGCACAATCACAAAAATAAATTTATATTTAATAATCATAAATACTGCTACTTAAATAAAAAAAATAAAAAAAACAACAAAAAGAACAATCAATAAACATACAATATTTCAAAATATCATAGTCTATCATTCTTTTTTCCTTATAGTACGCTCCCCAGACCGCTTCCCGGTGCGCGTACCGGGCGCTCCCCACGCAAAAAAACCCCAAAAAAATTATTTATTTTTTTGCCCCGTGGGGCCCTTTTAAAGCCTCCACATCAAACCTAGGGGGTCAGGGAGGATCTACTATGCCCCCTTATGGTCATTTCCCCCTTTGTTTTGGCCTCCTCTTGTCTCTCGATCCTACCGAGAGACAAGATGGCGGCCGCTCCGGACTGTTTAGAATGTTGACAGACACCGGAGAGCCAATCAGCTTCGCTTCGCGAAGTTCCGTTACGCGTCAGGTACGCGAACCGGGGCGCTGCCCGGAGCGCGCTTACAGAAATATATATTTTTTTGAACGTTAATTTCTCAAAATCCACTGGAGCACATATATTGAGACCTAGCAAAGGCACATCGGGCTACCAGTCCCTACAATTTTACCAAGTTTCGTGCAAATCCATTCAGCCGTTCGGGCTAAAAGTGAGGCCAACCGCCCTATGGAAATTAACATGGGAAAAACGCGTTTTGGGACCCCCCTTTTTTCTTGGCCCCCCCTTGACGAACCCCCCCAAATTTCCAGGGGCTGCTCAGAAACAAAATGTTCCATTTTCCTGAAAATTTCAGCCTATTCCATCCACAAACGCCAAAGTTATTAGACATAGAATTTTCAAAAATCCCATAGGAAAAAAATCCTAACTATATATACCTACTGGCGACCGCCAGTAGGTAATATATATATATATGTATATTACCTACTGGCGGTCGCCAGTAGGTATATATAGTTAGGATTTTTTCTCTATGGGTTTTTTGAAAATTCTATGTCTAATAACTTTGCCGTTTGTGGACGGAATTGGCTGAAATTTTCAGGAAAATGGCACATTTTGTTTCTGAGCAGCCTTTGAAAATTTGGGGGGGGTTCGTCAAGGGGGGGCCGAGAAAAAAGGGGGGTCCCAAAACGCGTTTTTCCCATGTTAATTTCCATAGGGCGGTTGGCCTCACTTTTAGCCCGAACGGCTGAATGGATTTGCACGAAACTTGGCAAAATTGTAGGGACTGGTAGCCCGATGTGCCTTTTGTAGGTCTCAATATATGTGCTCCAGTGGATTTTGAGAAATTAACGTTTAAAAAAAGATATATATCTGTAAGCGCGGACCAGGCAGCGGTCTGGTTCGCGGACTTTTTGCGCAACGGAGCTTTGTGAAGCGAAGCTGATTGGTTCTCCGGCGTCTGTCAACATTCCAAACAGTCCGTAGCGGCCGCCATCTTGTCTCTCGGTAGGATCGAGAGACAAGAGGAGGCGAAAGCGAAGGGGCAAATGACCATAAGGGGGAATAGTAGATCCTCGCTGACCCCCTAGGTTTGATGTGGAGGTTTTAAAAGGGCCCCGCGGGGCAAAAAAAAAAATAATAATAATAATCGAACGGCTGAATGGATTTGCACGAAACTTGGCAAAATTGTAGGGACTGGTAGCCCGATGTGCCTTTGCTAGGTCTCAATATATGTGCTCCAGTGGATTTTGAGAAATTAACGTTCAAAAAAAGATATATATCTGTAACAGCGCTCCGCTTCGCGTACTTTTCGCGTTACGGAGGTTTGCGAAGCTGATTGGTTTTTCGGCGTCTGTAAACATTCCAAACAGTCCGTAGCGGCCGCCATCTTGTCTCTCGGTAGGATCGAGAGACAAGAGGAGGCCAAAGCGAAGGGGCAAATGACCATAAGGGGGCATAGTAGATCGTCCCTGACCCCCTAGGTTTGATGTGGAGGCTTTGAAAGGTTCTCGCAGGGCAAAAAAATATATACCGTTTTTTTAGTTTTTTTGCGTGGAGTGCGCTCGGTTCGCGAACCGGGAAGCGTTCTGGGGAGCGTACTTTCTTGAAAATTAGTGAAAAAAGTTAGAGTACAATAATAATTGTGAGTGATCAGATGTAGGGTAGCTCTGAGAAGAGCTTTTGGGTTTATGGTACATTTAGGTACTTATAAGTAGGTACCAATGCACATTCTTAAATTCAGAGTGAAAACTCTGTTGCCCTCATCTGAGAAGTGAACTCCATCTCCTCTGTAGATATCTTGCATGTAGTAACGCAAGTTATTGTTGTACAGGGAGCCCATTCCATGGTCTCTCATGTAAGCTGAAACAGATTTGTTTACATGCTTCCTCGATTTCTCAATTTGTGGACAAAATTGGTTCGACCACCTCCATTTCTGTCTTTGGCATATATTTGAATATACCAAGGCAGTCTGAGGAAAAAGTGCCATCAATTGCTCAAAGGTGTCCTTTAAAAGCATTTCCAGACCTACCCCAGTCAAAGTGCCCAAATCATTACCTCCACAGTGCACAATTAACAGGTCAGGTTTTGGCAAATGCATAAAGGTTTTCACCAATGGTATCAATTGGTGACATTTTAATCCTCTGTGGCCAAACCACTTAATTTCCACATCTTGTAAATTGAGGTTAGGTAAATTCCTGTTTTCAGCGTACCTTTGAGCCCAATAGATGTAGCTATGTCCAACAATCCAGACAGAAAACATGGCGAGAGAAGGTTCTCCTGCAGTCAGATGAAGTGTGGCAATGAAATGGCAGTTGAAAAAATGAGAGTGTAAAATGAAAAAAACTGAGGAGTTTCTGTGTTAATGAAGCAGTAAGAGTGATTGGTGGATTTTGATTGCTGAAAACAGAAAGTTAGTGTGCATGGATGAGTTCGTTGAAAGATGTATTTTGAGTGGCGATGAAAAAATCATTAAATGAAAGAATGCTTTGGATATGCAGGTGCACTGAGAGTTCAGAGTTCAATTGCAACATTGTTGTGTGAGAGGTCTTGCAAGAGGTGGTTGCTATGCAGAAAAAGCAGAGAGGGGGCAGAGGGGGGAAGGGTTTTGCTTTGAAAAAAAGTGAGGGAAGAGTTTTGATTGGGTGACATGAGAGATCTGTGTGAGGAATTACAGCATTTCTGTGCTTTTGATAGCTGCAGACTCTGGAGTGCATACCTTTTGCTCTGCTGAAGACAAATTGGTGTGTTTCTGAGACTGTTTTGAAACTCAAAGTACTTGCTAAGGTGAGAAAAAATTTCTTTAATTTAGATAGAAAATAGTGTGCTTTAAGGAGAAAATTATGAAGAAAGTTGTGTTTTTCAAATGTTGCTTTGTCTCAAGTGTTTCACAAATAGATTTTGTTTGTTTGAGAAATTGTAATTGGAGAAAATGTGAAGTATTAGTACTGACAGGGCTTTTATGTGCATAGGAGCTGTGGAGTGTTTTCAAATTATGACTTGTAAATCGTTTTTGAGAAAAAGCAATGGTTTTAATATTGATGAGAAGGACATAATGGTGTCTGCTTCTTTATAAGGTAATTGAGAGTCTTTCCCATTTCAATGTAAGAAGTTTGTCTGTGGAGCAAATTGCTTGTAAATATGCTCCCACCTGTGCATGGCAAATTTAGATTTTGAATGTTTCCGTTACATAGGCATGTTAAAGGTGACTGAAACATGCTGCAAAGGCAATCAAAAAATGCTTTTATGTGTCTTAAGGACATTTTAAGTCATTTCCCCATGTGCAGTGTTTTCAAATTATGAGTTGAAAATCGTTTTTGAGGTAAAGGAATGTTTTCAAAATTTATGTGCGCCATATGACCCCAAATTTTTTTTTCAGGGGTGCAGCAGGGTGTTCTTGAGATACCCCTGCACCGTCGGAAAAATTCGTAATTTGCGATGAGGTAATTGCTAATCGCAAATTGCACCTTCATTCCTATGGGCCTCCTGCTGCATGGAAATGAATGGGTAATCTTGCTGAAATGCAAAGTCGAATCTGTATTTAAAAGGGTCTGCACCTCTGTACGGGTGTTCGCTATGTGAAGCACGAAAGTTTCACGGGCCGAACTCAAGGCCACCTCTCTCTGAGACAAAAGAGCTCTTATTCTTGCCATGCTGTTGAAATGTGCTCCCAAGGTTGGTATTTGTGGCCAGATTGAAGACTCCCTATGTTCATGTGTGGGAGGAAATAGAACATTTCTGCAGCAAATAACCCGTTCATTTACTGTTACGATAAAATGAATACTTTTAATTAACCCAGAACAATCTTCATTATTGAGCATCAAATAACTACCATTTTCCAAGAACTTGAACGTGGGGATGATAGCAGGAACTGGCGTGCCTTGCAACACGCAAGCCATATTTGGTCGGTGTTTGTTGCATGAACCGTGTAACTGTCTGTGCCTACACATTAGTGAATGATCTGGCGTCTCAGTGCATTCCTCTCCATTCAGATAAAGTTCTTGATCATCTTTGAAAATCTGTATGTGTATGGAAGCGACCAGACTTGATGAAGAAAACCACTACCTAAAGGTTAATAACGACCTATTGGTATATATTTCATACAATTTGAAAACTTATATAAAGCAAAAGGCAGCGTTATTAAACCGTGGATAAGGCACGTTGCCAAAGCAGTCAACCTTTTGGATTTATACTGGAAATGTTAAAGGAAGAATTACGGAGTAGGGCCTGTAAATCTTTAATAGACAACGAGTAAAATTACTCCAACCATCGTATTCCTCTAACTCCGGGATAGTAGGGGTGTTTAATTTTTTAGAAGTAGCCAATCCAAAGCATTTGGTCTGGGAAATTGTTTCATTCACAAACAACATATGTTTTGGGATGAGACATGCACGGTGGAAAGCCTCAGTGCCTTGTACCTGCCAGGTTCGTGAACCCCAAACTGATGTAGATCCTGGATATTTTTACTCTGTATTACGTTAGCATGGTCTCATTACTGGTTTAAACGCCATTTTTCCTTTTTTGTAACTTCTGCACACGACACTTAGTTGTTGCTTTAGCTTTCAGCCTACCTGCGTCAAGATCTATGCCTGCTTCAAGCAGGCGCAGGGTTTTGATGTAGCTTTGTCCTATCTGATTGTAAATGCGGCACACCGTGGGTGGCAGAGCAGCGGTGCACGTTAACTGGTGCATCCCTGGGGATGTGCTAGTTAATATAAATCTGCCCCTTTACATTTAATTATGTGCAGGGGACACAGAGTAGGTGAGGTTTATCCATGGTTAAGAAGAGATGAGTCCTGTTCAGTGAAAAATTGGAGATAGGCTTCAGTATATTATATACTTAAGTAGTGTGTTAAGTTTTTGATGACTGTTATTAATTTACTGTTGGGTAATAGTGGTTAATAACATTTTTTATTATATTTTACCACAGATTCAACTGCACATTATTTCAAGATTTTAGGATGCCTAGCAAAGAAAGAGTAAGAAAGGCTGGAAAACGTCAAAGACAGCAGGAGCATGGAATATTGCAGCAGTCCTCTAACAAAAAGATTTGTCAAGTCACCAAGAAAGCACCGGGTAAGAGTCGAAAAACAGTCATAAGAAATATGTGTAGTAAAAAAAATATTACTACAGAAAATGTTTCACTCCAGAAAAGGAGACCGAATTCAAATGGTAAGGAAAGGCCAATGAGAAATGTTACTGCTAGAGTAAGAGATAACTCTATGCATGAAAGTAGAAGGAAACAACAGTTTAGGGATATTCGTAAACGAATGTTCCGCAACAGGATAATTGGGAATTTGTTAAAAAATATTAAGAAAGGTCAGCAGAAAGTGGTTTTTTATAAGAGAAAAAAAATAGTTGAGAAAGTTATTGATCAGGCATTTGAAATTAAACGTAAGTTATTTATTTTGACAATCAATAGAATTAGGAAGCTAAACAAGGTAATTTATGATTTCAAAAGAAATAGTAGATGGAAGAGAATAGTTAATCGTAGTAATTTTTGTGAAGTTTTTTCTGGAGAATGGATGCATAGTTCAAGCTCTGAGGCATTTTTTAATGAGGAGAGTTATTTCCAGGATAATGATTTGGTGCATGCAGTTGACACCAGTGGTCGAGCTTATGAAGTGAAAGATGGTTGTCCAGTTGAAAAAGAAAAACTTGTGAGAACAGAGATAGAAGAGGTGTTAGGTAATGAGGTTTTAGGGAGACGTCCTAAGGGTCCTGTGTACACCTGGAAGTGTAGTAGTATTTGCAGTGTACGACAGGATTCCATCAATTTGCTTTGTGATTTTATACGGTCATTTAGTAAGAAAAGTTTGAAGCAGAAAATGAAGTTGTTGCAAGAATTAGATCCTTGCAGAGTGAGAGAAGTGATAGGTTTGCATGGTCATTCACTGGCTTGTCTTTCCAGGAGAGTATGCCAGAGTGTTTTTCATCATTTCAGGATGCTAGCAGTGCATCATAATAAAGTGAGGAAATTAGTTAGAATGTTGTATTATGCTAAGAGTCCAGCAATTATGCTAAAACAATTATGCGCTGCTCTTTTGCATGGTTCTGAAATAGATGTGAAGAATATATGTGAAGAAATTGAGTTTTGTTACTTTGGAAGTAAAGAGGAGAATGTTGAAATTGACCAAGAAGAAGAGAGTAATGTGGAAGATAGTGTACAGGTTTCCAGTACAGATAATTTCCAGAGGGAAATTGCGACGTTTGAGGTGAAATCAAGTGAGAGGCCAAATTTCACTTGTGTGTGTTGTCGACGCACTTATTATAAGAATCAGACTAAGTTAGTGGATTTATATGGAAAAAGTGAAAGGGAAAATAATAGTGAATGGAAGGATTTTACAACATACTTGATGGTAGAAAATTGTTTTGATTTGGGATTGGATCAACGTGTGTGTACTTATTGTTGTAACAAATTAAATCAAAACCAGATGCCTGCTAGAGCAGTTCATAATAATCTGGAATTGGTTGAAATTCCTTCTGAATTGAAGGATTTAAATACTTATGAATCTATTTTGATTCAAAGTATCCATCCCTTTCAGGCTATTGTAAGAATGGAGCCAAAGACAGGGAAATTGCCTCCATCAGATTTACAGAGAGGATTAAAGGGAAGAGTTGTTTATTTGCCTCTAGATTTGAAGAAAAACATTAACACAATTGGAGTAGAAAAAGTGGAAGAGGAACCTCTGGTTATCTTAGTTAATGGGGTTCCGACAAAGAATAAGAAAATATGGCAAGATTTAGTAGATGTTAGGAAAGTCAAAAGGGCAACATTGTATTTGAAAAAATATAATAAATACTATAAAAATGTATATGTTGCAGAAGAGGAAGTAAGTGAGGAAGAGGATAGCGATTTGTGTGCTGGTCAAATTGAGAAAGTAGAACCCTGTACTAGTGAAGAAATATATGAACATTATAGTGTTCATCCTTTGCATTCCAAGGAAGTCATGGGGAATGCTATTGAGTTGTTTCAAATGAAACAAGCGAAAGGGAGTCCCATTAGTGTTTGGGAGGAAAGTTTGGAAGCTCGGTGTTTCCCACAGCTTTTTCCAACAGGTCAGGGAGGAAGATATGATGAGCGACCTCATCAAATTCCTGCTTCTGAATACCGGACTTTGCGATTGTATGCAGGAGATCCTAGGTTTCGACAATGCATTCCTTATTTGTTTCATCTCCTGTTTGAAAGCGATCTGTCTGGACTGTCATATGCAGTGAACCACATCTTGAAAAGTGGTATACACATGCAAAACATCTCGGCAAGTGACTTTATGGATAAAGTCAATGTCCAAGACAGTATTTTGGATTCTCACCTGATTAATCTCATGGCGTGTCAGCGTGGTACTAATGAGTACTGGTACCGTCGTCATGGTGATTTAAAATGTATGCTGAGGAACTTAGGAACTCCCACATGGTTCCTCACTTTGAGCTGTGCTGAGTATGGCTGGGAAGACTTACTTGAATTTCTACGAGAGGCAAATGCTAACGTAGAAAACATCGAATTCAAGACACCCGGAGAACTGTGCTCTTTGGATCCAGTCAATGTATGTAGGTACTTCAATCATAGATTTGAAGGTATGATGTCTTTCATCATGAATAAGAAGAATCCACCTCTTGGAGAGGTGTTGGATTTCTTCTGGAGGAAGGAGTACCAAGCAAGAGGTGCTCCTCATATACATATGTTGCTGTGGATCAAGGATGCACCTAAATTTGGAACGGATGCAGACGACTCAGTGATGAGTTTCATAGAACAGTATTCTACGTGTGCTGTTCCAAACGCAAAGGAGAAAAAAAGCCTAAGAGAAAAAGTTCTACGTTTCCAAAGCCATCGATGTGGAAAGTACTGTCGTCGTAAATTCCGGAACAAAGACAAGTTCTACACCAAATGTCGTTTCGGCTTTCCACGATCGGTGATTTCTAAAGGAAGAGTGAACAGTTTGATGTCTTCGCTGCGACATAATGTGATGAAGAAATCACCTAAAAACACATACAATTTGAAGAGGAACGAAGAGTCTAAGTACATCAACGACTACAACCCGGTGATTTTGTCCATGTGGAATGCTAACATGGATATACAGTTTGTGGCTGATAACTGTATGGCTGTGGCTAGGTATGTGACATCTTACATCACCAAAAAAGAGAAGACAGAATTGAAGGATATGTGGGAGGACATTTCCCATGAAAAGAGCCTCAGCAAGAAGTTGTACAGTTTCAGTCTGAAGATGTTGTCGCATCGAGAAATCGGAGCTTACGAATGTTCTGACCGGTTGTCTTCAGCAAGTCTCTATGCCAAGTCCAGGAGTATCGTTTGGGCGAGTGTTGGTCTTGCTGCAACGCGTAATCGAGTTCTGAAACCTGTGCGGGAAATTGAGTATTTGGCGGAAAAGGAGCCAAACAGTACCGACATTTTGAAGAGCAACATGTTGGATACATATTATCCAAATCGAAGCAGTCACCTCGAGAATGTTTGTCTGTATGAGGTTCTGCAAAATTACATATTCAAGAGGAACATCAAAGAAGATACTGAGAAAGGAGTGTATGCTGTAATAGGAAGTGAGGGATGTCTGGTCAAGCAAAGAAAATGCCACTTGATAAACCATCGAAAATTGAGTGGCGAATCTCGTGAAAAAAAGGAGTTTTTCTATTTAGCACTTTTGCAACTTTTTAAGCCTTGGCGTGCAGAAGAGGAACTGCTTGGAGATTTCCTCTGTTACGAAGACTCTTTCAATGCTGCCAAGGAGACCATAGAATGTCCTGCTTTTCCCAAATATGTAGAAATGTTGAATGTGGAAATTGAGCAGGAAGCAACGATTGCAGCCGAGATTGCCAGAGACAGTTCTCAGGACAGTCAGAGTTCTGCTTCATTGAGTCAGGATCCACTAGGAGGACCTCTTATCGAAAATGAAGCTGCCACTGCTATGAATGAAGTGGAAAGAGCCATGGCACATGCTCAGGAGGATGCGGTTAACTTAGAAGAGTTGGAAAGACAACTCAACGTTGAGCAGAGGAAAATATTTGACGAACTTACCATGCAAATTGATCATGGATTAAGTCATGATAAGAAAGAGTGCTCATGTACGTCGTTGAAGCCTGTCCGACTGTACGTGAGTGGAGAAGCGGGAACTGGAAAAAGTTTCCTTATTAAAGCAATTTCATGTTATTTGCAGGAAAGGACAGAGTCATCGCTGTCTTGTGTTGTCACCGCTCCAACTGGACTGGCAGCACATAACATTAAAGGGATTACTTTACATCGTTTACTGATGCTGCCAGTGGAGCATGACAACAAATTAGAATATCACAAGCTATCTGGAGATGCTTGTTTTGAAGTTTCAAGAGTCTTGAGGAAAATGAAACTTCTTATCATTGACGAAGTAAGCATGGTTTCCAATGTTATGCTTGCCTTTGTGCATTTGAGAATGCAAGAAGTTCTCAAAACAGAGTATGATGTGTTATTTGGTGGCAAACACATCATTGTTTTTGGAGATCTTCTGCAGCTGACACCAGTGAAAGGGCAACCTGTGTTCAAAATGCTCACGCATGAAGATACCAGGAAGTGCTTAGGGAGTATTGGCAACGTCAATATATGGTTAAACTTCAATTATGCTGAACTGCATGAAAATATGCGTCAGGCAAAGGATGAAGTTTACAAGACTATTCTACAAGATGTTAGAATTGGAAAAGTGACCGAGCATGGGAAAGAAGCTTTACATGCACGATTACTGACAAATTTATATCCAGACGAAGATGTTGTGCCTGAGAATATTTTTCAGAAAGTTACTGAGAAAAAATCTGGAATATGTTTGATGCCAACTCTTGCAGAATGTGCCAAATTCAACAACAAAATGTTGCATTTAGAAAAGCAAGAGATTGTGAAATTGGAAGCTATTGACAGAGTAGAGCATATGGGATCAACAATTATTTTGTCTGAGAATCTGAAAACAAAATTGGATTCATTAGAGAAGAGTATATCTAAAACTGCGGGTTTTGAAAAGACTCGGAATGTGTGCTTGAACTGCCGTATAATTTTAAGAAGGAATTTACATGTTGAAAGAGGTCTGGTAAATGGATCAATGGGTAATGTTGTTGATTTTGTGAAATACAGAAATAGAGATGGAATTGAATTTTTAAAAATTAAATTTGATGGCATTGAGGAAGTACAGCTAATTGCTCGTTGTTCTGCTAGATTTTTGCTTGTAAAAGACTTATATGTTCGTCGTAAGCAGTTTCCTGTTTGCTTGGCATATGCGGTGACAATCCATAAATCGCAAGGTTTAAGTGTAGACTGTGCATTGGTGAATATTGGCAGTTCTGTGTTCAAGGAGGGTATGGCATATGTGGCATTGTCACGAGTTAGGACTTTATCGGGATTGTACTTGATTGAGTGTGATGTCACAAACATTTGTGCGGATCTAGATTGTGTTAAGGAATACAATAGGTTGAGAAGAGAGTATGCGCCACATTTGCCTCAGTATCCTTTGTTTGAGAAACGTGTGGTAGGCCGGAAACGAAGAAATGTGACCAATACTGGGGAGGTTGTAGCAAAAAGACGAAAAGTTGATGAACCTGAAATTATAAGCAGAAACAAAAAGGATTCTGTTGAAGATGTTGTTGGTTTTCAATTTGAAAACAGTTCTGGTGTCAACTGCTATGCTAATGTAGTGGTTAATGTTGTCTTTTCTCTAGAAACTTTAAAAGAACAGATTGTGGTCAATTCGGATCAAAGATTTTGCAGTTTGTTAAATTCTGTGTTAGAGAAATGTAGCACTGATAGAACAAACATAGAAAGTGTGTCTGAAATTCGAAATCTGTTAGACAGATGTTCAGGCCAAACACAATTCTCTCAAAATAGTCAGCAAGATTGTCAGGAGTTTTTAATGTATATGCTTGATGTATTGCATGATGAAGGTGTAGATGTAGATCACCTGTTTGGGCTTTCTTATCAATGGCAGCATGACTGCGAGAACTGTAGGGTATCAGCTACTACTAGTGTAGACTCAGAAAGATTTATATATTTAACTTTGCCAGACAGTAAATCAGTCTCTTTTAATAAGCTAGTAAAAGCAGCTGATCACAACATGGAGTGTAGCCAATGTAAATCTGAAATGATGTCCACTTTATTTATACGAACATATGGCCAGTATGTCATTTTAATGTTCCAACGATGTAGGCCTGATGGAACAAAATTGACAACTTTAATTAAAAATTTTGTGGCTTCACAGTTGTCAATATCAGGAAGGACTTTTGTAACTGTAGCAATTATATATCATGATGGTCCTTCAATAACATCAGGACATTATACAGCTTATTTAAAGTGTAGAAATGGCTGGTCATTCTGCAATGATTCTGTTTTAATTTTCAAAAAAAAATTGCCATATGACCTTAAAAACTCTTACCTGGTGTTTTTAAAACCAAAATTTTAGGGAAAGAATCTCGGGATGTGCTCTGAGGAATTTCAAGAAGTTCTCATGGCTCCTACACTATTTGGCCTTGAGGATAAGTGTAGTACAGAGACATAACTTTTTACCATAACACTGGACGTTATTGAGAAATACGTGCACTTTGAATGAGTTCAGAAAAACTATTTCTTTTTATAAGCTAATTGAAGCAGCGAATCAAAACATGGAGTAGAGGGAATGTAAGTCTGCAATGCTGTCTACTGTTTTACATTGCTTTGTGATTAAAAGTGATGTAGAGAATTAAATAATTGTACTAGTCATAAAGGTAGTGTAAGTCTGCTTCATAGTAAGCAGTATCAGTGTGATAGGAAATGTAGAACATGATTGAGCAAGAAGGGGAAGATATTACTAGTCCAGGATTGTGTAAATGATCTTCAACATTTTAATTCTGAAAGTTGCGGAAATGCGAAAAGACGGGATTGGCTTACAAGAAATCCAAGAGTTATACATGGCTCTGACACGATTTGGCCTTGTGGAATCGTGTGGTAGAGAGCGAGAAGTCATTTATTGTATGTAACATGTTTTTGAAAACGATGGAGGTTTTCTTTCAGAAAGTGGCGGGTTGAAAGTAATAACAGCACAACAGAGTGTAAGCTGTTCATAGGACATCCTTGGCCGTCATGGAAAGTAAGTTAACTTTAAGGAGTTCTGAATTCTGATTTGTAATGTATGGGTTTTTTAAACACAATCATTTTGATTGTGTTTTTTTTTCCCCGCTGTTATATGATGAATACCTTCAAGTCACTGTTTTAGTGAAATTTGATACATTCTGAGAACAGCAAAAATAAACCATTTAACATGTATAATTAATTCTGTTCTGTTTGCATTTATGATGTACATGTAGAACTGTGTAGGAGGCATGGAGAAGGTGAGGCTTCTGTCAGTGTCAAAGTTGTTGCATACAGTGCTCATATTCTACGTAGTCTTTTATATTTCATTACTTTCACTGTTTCTGACAGATCTAAAAATTTTTTTTTTAAAAGAACAGTAAGTATAAGGGAAGGAAACAGACAGTTATGTTAAAAGAAACACAGCTATAGGGAATAAACTAGGGATACTGTTACCCGCAATCCTCTGCTGATGATGTCACTGAGCATGTCATGAATGATGTAATATGTGACATCATCAGCAGTGGATTACGGGTAATAGTATCTCTAGTTTACTCCCCTATAGCTGTCTTTCTTTTAACATAACTGTCTGTTTCCTTCCCTTATACTTACTGTTCTTTTTTATAAAAAAAATTTTTTGGTTCGCTTCCGGTTCGCGTACCGGGGAGCGAACTGGGAAGCGAACTAAGAGAAATAGAGGTTGGCACAGTTGCAAATATTGTACCAATTTTTTTTATAACGGGGAGGTAGTTCTGAAAAGAACTTTTTTTTAAATTGTTTTTGTTGTTTTATATTTTTTTATTATTTTTCTGAACATTTTTTTACTTTTTTTGAATTTTTCTGAACAGTTTTATATTTTTTTTGTTTTTTTTTCGGAGGGGGCAACGAAAACGATTCATTGTAAAGGGCTCAACAGGAGGAAGAAAACAAAAAAAAGAATTTATTGTTTGGGGAGTTTCGGACAAACATGAGCATGATTGTTAATAGCTCTGTTGATCAGAGTGATGCTACTTTCTGCGTAGCAAATGATTCCACTGCAATGTACGCAGACTTGTTTTACTTCACGAAATCTCGTTTGTATATTTGGCACCATCTCCCTGCCCTCTGGTCCCGTTACTTCCGGTACAACAGATCTTCTGGCCATAATAGGGAGATTATCTAGGTCATCCTGTTCCTCTTCTTCCTCTTCTTGCTGAATTATAACTTTAGCAGGTGGTCCACTCTTCCTTGGATGTGGTGGAGGTGGTGGGGAAGCACCAGCTGAAGCTAGTAAAGAAGCCATTGCTCACTGGTAACAAAGGGTCTTTCTCTCACAATGATGAAAGTCAGAGTGAGGAAAGAAGGAGGGATTTTCACCATTTGGGAAAAAAAATTGTTCTCAACCAATGAAAAGTGTTCATTTTAGATCATATGACCTAGTCTTACATCATTAGGAAACCGAAAGTGAAATGAACCAATGAAAAGTGTTATTACCAAGTCACATGACCTGCTGTGTTTACGTTACGCGCTTTGCAGGGCCTCCCGGTTTGCTTCCAGAAACCTGTGCTTTGCGACTCGGTAAGCGTACGAGTTCGCTAACGTAGCACGTCATATGACGTATCACGCGACAACGCGAAACGTCATGCGGACGGGAGGCGTCACGATGTTGTTTTCTAACGCGGCAGTTGCGGTAAAGAAACGTTTACCGGCTCGCGGTCTATTTCGCGGCATCAAGGTCAGCTAACGGGAAGCTTCCCGATTCGCGAAGCGGGAACGAAGAAAAAAAAATATTTTAAAAAAAAAATTATTCATAAACATATAAAATATATTTTTGGATTTAAAGAAGAATACATTTTACAGCTACAGATATTAGCTGTTAAAAAACCAATGAAATTCACAGAAAAAACCATAGGTTATAGACCATATATAGTTAGGAATTAGCATTTACAAAACCTTGAAAATTCACTGAAAAACCATAGGTTATAGACCATATATAGTTAGGAATTAGCATTTAAAAAACCTTATTTTACTCACACAAAACCATTGAAATTCCATATATAGTTAGTTGCACTAACTATATATCCCGCACCCGTAATCCACTGCTGATGATGTCACATATTACATCATTCATGACATGGTCAGTGACATCACTGATGACATCACTGATGACATCTCAAATGACATCACTGATGATATCTCATTTGACATCAATGGTCACATCAATGATGATATCATTAATGTGACAATACAATGCATCTCCTCACACTTTAATATAACCTCTGTTACACCCAGTGTTAAATACAGAGTATAATTTTTGAAACCATTGACACACCAATACTAGTTACTACATACCCACTCACTGATTCCTACGTCTACACACACATTCACTCATTCACCCATACAATCATTCATACATACAATCACTCATCTTTACAACACTATCATATGCACTCATACACCTATACAGACACTCACACTCTGCCACTCATCCATGGAGTTACTCACACACCTAGTCAGTCCTGTAAAGAATCAATCACAGTTCCATTTTCTAATCTACACAGTTAAACATAGAGTACCTTACATTTTAAAACATATACTAACACATACTTACTCTCTTATAGAATCACTGATACAAGTACACATTGATCTGCACAGAGTCACACACCTCCCAGCCAGTCATACACACACTCAGTCTCCCATACAAATACTTGTGCAACCAATCAATAACCCATATAGCTACTTATATAGCTACTGATCAACACATGCAGCAGCTTGCACAACAACAGACATGCTGATGCACACTTTCAGACAGTTTAGTCACTAACCCGTGCATTTAGTAAGACGCATTTAATCACTCACTCATACAGTCAATCACGCACCTACTAAAACCTTCATTGAGACACTTATACATCCACTCATTCTTCAATATGTAAAACATATTTAAACTTTACAGAAACACATAATCACTGGATGTTGTCATCAGTGATGTCATTTGAGATGTCATCAGTGATGTCATCAGTGATGTCACTGACCATGTCATGAATGATGTAATATGTGACATCATCAGCAGTGGATTACGGGTGCGCGATATATAGTTAGTGCAACTAACTATATATGGAATTTCAATGGTTTTGTGTGAGTAAAATAAGGTTTTTTAAATGCTAATTCCTAACTATATATGGTCTATAACCTATGGTTTTTTCAGTGAATTTTCAAGGTTTTGTAAATGCTAATTCCTAACTATATATGGTCTATAACCTATGGTTTTTTCTGTGAATATATATATATATATATATATTCACATCACCAGAATTTTGCAAATTATTGAAGGAAGCAAGAATAAGTGGCTATGTCACATAGCGGAAACTCTGACCTAGTATTATACAGGAACATTCGTCTCAGTTTTAAATTGCTATCTAAAATATCTCAATGCAAGTTGTTGTTATGTGTAATATTTCCTTGCACAGCAGACACACTTATCAATGTTACCAACCAAATATTTATCTTGAGTATGTTTACAGCCAATACGGTCATTACCTTTCTTTTATGTTTCTTAAGATAGCAATCACAAGCACAATTCAAGTACCATTGAGAACACAGTACACGCCATGTGATCAAGGCCAGACTTGGCCGGAACGGGTCATGGCGAGCAGTGGAAAATAAAAATGTGCACATATTCTTGGCGTGACAAAGACCTCTTTAGGTTGAAATGCGTTGTTGTAATAAATATTCTTGAAAGTGAAAGTGCTGAGTGCGGTTTTCAGTGACCCATACCCGTTGGACTGCACCAGCCCCGAATGGTGTATGTGGCCGGGTTTTCTTTATAGGACACACCTTGCGATGTATATTATCCCTACCTCCATGGGTAAACACACCAGCACAGGTAATGCTCCAGTAAGATAATAGGGAGGCACAGAGGCAGGTGGTGGTGCTGGAAGAGGGAGCACAGGTGAATGGCGCACAGATGGGCAGTGTTCAAATTGGATCAGAAAGTGCAAGTGCAGCAAGTTGAAACAAGATATCAGAGGACAGGTGCTGAGCCTAGCCTTATTGTTACTCTTGACCAACACGGGACAAATGGGCCAGGAGTAGGTTATTCCAAATTGAAGTTCACCTTGTATGCTAGGCAGAGGGAGAAGTAGTTAGAAACAGGAGGCATAGTCAATACTGAGGGAGATCCTGTGAATAGACATGGCCTTAGAGAATGTGGCAAAAGAGAAGGGAATCGGTAGGAGTGGGACGGGCATAGGACATACAAGAATAGGGTTACAACATCTTCCCTTGGTAACAGAGTAGAGGCGTTGGGTAATCAATATGTTTGAAATGAGGGAGAACTTGATGACAAGACAGTTATATGAACATAGAAACTGAATGAGCATGAGAACAATGAGACAGACACATTGAGTAAAGAAAATGGTGTAGTGGGTTGTTTTGCTGTGTGAGCTCCAACAGAAGGCTCCTAGTTGACCAAATTTTCCTGTGGGATGACCATCCAAGCAAGGAATAGTTTGGAACTTTAGTTTCATGCTTTACTTGGGTATGGGATGTGGTTGATGCCCCCCTTGTGACACGTCTTTTAGTACCCTCCCTAAATGGTGGCAGTGAGTAGGTGCTAAACATAAATGCAAATACAAATTGTACTAGATTCGCTAGAGAACAGGAGCCAAGGGTTTTCGGACACATACAGGATTCAGTCCCACCTCAGCACAACAGATCGCATACAGTTAGCAAGGTCCAGTCAATGCTCTTCTTTTTTTGTTAGGTCGAACATTCGAGACCTCTTGTATATACTTTAGTATATACTTATGTACTTTAGTATAAACTTATATGTGTATGTACTTTGGGGGCTCTCGAGATCAGCCCTAGGACTTGTCTACTTCTGCTTAGGGATTTTTTTTCTGTTCAACTGCCTCTATTTAACTGTCTTGATAAAAAATGACCAACAGAGGCCAGACAACTACTAGAATTGCTTTCTGATGAGGGACTTTATTTTTTATATTTTTCTGGCAACTGCCTCTATTGAACTTTCTTGATAGAAAACGCCCAGCAGAGGTCAGTAAAAAACCGGAATCCCTTTAGTATTCCCTAGATTCACGGCCATAGAAATAGTTATCCAGCAGCTACTGTCGACAATAATATTTTTTTCAAATTTTATATTTTCGGTGATATGACACGGAAGGCCCTGATTTTATATTAAAAACAGAGTTTGGACTATACCATTTCCTGCTGAAAGACAATATTTCTCTCCATGTGTTCCCATACCTGGTGTGTCAAGCAATTTGGTGCTTACTTTCCCTCCATGTTAAAACACAGTAGATGTTTCAGCACCCAGGCTAATGTGCTGTATGACTAACTACATGTAAGGTCTCAAAGGTGAGACCAATTGCATCGCAAATGCATGGGTTCATGTTGGAAACCACTCTCATCCTCATAACGAACACCCTCGTCTCATCCACAATGTTTTACCTTTCTCAAAGACAGCATCAATGTGTCCTTCTGTTTGACCTAAATGCTGCTGAATGGTGCTCCAGATTGCCCGATTTGGATAGGTGGATGTAATCGATGATTTCTAGCAGGAAAGATAATGCTGCAATTGATTGAATTCCCATCGATATGACGGCAGCTGTGGCTTGTAATCAATAAATGCTAGCAGTTTTCCGAACCAATGCTCAGTTTGTGACCAGAGTCAACAGGCCAGTCAGTCAATTCAACTTTATTCGGATACGATGGAGTCAACAGGCAATATAGTGTGAATAAATGACTCGGAGACAGTAAACAAATCCATTTTTGGTCAGTGAGTGACCAGCGATAACTTTTAAACTGGATAGTTGAACTATGTGGCAACAATTAACAATCTTGAATTGAAGCATCTCTCTCTATGTTTCCCCTTCTCCTTCGTTCGATTCTAAAGGAATGGCCCTGAATGAATACAATCCGAACACCAACCACAGTGTATACAGTGGTCAACATGCTGAATCCACCCTTACAGAGGCAGTAGGGGCCTCATTTATGAAAGCCTTGCGCCACCGGTGCGTCACTTTTTCCCATGTTAAAAGTGATGCACCGGCGGCGCAAGGCCTTCATAAATAAGGCCCTGTGGGCCTCATTTATGCGGTCGTGCGTCACTTTTACGCTGCCGGTGCGTCACTTTTTGTGACGCACCAGCAGCGTAAATAATGTGCCTCGTTGCACTATATTTACAAAGTGACGCATCTAGGTAGATGCGTCACTTTGTAAACCCCTGCGCCACAATATACCTGCGCCAGGTATAATGTATGCAAGGAGGACGTATTGAGGCAAGGAAGGGTCGTAGAAGTGACGCAGTGAAATCTATGAGATTTCACTTCGTCACTTTTAGGACGCCGTTGCGTCAAAATCTTGTGCCTGCCTCACAGCAGGCGTAAGACTGATGCATGCCCTTTCACATGGGGCTTGCCCCATGTGAAAGGGAGCATTGCTGGAGTTGCGTCACTTTTGTGACACACTCCAGCAATGCGTCACTTTTGCGCTTACAGATACGTCAGAAATACTGACGTATCTGTAACTCCTTGCGACATGATGCGTCATACATTAAATATGAAGCATCATTGGTGTCGCAAGGAGTGCGCAGTGAAAAGTGACGCATCGCTGTTTTCACGCAGCGATGCGTCACTTTTCATAAATGAGGCCCGGTGTTTAGCTTTTACTGGTGGCAACAGCATCGGTGTAAGTACTGACATTGGATCCTTTCAGAGTTGCAGACAAGCAAGTCTGCAACTGCACACACATCTTCAACTCAGAGTAAACACTAGTTCTTTCCTGGGAATCCATCCGTTGATGTGTTTTCGAGATATCAGGAGGAAACTCTGCAAGCTATTTAACATCTTCACTGCGTCAATGGCCTCAGAGTGGTTTGGACCATTTCTTAAGTCTAATTTTCCGCTTTCCTTTCTCATCAGGGCTGCGCAAAGCGGAACATCCTTTACAACGCAACTTTTACAACGCACTACCATTTTGACGCAACTTTTACAACGCAAATTATTACAACGCATTGCGCTGGGGGCGCTCTAGGATAGGGAATAGTTTAATTTACTATCCAACACCTTCACTACTAGCCACGGGGACTGGAGTTGGAATAGTAAATTAAACTATTCACTATCCAACGCCCCTCAACGCAAGTCGTTGTAACGACTTGCGTTGTAAAACCTGCGTTGTAAAGACATGCGTGGTAAAAGCATGCGTTGAAACGTCATACATCCCTGCGCGAACGCTCAAGACTCGTTACTATAAACTTAGCACGTTTTCAACAGGAATATGTTTTGTTTTACAACATTTAGATGTCACCATCACCTTGGGCTCAAGAGTCAATCCATTCTTACGTTCCAGTTGCATTGCTTTGAATTGATGTCCCATCAGGAGCACTGGCATAGCTAGGTTGCACGTTTAAAATACGAGCCCTAGAAAAGAGCTTCAATTTTAATTTCCACCTGCACAGGGATCCTGTGGTTCATTGTAATTTGATCGGGTCTATTAATCACAATTGTATTGAATTGTAATTGCATTTATATAGCGCTTACTAACCCTGACACTATGACATTAAACAGTAACCTCTTGCAGGACAAAAAAAACGGATGCATATGGTGGAGATGGTAAATATTAGAAAAGAAGGGAAAAAAGCTAATGTGGAAAGTGTAAGTCTCAGCGTTTCACTTTTGTATCACAGATATCAACTACCAGAGGAAATTGGCATTGAGGGTTTGAATAATGTATGTGAAGACTACAAACCTACAATCACGAGGAAAACATTTCATAAGAGTTAATGCAATTATTGAATTCGGGTGGATATAAGGGCAATAGTCTAGCCATAAATATTACATCATTCAAATTGAGTCTCTTTTTTTGTTGTTTTAACAACCATGAGGGTACACTAAATGAGATGCTGTCAGCATTTAATGCAATCTTTCGACTCAAGTGTGTATATTCCTTTGCTACAGGGCCTGTGATTTCCGAACAAACATTTCAAGTTCGATATTCACTATGATCCCGCTCTTGTAAAAATATAGTAATATGCCATCTCTACCACTGCAGGGTACATATTTTAATGTGCTTTCGTTTATTCAGCTTATTTACCCACACCTGCAACTTGCAGGCTTGTTCATTCACACCTTTAGACCTTTAATAGATGCGACATACAGAAACTATGCAAACTTGAACAGGGAGCCCAGGTGAGGTGGGGTCTAAGACATCTTGGTTCCCAGGTGCAGGGATTTCTTGGGGAGCCTGTCAGCGGTGCTGCCAAATACTGGGATGAAGAATACTGAGTCTGCCAAGTTTTGTTTATCCTGTCTGCCTCTTTCTTACATCACTCTATACTTTGTGGGGGATATTCTCAAGAACGTGTAATAATTATCGCAAAATTAGCTTAACGCAACTCTTCACAGCGCAGTCCATCGCTGTGTTAACGTTGTATTCTGATCACGGCGGTACCATGGACAGTCTCACAATAACGCGTCAAATGACTGTATTAACATCGAAGCAAAGCCGCAAATATGTGAAACACGAATGCGAAAACAGCGGCAATGTCCCAAACCGCGATACAAAAATCAGCGATAACCAGCGACAGGTCTGCAATTCCCACGCATCATGTGGGAAAATGCACCAGAAAAGCAGTGAAAAAACAACGGTGAATGACAATGTACGAGTACAACCTCACATCCATGATGTAGAACAAATGTTTATTGTCCCGCATCAAATAGGCATCTCCTCACAAACAGTCACAATGTACATTGACATACAGTCTGCATGTAAACTGCACCAATGCGGAAATATACATGGAACACACAGTGAAACCGCATCTCCCTTTCACATTGCACAGGGACAAACAACACCTCCTGCACACAGACGTGTCATATCCATGATCAATCAAGTATGAAAGCATGGGCGAATGCAGGGGCAGTGACTCCCCCTTGCATACATGTTGCTCATGTTGTTGGACTTACTTCACAGGGTGCATCCCTGCATCATGGTGGAACACATTTGACCCCAGAAGAAGCCCTGTTGTAACTTGTAGGTCACAAATGACATCCTAAATGTAATGATTTGGGACACATGTGAAACACCGCAGAGTGGGATTCCGTACTATCTGTGACACACAGAAGTGGCATTTCGAATACGTGACACCCTAAACAGCCTCTCCGTACAGAGGTGACACACCCACCATCTATCATCAAATTATGAAATTGTTAGCACTACATGTCGCGCTTACACTTGTCTGAGTGATGTGCTTGTACAGATGAGTGACATGCACTCAGGGTACGTGTCTTGGAATGCATTTATATGCACATGCTGTGCCTGTTGTCATTTTGTACTGTCCCATGATCTGCTAAGGACTGTCACAATGTGACATGTTCATGTGAAGAAATTGTCAATGATGGTGTTCCTTCGGCCTATTCCTGCTGCAGCTGCAGTGGGGTGTGGCCCACCTGCCTCCTCTTCCTCATCATCATCCGGTGCATCTGGCACTTGTATTCATGGGACATTGGTGCGTACACATATGTTGTGGAACACACAACATGCAAGGATTATCTTGCACACGATGTCTGGACAATTCAGGAGCCTTCCACCTGTGATGTCCAGGCACCTGAAACATGACTTCAACACGCCAAATGTGTGTTCCACGATGCCCCTGGTGAGTTTGTGGGCTGCATTGTACTGCCTCCGGGCCTGTGTGTTCGGGGCTCGGAGGGGTGTCATCATCCAAGTGCAGAGTGCATATCCTTGATCACCTGTGACAGTGCAGAGAGACATGAGTCAATAGTTCGTTCTGCATGATGTGTTGGTAGGCTCACTGGTACATTGGTGTGCGACATGTGTGACTTTGTGATTCCTGTTTGACATGTACTGCTTGTAGCAAATGTGTGGCATCAATGTGTATTTCGCAGCCTCACTGCTGTTTCTCCCTCCCCCCGAGCCTAATTACTAGTGTGTGCAGCACGGTTGCATTACTTGCACTCCTACGGCAAACCATTGTCATGCCTGTCTGCGCATGTCACAAGCCTGACAATGACACTGTGAGGTTGTGTGCTGAAGGTGGGCGGCCACGTGTAGAGTTCATGGCTGGCTGAATTTATGCTCCAGTAATAGCGACACACACAACAGTTGGCATGTATGATCTCTGACCCCGAGTGGGGTTGCACCCCCTCATTTACCTCTTCGGCCATGCCCGCACTCCGGCGGCATGCTACATAGCAACATTGTCCATTGCGGGACTGGTGGCGCCGACAGTACAACAGAGACACACGTATTAGTTACTTCCTTGGCAAGGCCTAAACTTAACCACGCCCAGGGCCCCCGACTCGATTAACCACACCCCTATGCTGGACTTTCGTACGCAAGTCCACTCCGCTTATGCTCACATGGGGGTACGACACAGCTACATGGTCCAGGTCTACCTCACCGCCTGAGGTGAAATTTTTGTGCGTCCGCTGTACACAGCACAAGGTAATGTGGCAGGGCCCGGGGTCATCGTGCATACATACTGACCACACGGACAGACTTAGATAGTTTGTGGGACTGGCTAGGGGCTTGTGCGCCTGGCCCCTTTTATTGCCAGGGTCACATGTCCAGTGACGCCTGTGCTGGATAGGTGTGGGGTGAATGTAAGCCACCCCTCAGAGGCTGGTTGGTGCTGGCAACAACTACAACAGTGATCTGACAATCAGAAGTTCAAAGTTCAAACTGTAAGGGTCCATTACTTGAGCTGCAAAGAGTTAGTGGCCCTGGATGCACTGAGCCGGCACAGGCACACCGCCACGGGACGGTGACTCGCGGTGCACTGAGGAAGAGCCATGCGAGCTGAGCGGGTCCTTGTCGAAGGTGACTGACGCGGAGGGTTGCGGGGGACAGTGGAAGGTGTCCTGCTGGGCATGATGCGGAGGGCAGAAGCCAGCAGAAATAGGCAAATGGAGGAGTGGAATGCTACAGCCTAATTTTTACCACCAAGTCAGTATAATCTATATGATGAGGGTGACAACCCCCAGGCCATAGACTCAGATGCCACCAAAGTTCAACCAGAGCGTGTCCATGAATGTCGGGCACTGAGTTGGTTACACCAGAGCTGAAAGGGGATGCAGTCTGCGCTGAGGCCTGTACAATGATATAAACTCTGCCATAAATAAATCAAGACTCAGTTCCAAATGCGTGACCTACTCGACCGCAGTGTAGTCCAGTGGCAGTGGACAGCAGGGGCACACAGCCACGTGTCATTGGCTCGCGATGCACAGAGTTATTGACACCAGAGCAGTTGTTGGTAGTGTTCGATCACCTCCGTAAAGATGATCCCTTTTTCCTCCGGACTGAAACGCGTCTTTCTCTTACACCTCTCCTTGCGTGCAATGATGTGAACTCTGCCATTGAGAAATCAAGACTCAATTATGAATGTGTGATCTACTGGACCGCAGTGTGGGCCGAAGGCAGTAGTCAGCATGGGACCACAGACACTTGTGGTTGGAATGCTATGCACAGAGTTGGTGGCACCACATCGAAGGGAGTACAGTGATTTCAAACGTCCCATGAACATATGAACTCGGCCATCAGGATATTAAGACTCAGTTCCAAATGTCTGACCTACTTGACCGTATTGTAGGCTGGAGGCAGCGGTGGAGTATGTCAACAAGAAGAGAGTACTGCAGGCCTGTGTCGCAGAGGCTGTGATGGTCTGGGGAGTCTGCCAAGGTCGCTGGCCTCGGGCTTGGAGCTTGCGCCGACACTTAATGGGCCCTTTTTGACACACGCTGGTGTCAGCAGGTGAGCAGTGAGGCCTGGGTGCGCAGGGGCGGGCAAGACGGGTTTCTGGACCAGCGGCCTGGGGTGCAGTAGGTGCACCGGACCGCAGGCAACACCGCTCATGGCAACGGTGTCGGCCTTGTGGCTGGGTGAGAGGCGCCGCCCTGGCTGACACGTTGGGCATTCCGGAAGCGAACCATGCCCAGAGCTATGTGCTTTTTATTCACACCCCTACGCTGGCCTGGCGTACGCCGGGCCAGTCCACTCCACTCACACTTACGAGGGGGGCGTAACAAGCTACATTTCCGCGATCTTCCCCACAGGCTCGGGTGACATGGTTGCGTCCACTGTCCACTATACTTCAAACACCAGCGGTGTATGTCGACATGGATATGTCTGTAGTATGCATATGGCAGTCTGGCCAGCACATCTACGCCACACTTGGCATTGTGTACATTCTCATTCATGGGTCACTTGCCTCCTTCGCACATGCCTGGTTCCCACCTCTCCCCACATTCTGCTATTGTGTGGCTGAGGTGCCATGCTGTGGCTCATGTACATGGCTAGCCCAGGTTACCACAGTAAGTTGTGCTGTCGTGTCTGGTGGGTGGGTGGGCATGTTGTTTGGCATGTTGTATGTGACTTTGTAACATGTGCATTACCAGAGTTGTGAGTTGCATGGTTGTGGAGTTGGGGTGTGTGGTGTGTTCATTTGGTACTTACCAACGAGCAGTGCATATCCGTAGGTGTCATCCTGGAAGCGCCGGTTGATTATGGACAGTCGGAAGATGTAGGAATCATGCACACTGCCTCAGGAGTTGGCAATGACATTGGTGAAGAGTCCCCGGTGGTCCACTATTGCCTGCACATTGATGGAATGCATGTGCTTTCTGTTGCCGTAATTGTGTGCAGTGTTGGCAGGGGGTACAAGTAGGACATGTAAGCAGTCCATTGCCCCAACACGTGTGGGAAGCAAGCTATGGCGTAGAAGCCTTGCTTGGTCTCCAGCTGTTCCTGCGCAGTGTGGGGGAACTGAAGGTACTGGGGTACCAAGCTGATGATGGCATCCAAGACAGTTGTGAGGAACTTTGATAGGGCTGACTATGAGACTCCTCTGTCTCTGGCAGTTGTTGGTTTGAAGGTACCAGAGGCCAATAAATGCAGCACTGCCAGCAGCTTTGTCTGCTGAGGGATGTTGGCCGTCCGCTGTGTTGGTACTGTCAGCCTGTGGGCTATGATGCTCATGATGCGGAGGATGGTTGTCCTTTTGAGCCTGTAGTGAGCAATGACATCCTCTGGTGTTAGGTCTGTGCAGCTGGTGCGTTTTCTGAAGGTCCGCTATCTTTGTCTACGCTGCCTCTGTGGTAGTTAGGGGGAGGGGGCCCGGGTGGGGTGGCCCTGGGGGTGGTGGTGGTGGGTGTTGTGGCCCTCTTTGGGCTCCGAGCTGCATGATCAGTAGCTCCACGGCAAACGCTGTGTTTCTGGTGTGGCTCTGGGCTGGGCTCTCTTTTATGGTGCAGGTTGTCGTCCGACTTTACACCAGGTAGGAGCAGGTGTTAAATCCATGCTGCTAACTCGCCTTATCGCCTGTTTTGGGATCTTATCGCCGATCTGGTTGGTCGTTGAGAATGTTGTAGAGCGGTGTTTTTGCAGCTTTTTACAAAGGAACGCCTACTGTGCATATCATTAGTGTTAGTTGCCGGGGTCATCTGTGGCGATGTTTTTTGCGGGTGCTATTGTAGGTAAACTGGTGATATGGGCTGTTAGCACCAGCTTGTGAATGGGGGGATACATTTATTGTCACTTTGGCTGCGATAAAGTGCTGATAACTCGGCGATAAAGCCTTGAGAATATGCCTCTCTGTCTCTTTATCACACTCTTGCTGGTTCTTTCCATCGCTGCTCTCTCCTACCGTCATTGTTATCCTATCTTTCTCTTCCTCCTTGTTACCTTTTCCGCGTTTCTCTCCCTTGGTATGAGTCAATCGCTTTTTTTTATTGATGCTTTTTAAAAAAAAACATTACTTCATAACTACAGGGCACAGGGGTGTACACAAATCAGCAAAAGAGTACACTTCATAAATTTGTCATAAGAATAATCCATACAAATATGAAACATGAATGACAGAGATTAAATAGTACCATATCTACAAAATTCATGGCATTGTGGGTGTAAAACTTCAGGCACACAGTCAAATACATCAGGGATCAAAACCATAGCCTCTGATCATTTCTTATATCATCCCAACTGCTGAAGCCAAAATAATTAAGATAAAACAGAGTCTGGTACATAGCGGATATTCTAAATTAATTTTGATATGCCAGACTTCCTATCAGCATTATATAATAAATCTTGGGACCAGTATATCCCATAGTCTTTCACTGTTAACTACTACACAATGAGACATACCTAGTACATCCAATTCTTAAAGTGCTTCAAACATGCACAGTGAAGCTTGTTAACGAAATCTAATCCAATCTAAAAGGAACCCCAGATTCTTTTACTCCTTCGAATGGCCTTCCGCCCTGTGTGCTAGTACAACGCTGTCTCTAGATTAAAAATTGACAGTAAGAGTCCATTGATGGATGGAAGGAGGTTGCAGATCAAGCCACTCCGTAGCAATCCATAGTTGGTACACAGTCATGGCGATAAACACTAAACACTCCCCAGATATGTTTACCCCAATCTCCTGTACCCCAAGGAGCATAGTGTGGGAAGTTAATGTGGTGTCGACTTTGAGGACATCCCCAAGAAATGTAGAGGTCTCCCATCTAATTGCATCTAAACCAGGGCCAGTACAAAACATATGTACCAAATCTGCTTTGGAAATTTGGCATTGTGGGCAGTATTCCAGTAGTGCCCCCATTTAGCGATCTTTGTCGGGATGTGGACTTATTTTATGTTTTAGGCTGGTTATTTTAAGATACTGGTGGCGTTTTCTGCTGATGCAGGTCAGGTACAGCAAGAATAATTACACTTACTAATGGCCCCTTCCATATTCAGGTTCACTGCTTATTTGAATTCTTATTCATTGCAGCCCACTCTCATCACCTATCTGCTTCCTTGGTGAGCTATTTGCACTAACGTGTCACCCTATCAAGTTGGTTCCCCTACGTTTATGGCCTAGATCTTGTGATTTTCAGTGCGTTTCAATTATGGACTTTCGTTCCCTCCTACTGATTAGACTAAATCCAACGTGTTATTCTATTGCTCCGATGACTCTAGCCTCTTCCAGAACATCTGTGATGGCTTTGCAGTCAGTTGATCCGGCAACCTTATTTTTTTTTCACTTCACCTTGGCTAATGTAGCTTAGCCTATGATTCACTAGCATGCTGTAATGCCACCGGCACCTCCCCCCATGTTGCAGGTACCTTATGAGGTCACTTTGTACAGCCTTTGAAGAGTCGCATGATTACATCATGTCACCCTTGCATTGCTTGATTGATTGGATCATCTTAGCAATAATAGGGTCTCTCTATATTTTTCTTCTTTTTCCCTCTCCCTTCCTCCCTGCCGTTCTCCTTCCTTTTCCTTCTCTTCTCGTGTCTAGCAGACATTTTTGTCTCAGGCATAATTACTTATGTCCTGATGATCATCCCTACATCCTCTGAAGGGAATAAAACATCGTCAACCATAGTATCAGGACTCAAATTGTTGGTATATCATTGTTCATGTGAGCATAGGTACTTAACAATAAATGTGACATGAGCATTATGTTTTCATTGTAGTCCCATGGAGGAATATCTGAGCCTAGAAGTTTTTTAACTTCTCTTTTGTTTGTTCTCCCACTCTATTGACGTGTTATTTTTAACTAAATAAATGTATTTATTTTTCATTTGGACTCCTTACATGGACCTTATTGTACCTCTATGTATCACTTTTGGTGTTATTTTGCAAGTAAGGGACCAATTTTCCTTTAAAAATGTGGTGTAATATAGGTCAAAGGCTGTTTTATAGTGCTGAACCTGCAGACCCATGGAGCAAAGTAAAGTGCAAATGAGCTCCAAAGACTCTTAAAACCAGAGGCCTGTGGATTCGAGTCTCTTCTACCATTTACTCTTATGTTTCTCTAGATCATCCGGCATAGAGTAACTCAAACTCTCATACATTTGGCTAATCGTGCATTCCTCAGTCCCTGCTAGCAATTTCATCAATAGGGTTTTGGAGAATCTGTTCTGATCACCACCTTTCCCGTAAGGAAATCACGTATCTGCAGGTATTTCAAAAAGCCTCTTTTATTTAAGTCAAAGCTGGCATGTAGCTCTTCAAATATAACTATATTGGGCCCTTGTAAAACTCCCCCTAGTTTAAGTAGCCCGTGCCTTTCCCACCTTAGTATATTAGCTTCATGAAAAATATCTGGGAGTAGCGAAGCCTATCTTTTTCTGCCAGACAGCCCAAATCTTAAAAGCTGCTCCCAGTGTCTTGAATCGCACCTTTTTTTAATAACTTGGGGGCATATTATCAAGCTCAGCGTTGACATTATCGCCGCTTTCAGCCTGCGCACTCACCGGACCTGCACGCCAGCACGCAGCTCCTGCCCCTGGGTTGGTAACGCTGTTGGTCTCGCCGCCATCGTCCACCTTGGAGCGGCTGGAGACTACAGCTCCCAGCGGGCTTTGCGTGGACTTCCTGCCTGACACCGGCTTCGCGCCCGGAGGCGCTAGAAAGCACAGCCCACCCCTCCGCGTCGCGGGACGCGCGCGGGCGTCGCCGGGCGGAGCCCGGGCAGAGGGCGGGCCGTCTAAGGCCGTCCAAGGACGACCAGGGACGGGACGGGCCAGGTCCTTAAAATCTCTCATAATGGGTAAGCGCAAATTGGCAACTGCAGCGGCGGATGAAGCTAAAGCTAAGGTGCCTAAGTATACTACAAGTATACTCACATATCTCACTTCCAAGGTTGGGGAATTATCATCTCAGATTGCTGAGTCCGAGCGCGAACTGGGCCTTGTTCTTAGTCCCGGGACTGGTGAGACTTCTCATGCCTCACCCATAAACTGTATACCTTTGGAGCCTCGGGTGATCATTGAGGCTTGTAGATCCACTGTGTCACTCCCGGCTACAGTTCTTCCATGCCCGGCCATACCTGAAATTGTGGTACCTAACCCCCCTATGAACTCCGGGACTGCCGGAGGGTCGGCACCTTTGACGGCTGTTTCTTCCCAGCCAGCTCTGCTGACGGAGGAAGTCATTATGGCTTTATTGGAAAAACTGTTTACAGATAGGCTTGAGACTGCCTTAATTCAGATAGCCTCGGACATAAATGAAACCCTGAAGGACTGTGTTAAGAACCTTATATCAAAATGTGACCGTATAAATGAAGTTCTTAATGCTCGGGCCCCTGTTTTGTCTACGCCTTTGGCTCTTTGTTCCTCAATTGTTAAAGCCACCACCCCTAAAGTTGGTGACCCACCTGTAATTAGACAAGTTAATACCCCTCTTTTACCTGTGCCACTAAAAGGAAAAGTTGACAATGGTATATATATTCCCATGACAGAGGTTGTTCCTGGTGAAAGTTGTTCCACAAGGCCTAGAGGCCAGGGGGGGGCCCCGGAAAAAAAGGTACCGCCAATAAATTTACCTCCGGATGCAACACCCTTTGTTGCTATCCTGGTTAATGTTCCTAAACTTGAAGATGGAGTGATAGAACAACATGAGTCTCTGCTCAGGCATGTTAAAAAATGGTGTAATGCCAACTGCACGGGAGAAAGTAACATCGCAGATCACATTGTAACAAGTAGACGGGTAAACTGGGTGGGTAAAAGTAAGAAAGAGGTATTTGGAGATTGCATCATTGTAAATTTTAAATCTAAGAACGTCGCAAGTCGACTTTTCTGGGATGACTCTCCTCTTGATCCCGTAAGTAAAGGGGTACGGGCGATGCCTCTGGGTTTTTTTTATCCTCGTCCACATAGGTTAGTTGCGAATGAGAATATTAAGTTACGGTCTAGTGCAAACACCTGGGCAGAGGATAACCTCATCTCAACCATGCCTTTTAATGTTTGGACAACTAAGCCAACTAAAGCTAATGGTGCAGTAAATGTTGCAATGAATATACCACCTAACAATCTACCTTTGTCAAACATGTTTTCAGCACTGGCTGATAGCATAGATATTGAATGACTAGCATCTGTACCCAAAAAGGATAACTCGATTTGCCAACTTCAAGTTAATACTGATGTGACCCTACCTGTTGTTAGATTTGATTCTGTAATTAATGACCCATTTCAGCTAGGGGAAGGGCATTTACGGTTACTATCTTGGAACATTGCGGGCCTACGGGCGAAACAAGATGACTTTATCTGGCTACAAGTAGTGAAGAATCATGATATTGTAGCACTACAAGAAACCTGGACGAAAGACAAAGGCTTCTGGGTAGAAGGATATACTTCCTTTTTTGTTGAGGCCCTGGGTTCTACATCGGGTAGGGACAGAGGAGGTTTGCTATTTCTTGTTTCAGTCAAAATTGTTGGTAATGTCAGAGAAATCCCTAGCTTCTCCCACTATTTCCAGATGGTGGAAATTTGTTTGGCAGACAAGAACAAGATTGTATTGATCAACTGTTATAATTCCATGCAGGGTGGACCCCCTAATTTTGTTTTAGATAGTCTTTCAGACTTTTTAACTAAATACATGTCAAAACAAACCACTTTTGTCCAGTGTATAATGATGGGCGATTTTAATGTTCATCTGTGTGAGTCCCATTGCCAGATTATTGATGAAAACGCTCCTGATTACACCTCACCGCCACACTTTGAACATAGTCCAAAGGGTGTGGCAATGGAAAGCATGCTTTCATCAAATGATTTATATGAACCAGGGTTCTTAGATATATCAACCCGGGTGGTTACGTATAACGCAAGGGGTAGTGAAACGATTATAGATTATTTTTTTATGACCCCAGGGCTCCTTCGTTATGTATTATTTTATAATGCAATTGTCAGTGGGTTTAGTGACCACAACCCTGTGTTATTGGTTCTAGATACTCTCTCTGGTTTGCATAAAGGAGTAGTTAGGACTACTTCTATAAGAGATGTGAGGAGTAAAGATCAAGGCAGACGCCTTAAATGGTGCAAAATCTGCCCAGAGGATTTTTATGGTCGTATTGTGCAGGATATGGGAGTTGAATTTGGGATTTGTTTGAATAGAGAGTTGAGGGGAGGGGAAGTTGTGAGTGCTTTTGAAGACATTTGTGCTAGAGTTGAGAAAGACCTTAGAGCCAAACCAGGGAGGGGCTCGCTCCCAGTGTGTAGGTGGTTTGACCACTCCTGCTCACAGGCACACGCAGCTTTATTGAAAGGTCTCAAACAATTGCCAAGAGATAGATCATTGGTAGCAGACTTAAGAAGACAATATACTTTGGCAGTTAAATTGCGAAAAAAGGCCATTAAAGATGAAGCCTGGGACTCTTTGATGGACCCCATAACCCTTAAACATAGCTCCAAATTTTGGGCTATAATTAATAATCCCTTGTTCTCTCATACATCTAATCAGGACCTTGAAATCAATATACCGGAAGCTGATTGGATTAATCACTTTTCCAACATATATGGTTCCAATGAAACTCCGGAGGTGTTTAAAATACCTTACTCCCCCGTTTCTCCCGTGACTCTTGATTTCACCAAATCAGAAGTAGAGCTGGCTATTTTGGGCTCAGCTGCAAATAAAGCCCCGGGTCCGGATGGGGTGCCGCCGGACCTATACAAATTAAATTCTGAATTGTGGGCTGAAATTTTAGCCAATGTTTTTAATTGTGTCTATGAGGGGGGGTTGCCAAAATCATGGTCATGTGCAATTATAGTACCTATTTTTAAAAAGGGTTCAAGAAATGACCCAAAGTGTTTTCGGCCAATTTCATTATTGGACTCATCAATGAAGATTTTGGGTAAAGTCCTGCTTGCTAGAATTAACACCTGGTCCACAGAAAATAACATTCTAGTTGATGCCCAATATGGGTTTCGTGCTGGGAGGGGGACTGAGGACCAATGCCTAAATCTTCATTTATTAATCTCGAAATACACAACTGTTAAAAAAGGGTCAATTTATGTTGCATTCATGGACCTATCCACAGCTTTCGATTTGGTCAATAGAGCTAGACTGTGGACTATGCTACTAAAGCTGGGTTTGGACCCCCCCCTTGTATATTTTTTGGCAGAATTACACAAAGACCTGAAAGCATCGATCAGAATGGATCAGGAAGGTAATCGTACCGCCTGGTTCAAATCTAGTAGGGGAGTGCGGCAGGGCTGCATTCTTGCGCCCATGCTATTTACCCTGTATATTAATTCACTTGAGGAAACTCTTTTATCTGCGACCTTGGACACTCCGCGTGCAGGGGAAACTCGTATTCCGGTTCTTCTGTACGCGGATGATGCCGCTCTAATAGCACGGACCCCCATTGGTCTACAAAAACTTTTAAATGCTTTTAATGATTTTATGTTATCCTTAGACCTAGTGATAAACAACTCCAAATCACATGTCATGGCTATAGGGACTGGTAAAAACAACTCCAGACAGTTTTACTGTAATGGCGATGTAATTACAAATGTTAAAGTCTTCACATATCTGGGCGTAATTTTTGATAACAAGGGGAGTTGGGCTCCGCAAATTGTAGCCAAAACTAAAGCGGTTAGAAGCTCAACCAATGCCATCCTAAGTTTCGCAAGGAGACTGGGAGGGAAGCCAACAAGTGCTTTACTTAATTTATACAGGGCAAAATCTTTGGCAATAGCCAGGTACGGCGCTGGTCTGTGGGGCTATGTAAATAGCGATACAATCCAAAGGGAAGAAAATAAATTCCTGCGTTCCACCCTAGGGCTCCCCCAATCCACAGCTACGTTTTCAGTCCACCAGGAAGTGGGGTTTGGTTATATATCGGATACCCTTCTTATGGCTCCTATTCTGCTATGGATAAGGCTCTGGACCAACAAAAATCTGGTTCTTAACCATAAAATTCTGGCGGATTGTTTAAATTTGGATAACCATAAAAGTATAAATTGGCTCTCACATGTAAAGAAGTGCTCTTTGGATTTGGGCCGCCCTGATATTTTCTTTTTCCCTCAGGGTCTTAAGAAATCAGATTCAGTCTGGGTGAAGGCCAATTTTGTATATAGGAAAAATGTGGTGAGGGAAGAATCCCAATTACTTAAGCCCACGGTCAGAGCCCATTATCTGACCATTACGCGTCTTACCATCCAACCGTACCTTACCATCGTCACTATCCCCTTTCATAGGTGGCTTCTGGTTAAACTTCGGTTTAACCAGATTTATACAGTTTTGTGTGACAGTCACGGTTGGTTTAAGGAGGAGGATGCCCCTGTTTGTAAATGTGATAGTTTTTCTGCACAAAACAATATGCACTTTATGCTATTTTGTGATTTTTTTAGTGAGCCCAGACAGAAATATCTTGTACCATTGTTGAAGGAAAAAGCTTTCCTTCAGGCAAAACCTGCTCTCCTGTTTCTCCAATTAATGGATTCTACGCGGGTTATGTGGAGCGTGGCTAATTATCTTGTCGCTGCGGTTAGGAGCAGGAGGAAAAGACTGAAAGATATAAATATTAGTGTTTTGTGAAGACAAATGAAATGGATGTTGTTATCATTTTTAAATGTCTATCTTACTGAGTATTTTACCCATTATGATGTATTTTTTGTATATTAATGAATTATCACTGTAGCTTTTTTAAATCTTGTATTTTTATGAATGTTTACTGAATGATGCACTTGTATTTGCTCATGAATTTTTCTGCCTTTTGATGTTTGTATGATTGTAGAATGCTTTTATGATTTTTAACTAAATCGAATAAAGTGGTTTTGACTTGACTTGAACTATATTGGGCCCTTGTAAAACTCCCCCTAGTTTAAGTAGCCCGTGCCTTTCCCACCTTAGTATATTAGCTTCATGAAAAATATCTGGGAGTAGCGAAGCCTATCTTTTTCTGCCAGACAGCCCAAATCTTAAAAGCTGCTCCCAGTGTCTTGAATCGCACCTTTTTTTAATAACTTGGGGGCATATTATCAAGCACAGCGTTGACATTATCGCCGCTTTAGCGGCAGAAAACTGCCGCTAAAGCGGCGATAATGGGCTTGATAATACGCTGTAGAGAATTCCCATAGAAGCCCATGCTTACACCAGAACATGGGCTTCTATGGGAATTCACAAGGGCGTATTAACAAGCCCATTATCGCCGCTTTAGCGGCAGTTTTCTGCCACTAAAGTGGCGATAATGTTAATGCTGTTTCTTGATAATATGCCCCTAGGTTCCACCAATTTCAGTAAGCAGCCCTTGGATTCTTCTCCAGTTAACAACTCATAAATAGAAGGTACAAGCTCCTCAGGCCCTTGACCCCCTAGTTTTAGTAGCCCGTGCCTTTACCACCTTAGTATACAAGCATCATGAAAAATATCTGGGAGTGGCGAAGCCTATCTTTTTCTGCCAGACAGCCCAAATCTTAAAGGCTGCTCCCAGTGTCTTGAATCGCACCTTTTTTAAATAACTTGGAGGCAAATTATCAAGCACAGCGTTAACATTATCGCCGCTTTAGCGGCAGGAAACTACTGCTAAAGCGGCGATAATGGGCTTGATAATATGCCCTTGTGAATTCCCATAAAGCGGTACAAAATGGGGTGGTGATGGACGGAGCATCTGAACCAATCAAACACTCACACCCAGTCAACAGATCTGGGTTTGATCCATCACCGTTCTTTAGCCCACTCTGCCACCCCAGTTCAGACATGGCCATATGCAAATCAGTCTGACCCTGTGCCTCATGGGAACAGTCCAGCCCGAACTGCCAAGCCATGCCTTCCCTGGACCGGAAACAAGCTTCCTAGGACCGGTTTCTGGCATTTCAGCCCTCTTCAGCCAGGCTTGCTTGAATCCAGTGGCAAAGTGAGCAAGGGACTCACGTCTGAGCATACCCTGCCAACTTATGGTGAATAAAGCTGTACAAAAGGGGGTGGTGATTGAATCCAGTGCTATGGGAATTCACAAGGACATATTATCAAGCCCATTATCGCCGCTTTAGCAGTTTCCTTCGAATATGGTCTGTAGTACCCCTCCCAGGAATAAAGTCATGTTGTGTAATGGAGACCAGACTCTCAATAATGCAACCCAAGCAACCTGCCAGAATTTCGGAGTATAACTTAACATCACTGTTTATTAGAATAATTTGCAGGTATGATCCTGGCTCATGCCGGGCTTTCCCTTTCTTTAGGAAAACAATAATGTGAGCAGTGGCCCATGATTCGGGGGCCCTGTGTACTTTCTGAACTTGAAGAAAAAGCTAAATCAAATCTGTGCACAGTCCCATAAAAAAAAAGCTTCTAAAACTCCAGGGAAATCTGAGCAATCCCCGTGGCCTTACCAGAAGGGAAATCTTTGAGTGCCGTCTCAATTTCATCAAGGGAGAAATATGCACCCAAAGAATCTTGTTCTTCCTGATTGATTCTGTCTGGCGACATTAATTCCATATATCGTTTTATTTTCTCCTCTCCCGACGGACCGTGGGCTCTGTATAATCTTTCCTAGTATTCCTCAAAAACCTTGTAATATATCCTGCCACTACCATCTGTGCGCACGAACAGCTAGGAGATGCCCCACACACTCATGAAACTCATAGCTATCCTGCCTTCTAGCCAAAAATGTCCCTGGTGTCTTTTAACTGTAATTTTATTAAGCTTGGACTTAATCATTGCTAACTGCTGCTGGGCGATTACTGGGTCCGTCCCAGCTGAAATTGCCGTGACAAGATGGGCTTCCGCAATGCTAAGTTTTGGAAATAATTCCTTGAGATGTTGCTGAGTATGCTTCTGGCAGTTCAGGCTGAAACTAAGGGTTTCCCCGCTTACCCTGGCTTTAAAAGCATCCCCTGCCATCCAAATTGGGGAACTCCTTCTGTTTACATTAAAGATTCCAGGAATCCAAGTATGTATGTGTGCAATATAGTCTGGGACAGCTAAAATACCTCTCCCGAAAGACCAACTCCAGGCAGTCCCAGTTTCCCCTACCATAGCAATTTCAATTACCAAAGAGTTTTGGTCAGACATAATTTGCAGGAATAATTACATTTGAGACCCTTTAAGTAAATGAGGAATTAAAAGAAAGTAATCTAGATGGGCAAAAGAGCAATGGAAAGGGTCATAATAGTGGGTGTACCCAGGATATGGTGACTTTAGCTTAATCCAGGCATCCACCAGGCCCAGCTCACTCTCCAAGCTCTGCAAAGCTCTAAAGACTCGTGGTTTGTGACCTGAATAAATGCTAGTTTTGTCGTAAGAACAATCCCCATATACATTAATATTAAGATCCCCACAAACTACACAGGGAGATGGCCACGAGGGAAGCTCATCAACAACAAAGTCTTAGGTAGCCAGGTCCTCCAAAAGTGGAGCATATATCAAGCATAGAGTGAAACAGCCTGTTTTATAACAGCACTTCATGATTGTCCATCTGCTGTATTTGTCTGCAAAGTTGCTCCTAAAAACACAAGTCTTGCTCTATGCACATATAGCAAAACCTCTAGTCTTAGAGTCCTGGGTAAAACACATTATTAATGTAAAGCCTAGTGCCCCCAGCTAATTTGTACTAGTCCTATCTATGTGTGTTTCCTGAAGGCAATAAACGTCCTCCCTTGAAGGCTTTTAGATCCTCTGCTACCCTTCTTCTTTTAGCACCATTGTTCAGACCACAAATGTTAACTGAGGCAATATGTAGCTCAAACATATGACTGATCACAATCAAAAATCCTTCTGAAAACCACACCCATTGCACCCACAAACACATCTCTTGAAACTGACCTAGTGGCCAATTCCTTGCAAGCCATCATTTCACATCTTTAGTGCATCATTAGACCTCCACTTAATGTGTGCTCCTCTCCCCCCCTGACACCTCTAGTATGAGTCTAACTTTACGACTCATAAATGCCCTTTGTGAATACAGAAAGTTGTAAAGTTAGACTTTTGTCTCAGTTTACCTTTGTGAATCGGGCCCAACATCTACATTCAGTTCTAAGCTCAAGAGAAGTTTCCTTGATACTTGGTGCCAAATCATTCAAATACTCTTTGGCCTGGATTTCATATGTAAATGTTCGCATTTTGCCTTTGAAGATGGTTTTCAATTGGGCAGGGGTGAGTACGAATGCTTCTGCAACACCATCTTAAAATGACTTAATGATCTGTTTTATTCGCCATCTGTGTTCAACTGTAATATGGCAGAAGTTGGGACACACATAGAATGTTTGACCACTATAAAGGTGCTGAGAGTCTGGTCGAGCTTACTCAAATATAGCTTGCCTTAATAGGATGTTTCCAAAATTGACCAGGACAGCTCTGGGTCGGGTTTCCTTTTCTCCAGTGAGGTAGCCCTGTTTCTTGGGCATGAGCGAGAACCTGTGAACTCTTTGGATCTCCGTCTCCCAATTCCATGGAGAAAGATCTGAAAAGGCACCCTTGAGAAGACCCAACATGTATGACCTAATGCCATTGCCTTCGCCCCCCTCCACTATCCAAGGAACCTCAGGTTATTCCATCTCTGAATGTTTTCAAAGTCCTTGATTTTCCACATTATGTCAGAATCTGCACCTCCTTGGATAACCACGTGGCCATTGAGGGCCCCTACATCGGATTTCACTGCAATAGTTCTCCCTTTGAAAGCTTTGAGTTTTTCCTTGATCTCCAACCACGTTATTGTAAATTACATAAAGCTCCCTGCAACCGCTTAGTTGCCAACCGGGCCCTTTGGCTGTCAGCATAGTGTTGCTTTATGGAGCCATGGAAACGTTTTAGTGTATATTATTCAGCATCACCAGGAGTAGCTAATAGGCTCTTTTCTGCAGCTAATGACGCAACTGTGATGTCACCGTCTAGATGAAGAAATATAAACATCCTGAGGGGTTCTCACTGATACACCTAGTCCTTTTAACCAACAAAGAAGAGATTGGCACAGAAGCTGTATTATAAAGAAAACATATTTATTAACCTCAGATGAGGGGGACTAAGTCACACAGTACCCTCAGGCCACTGTAGGAGGCATTCTAAGGAGTACAGAGAACAGGGGATTTATATATGCATAGATTTACATAGTCAGCATAAAACCAAGGGGAGGTCCTGGCACATGCCAGCATGCAAAATGACTAATATTTATTTATTTATTTATTTATGGGTTTGTATCGCGCCGGCCTCACACCCGAAGGTGTATCTCCGCGCGGTGCTGTGAAGTGAACAGGTCGGGACATGCGCTCATCCTAAAACAGAGTTGTCTTTAGGCATTTCCTGAAGGCTAGATGACTCGAGCACTCTCTAAGGGAAAGGGGAAGATTGTTCCACAGATGGGGGCCCATGATGGAGAGGGCACGACCTCCCTGTCTGGTCTTATTATGTCTGGGAATCTGTAGTAACAGCTGATTGCTGGACCTCAGATTACGGGAAGGGCGGTGGTATACAAATTTTTCGGCCAGATAGTGCGGCCCTAGGTTGTGGAGACTCTTGTGCACCACACAGCAGATCTTAAATTCCACCCGTTGCCGGATGGGAAGCCAGTGGAGGGCTTTGAGAAGGGGCAAGGATGGCGTTCTGGGGGGGGCATTGGTCACCAAGCGTGCCGCGGTATTCTGAACAACCTGAAGTTTGTTAAGCACTCCTTCATTGGCTGCTAGAAATAGGCCATTGCAATAGTCCAGGTGGCTCAGAACGAGGGCCTGGACCAAGGTCTTTCTTGTGCTGTCAGGGAGAAGGGGGAACACTTTCCGAAGGAGGCTAATAATGTGAAAGCAAGATCCCGCCGTGGTGCTGGCATGATGAGCAAGAGTGAGATTGTGGTCTAGACGGACCCCCAGGTTTTTCACCACCTGTTTAGGGGAAGGGGCCTGACCCAGACTAGTGGGCCACCAGTCAGGGGTCCACAGGATTTTTGCCTCTCCAAATAGCATGACCTCCGACTTTCCCACATTGCACTGGAGAAAGTTCTTGGCCATCCAGCTGGCGATCGCAGTCATGCCGTTAGAGAAAGCTTGTCTTATCTCCGGGGTAAAGGTTTTAAAAGTGAACAGCAGCTGCGTGTCGTCAGCGTAAGAGATGGGCATAAACCCGAAGGACCTCATGGGTATACAAAATGTGATTGCTCTACAAAATGGGAGGAGAGACATTTCTCCTTACATCAGCAAGAATAGCCTGACAGTTCTATACTAGGAGCATGTGCATTCTACTAGCTAGGCCCCTCTGAGCATGTGCAAGGCTCTGGAAGAGGGAATAAGCACATGGCAAGCACATGGCTTACTAAGATGGCTGGCAAGTACAAAATAGCTTTCAGCTCATGCTAACAGCGATCCCTGCAATCTTTAACAGATAGTCCTTTTAGCATGAGCTAAAGTCCTATGATCCAGTATGAACATAGAAAATGTTTTACACATTTAATCTCATAAATGTATCAATATCCTAATTCATTGCTAGGTGGGCATTTTTCATTCTAAACATTTCATTAAGCGGGTTTATATAAGGTATAAGCAGGAGTACAAAGGAAACAAAGCATTGGGTCATAATTAACATACAGATAGTAGGAGAGAGTAATGACTATTATCACAAACTAAATTATCAATTTTTCCAGCCCTAAGCAAAAAGCAAATCCTAGAACCATGTAGTTCAGTTCTGTGTAAAGAAAATGTTCAGGGCTCCTATGCATTTCAGTGACCATCCATTTCAATTTCAGAATAGCCAACAGTACATATCTAATAAAAACATTTTCAATAGACTTTTCCAGTGTTTCTTTAATGAGGGCTAGAATGTCAATCAATGTATTCAAAAATAATCCTGGCTCCAGGGACCAGGAGGACTACACAGGGTCATATGAATTAGGACGAGGAGCCGCAAAGGGCTGCTCCTCCTCAAAAATGGGACGTCCAAAGGGGAACATTAACAAAAAAAGAAGTCCTTGGGAAATTGAAGCCGCTGTATAACCAGCCAGAGGGGAGTCTTCTCCCTGTGTCCGTTTGAGCCTCACAGGCAGGCTCTTGTTGTTCCCACGATGGAGCTGCACAACTCGCAACTTAAGAATCACGGCCCAGTTTCAAGGGGAAAGTTTCTTCTTTTGGGATAGGGCAATCACCCCCCCAGGGTAAATGCCCTCAGCGATCCTGTCCAGTGTCTCAGGCAGTGCACCAGTTTTCTTCACTTCAATCTAACAGGCACCAGAGACACATCACCTGTACCCTAAACTCAAGTCCTTCTCTAACTCCTGTACTGCTCTTTTGGCGCACTGCTCTTTTGTTGGGGCCACAAATTATCCAGTATGCCCAGGCACTCTTGATCAACAAACAAAGGTGCAAACTTGCATTCACTTTGGGACCAGGATTCAGAGGCCTGATGCTGGGATCTTTGAATCAACCCTTATTTCAAAAGGGGTCACCTCAAGCAAAGCCTCCTCGCCTTCCTGGTTGGTCTGTGACTCTCTCAGCTGTGCATCAAAAACCTGATCCACAATTTCTCCTTTCTGATTTCATGAACCCGTCTTTCGCCCAAGACAGTGGCAGGGGTACACACTTCACATCCCAGTGCTTCCACCTTCACTGAGGTCCTAGTTGGCAGCAACGTCTGTGCTGATTACCTTCACCTTGGCTTCAAGCTTGACTGGTGCTGACTCCCCAGGCTGGATCTGATGTCCGGCCATGGTTGTAAGGCAGCAAATATCTATTGGTGGACAGAACAAAAGGTCTTTAGACAAGGTACAGAAATAATCTATCAACAGAGAGGATAATCTCAGAATACTTCCTAGTCTTGGGACTCCCCATATATTAGCAATGCATCCAAGAACCACTTCATCTATCTGAGAGTAAAAACCCTGGACCTATTACTCTATTTGAAGCAGCTAAATACGTCTGTGTTCATTTACCAAATTCTGAGGAAAAGAGAAAAACAATACAGACTACTCTAAATCCTTCCTTACATCAGTGTATTCCTATATTATTAATCTGAAGACCCTCAAGAAAAAGGGACATGGTCTACACTTTTAATCATAGACTTTGCATTACTTGTACAGGACTGCAGACACTTCTAAAATGATTTCTCTTAATAAACTCACCTACATTGTGCACTTAGGAGCATGCTCTCATGTTATAGGTACAGCAGGAAAATCTAAAACTGCTCATTTTAACAGGGATTCTTATTACATAAAGAACTAAAAACTTCAACATAGTGGGTACATAAATTTCTCCAGCAGAACATGTTGTGACAAACAAACTCCTATAAAACAATATTTTCTTCAAAAGTGTTTGCTGAGTATCACATGGGCGTCTTTCCCGCATTCTACTTTTCACGATCCAAACTATGCAAAATCAGCTCTCATAAGGACTGTCAGCTTATTTACACAGACTAGCTAATAATAATGGTGTTATCACCTGAGAATTTTAGAACAAAAACTACCCATTTCTAGTTCCCTTTAAAGGTCAAATAAGGGAACAGCAATCTAGACTACTCATCCTTTCATGATTTCATCAGACAGGATGGCAGTAACATAGCATATTTATTTATTCATTTTATTAATGCTAACAATTTTAAAACAGTATTATTGAATAGCCAATTAAATGTCTCATGGCCGTTTCCTAGACAATTTAGACAGGCTCAAAATAAAGTGAGAAAAAGAGAGAGAAAACATAAATTTGCCTTCCCTTAATTTGTAGAGGAGCTAGCCTCCTTCCCCCATTGCAACAGTATGAAAACCTGAAACAAGTTTCACTTCTGTCAACACTATCTACTTCTATTTGTGACTGCTGGGCACAAATACACTTGTGGGAGGTAAATAGCACATGTAGCTAGCTAGAAAACATTAATAACCAACCATCAATTCCTTTAGCAAGTATACTAGTTGTAACATGAGGGTGAATGAATTCAAACCAAATCCCATTGGCCCTTAGCTCATCCCTTGCACAGAAATCTTCAAACTAAAAACATTAGTACTATATACATGGCAGAGCTATTCTCTTAATCAGAGCTCACATATTCCATTATATTGCCTTCTGTTTATGTGAGTGCACAAAAACTTGCTTTTGCCAAAAAAAAGTAAGCAAAACTTATTTTTCTCTCCCTGCACTGCCATCTTGTCATTCAAAAATTGTCAGAGGTCGAAGTGTCAAAGCAAACCTTGCTCTGAGCCCTGCTAGGCTTCTAAATGTAGAACTCGACCTTTAACCCTTTACCAGCTATCCTATTTTGTGTGCAAAGCTTTCCATGTGTCTTTTCCAATTCAAAGTGACTCTGGAGACTGATAGCTGAAAAGCAGTCCTATTCCATTCCTGTTTGCCAGTAATTTAGAGGTAAGAGAATAACTTCTGCTGGGTTTTTATATTTATTTACATTTGTAAGCAGTGTGCGGTGTGATTTTTCGAGCAGTATAGAGGTCAGCTATTCATTCTATACTTACATGTGTGCATTTACTGAAGCCTGAGATCAGCTTGAAAACTGCTCTGAGTGGCAGAACTGCTTTTAAACAGTGAATGTTGCCCAATTTCGACTTTGGTGTTTGGGGCACTTAAAAATGAATAACCTATAATGTTTTTGCATAATAGAAATCCCCATAGTGTTCTCTACATAGCCCACGAATGGGGGATCAGAAATATATAGGGTACACCCGTATAAAAATGAGTTTTGTACGCCTGGGTAAGGTGACATTTCACATTTTAGTTTCCCCCTTTTGTGGTACAGCACTGCTTAAATTCAACTTTTATGCTAGGAGTTCACAGTATGATAATTAGGCAGTATAGAGATTAAAAAACACATTTAGTGCACTTATTTTTAATAACATTTTTTCATGTAATCAATTTTTTTACTTTTTTTAATAACTCCAACCATTTTGATGGTTCCACATATGAAAAGCAAGCTTAATTCCTTCCCTATAATATTTGAACACATTCATTTATAACCCTAAGCACAGAAGCCTTATTTGAAACATGAAAAATCTGCGCCACTTTTTAAAGGACAGTTATTGTTTAACATCAGAAACACGGATGTCTTTATGTAAAAAGGCATTAAGAAAGGAAATCCCTACTTTAAATCTATTTTCTGGTATCCAAAATAATTAAACTGTATTTTGTAACTTTTTTTTAAATGAACAGCCTGTAATGCAGGCTTTTACACCAGGTTGGCACTAAGTCAGCATTTTCCTTCTGTGGCCTGCGGTCAGGAACAGCCATGTGCTATTTACACAGCTGTTACTCTGACCAGCAGGCATCGAAATCTGCACCTTTCTCAGGAAACAACACAAAAAAACCTTTTTCTGTATTTGTAATGCCCTGACAAAGTGTAATCTACGTTGGTCATGTCAGACAGCTTCTTCTCAGTGAGACAGTTTAAACGCAGCTGTTTGAAAGAATTTGCTTCTAGCGTTGAAATGTAGATTCATAACAGGGGGTGGTGATGGACAGAGTATCTGAATTAAGCAGAACACTCCTACCCAGTCAAAAGATCAGGGCTTGATCCATCACCGTTTTTCCAGTAAAGAATTGGCTTGGTAGTTTGGTCTGCCCTGTTCCCATGATGCACTGGGCCAGGGCCAGACTAATTTGCATGTAGCCAAGTTCTGAACTGGGATGGTGCAGTGAGCTAAAAAACGGTGATGGATCAAGCCCTGATCTTTTGACTGGGTAGGAGTGTTCTGCTTAATTCAGATACTCTGTCCATCACCACCCCCTTTTATGAAGCGTTGAAATGTAAGCAGGTCACAGTCTATTTAAAAGTCCTTCTATTTAAAAGTCAGACATTTCAAGGCAGTCAAAATCTATCGTTCCATTATTTCGTATTTTGTTCATCAACAACCAATTTACTCAGATGATGTGAAAGCCTTTTAATATTTAATACAATGTATCTAAGGAAAATGCTGTAACATTTTGTATTTTAGTCAGAATTATTACAAAGTACACAATTTCGTTTTTTAGGCCTATTTTATTCCTATTGAATGTGAATTCTAGTTTTATCTTTAGCATTGTGGCAATTTGCACACATGTATAGTGTCTTACTCTGTCAATTTAATAGTAACATGCAGCTATTTAGCATATGTTATATAATTCATTTCTGGGTTTTATCTTTAATATGGAATTAATTTTTTTTTTATGGTCCCTGAGGACATAACATATCTGAGGGTGTCGGTACATACAGAGGCATCTATAATCATACCCTGCCTGGTTGTTAACCTGAGACAGTTTGTAGTGTTCCAGACGGCGACCTCACTTGAAACCAAGGTGATAAATGAGGACAAAAAAATATATATATGGAATTAATTAAATGACATTTTTGCATAACAGCATGATGACAAAAAAAAACACATTGAGCTCATTCCAGACATTTACAGAAGGGGATCATACACTCAGAACACACAATACAGCGCGTTTAAGGCTAGCCTTTCTTACACAAAAAGTGCAATCGCTGTTTACTCACACAAGTACCACCAATGTCAAACCGCATAGACATTTAAACACACAATTAACCCACAAATCAACACTTAGGACAGAAATAAAAGACAGCCCACAGACTCTACTTATACCAAACCGTTCGTAAATATTAGTTGTAAGTCATATTTACAAGAAAAGCTTCTCAAAAGTAGTCCAAAAGAAACTGCACGAAAACAGCCCAAAGACTGTTCAATTTTCAAGAAACCAAAATACACCAAAATCGCTAGTTTTGGCTGGCAGAACACTCAAAAAGTGCTCTGCATAGCACTACCTATAAAAGTGAAAGTGCACAAATCAGGATCCCTTTTTATGTACACATTTTAATTCCATGGGGTCCTAAGTCACCAACGAAGAAATATGTTTGTTATACCTAAACCTATTTAGGCATCCCCGCTAGGGGAGCTGGCTGATTCTGTTCAAATTCCAAATGGTACCTCCAAAAAGCAACACATTCTTCAATGTGCGCTTGAAACAGGCATGCCAAAAATATTGCAGCATATTCAATATTATATAGCAGTGGCACTTAACACAAAATATGCAGTTACATATTTAGTCAAAAGAAAAATCTCCTCATTACCTGCCTACACAAATTGCAATTCATATATTTCCATATTCCATAACATTTGGCCTAAACCAAAACAAATCACATGTCGACGACCTTTCCAAAGCACAAATCTCCATCCTCTCGCTGCCAAGTTCTGAATGACCTAACAGTCGTTTTTAGAATACTCATGCCAAAAATGTTCTCAGTCTGGAGCGGCTACCTCCTGTAGAGCCAGATAAGGGAAGACCAGAAATATACTGGGCTGCAGAGACAGAGAATCTCCGTGCAGGGTACCTCCTTCGTAGAGTCCAGTCCTGTCCTCTTCAGTAGATTCCTGTCTCCTGACAAGACCACTCCCTTGGATAGCCGCTCCTCTGATGAGGTCCACGTTGGGCGCCATTTGAAGAAATATAAACCTCCTAAGGGGTTCTTACTGATGCACCTGGTCCTTATAACCAACAGAGAAGAGATTGGCACAGAAGCTGTAATATAAAGAAAACATTTATTAACCTCAGATGAGGGAGACTACGTCACACAGTACCCTCAGGCCACTGTAGGAGGCATTCTAAGGAGTAGAGTAACAGGGGCCTTATATATGCATAGATTTACATAGTCAGCATAAAACCAAGGAGAGTTCCTGGCACATACCAGCATGCAAAATGACTAATATGGGTATACAAAATGTGCTTGCTCAACAAAGTGGGAGGAGAGACATTTCTCCTTACATCAGCCAGAATAGCCTGACAGTTCTATACTAGCAGCAGGTGCATTCTACTAGCTAGGCCCCTCTGAGCATGTGCAAGGCTCTGGAAGAGGGAAGAACCACATGGCAAGCACATGGCTAACTAAGATGGCTGCCAAGTACAAAATGGCTTTCAGCTCATGCTAACAGGGATCCCTGCAATCTTTAACATAGATACATTTAATGCATGGATGAATAATCTCATTTCAGAGCAGCACCTGCCTGAGGACCCCTTTCCCCCACTCTTGCAGATGCTCCCATCTTCTCCTATGATTTCTTTCATTGTCATCGGCACCTTACAGTCAACCCTGGAGCATTAAAGAGCCTTCGTTCAGTGCCTGCAGATAGAGAATAGGTGAAATATTCCTCGTTTGAGCTGGGACTAAGGGAAGTAGATCCTGAACCCTCTGTGAGGGAGCAGAACTTATCCCGCCATCTCGGGAGTTACCATGAATTGTTTCAAGCCTGAGCCATTGGTACGGGTTTTGATGAGCCCTTGATGTTAAAGCCTGTGGGTCCAGGCTCTTGGGTCCCAACCGTCACCCCATGTTCTCCTCAGTGAAGTAGGGACCTTTATTGTTTTCAGGCTCCTGTACTTGCCATCCTTTGTGTTGGTGGCTTGGGAGACACAGGCTCCCTGTAACTGATGGATGGATGGATGGGTTTTTATATAGCGCAATATCACCGCCAGGTCTCAAAGCGCTTTGCATTGGGAACCCGTCCTGGTTTTTCCCTGTGAGATAGCCCCTACTGGGTATCCCCAAGGTGAAAGCCAGGCATCCCGCCGCGGGGGGCCGTAGTGGAGATTAACCGCATGCGTGCGGGCGGAATTCCGCTCGTACGCTGAGATTTTTCAAAGCGCATGTTACGTGACGAGCTGGGCTCGTCATCAGCGTGCGAGGAGGCTATGCCATGACGAGCCCAGCTCGTCATCAGCGTGGAAGGGGTTAAGCAAGCTATTGCCCAGAGTTGCAGAGTGTGAACCTGTGATTCGAGTAGGCACCGAAGCGAGAATTACCGAGTCTGTGGACATTTTGGGCTCAAGACCCTGCCGCGTCGGGAATTGAACCCTGGTCCCGGGTCTGATCTCAGCGTCCGGGTCTGCCTCCTCTAACCAGTTAGCCACACTTCTCCACTGAGTAACTGAGGACAAGTCACTCAAAACTGAAGAGTAGTCCCCAGACATCCCAAATGCACTCTCTCTATCAGCCGGATGCATACACCCCTGATTTTGCTTCCAGAGTGCTGTGCTCTAGCAGGGCCACATCATGGTTAGCAACTCCAGTTCTACTCATTAAAAGGGGCAGAGGAGCCCCCCTTTCAAGGTTGATACAGTACTTCCACTATAGGTAGGGTGTTATTTTAATGGAGGTAGTGCTTAAGGAAAAAAACTAAGTAATGGCTGCCTACGGAGCCTCCTGATGTAAGTGAACTGCAGTATCTATGCCAGTGCCAGCAGCCCTCTTCCCTGTCAATCTAGGTAAATCAGTCACAAGTTTGCTGTGGCCGAAACCATCTCTCCTGCCTCTCATCCCGCTGCTAGCCCGATCTTGTTTATGGCTTGTTGCCATCGGAATGCCATCAGGGGTAAAATGTTCTTTAGGCAGGCATAAGAATGTGGGTATTTGAATGTGGGGGGCTGGCACTGTGGGGAAGGCAGTTGGAGAAGACAGTCACGTTGCTGATGCTGGGTCAGAGTCTGAGCTGGGTCTGAGTATGTGAATAAAGTGAATGAAAACCTCTATTTGAGTAGACCCATACTTATCAAGTGAACCCACGTGATAACTTATGTTCAAACCAAGAACTGTAAGACTGTTTTAATTTATCTACGCCGCACAGAGATTGTAAGTAGCAGTATTTCCAGTTATTTAGGTATCGGCGTAAAATGATTACGTACTGTTATGTGGAGCATAGACAATTATTTACTGGGAGTCTGTACCATTTATTCAACTCTTGGTCCAACTGTTGGTTCTGTGCTCTACCTGCTGTCCTCTCAAGGCACACGCATAATAGGGATGTATGACGTTACAACGCATACTTTTACAACGCCTACCTTTACATCGCAAGTTTTAAAACGCATACCATTACAACGCATAGTGCTTTTGGGCGCTGGATAGTGAATAGTTTAATTTACTATTCCAACTCCAGTCCCCGTGGATAGTAGGGAAGGTGTTGAATAGTACATTAAACCTATTCCCTATCCTAGAGCGCCCCCCAGCGCAATGCGTTGTAATGGTTTGCGTTGTAAAAGTTGCGTCGTTAAGGCACTGCGTGGTAAAAGTTGCGTTGTAAAGGATGTATACCGCATAATAGTAGATCCCAGACATTAGGGATCGTGTTGACAGTCAGTGGTAGGCGCCCCTAAAGCTTAACCTGGCTCCATTAGAGCGCATCCTGGTTCAAGCCCACACTCGGTTGCCTGCCTAATGAACATTCTACTCCTGATAACATTTCCATGGCAACAAGCCATAAACACAAAATTCTTCTCCCTTTAATTTGAAAAAGAAATAAAATACATTCCCCCATACAATACCAAGTAAATATGTCACTACAATATTAGAAAATAGACAATGGAAAATTCGTACAGTTATGGGATTAACTATACGACAATAAGCAATCATCACTATACCAAGGGTGCTGAATGGACCCCTTTTCCCTTGATCTTTTGTTAGGGAAAAAAATACATTTGACATGGCAAATATTGAACCTTGGTGGTTTTCAGCAATTTTACAAAAGGCGCTGGGAGAGTCAACAGTTCGGCTGAGTTGGTTTGGGGTTTTGAGAAATGGGATGACAATGTGGTAAAAGGAGGCTAACTTTTCCTGAGATTGGCAAATTGCCCCCCTATTTAAGTCTCCTCCTGCAACTAGTCAAAATTATCCTGGGAACAGTTAGAGATTGTCCTTCAAGTGCATTCTTAGGACATGGGGAAACGGTCTCAATGATCAGGGCGTTATGGTCACTATCATATCATGGCATGATCTTGAGGTCTATTACCCGGTGCCAGGATTTAGTGTCCGCCAAAATATAGTCTATAATGGAGGTGCATCCGGTCTATTGTAAGTGAAATTCGCCGGGGAATCAGATTTTGTGTGCCCATTACATGTACTGAAAGTGGTTCAGTGTAAGGGTATTCATTTGGAGTTCCAGTGGGGTCCAAGCCCGAGTTGCAGGAGCATTGGGTTCTGGGATGGCCCAGTGCAGGTCCTCCTCACTGAGGTTGCCCGCATTCAAGTCATTAAGGGGTTCATACTGACAATTGAAATCACCACCAAGGATCACCATGATATTATCGGGGATAGTGAGCAAGAAGGTTGTTAGATGGTAAAGAGTTAAAGTCCGTATCCGACTGGGCGGGAATAAACATTGATCAGAGCAATTCTGATCTCTGCCGGGAAGCTCAGTTAGACGCAAAGTATATCTCGGGAGGGCGTCTCAACCTGTTTTGCTGAGCAACCCAGTTCTATGGCAACCCAAGTGCAGAGTCCCCCTGCGAGTCTTCCCCTTCCCTCACATATGGCTGCTAGGCTAAAAGTCGCATATCCTAGTCTATGTGTATCCTCCCTAGCCCAGATTTCCTGGTACATAAAAATTTTGTTTTGTTGAATGAATGCTCCCCACTCCAGATTGTCTAATTTGTAAGGCCAGCAATATTCCAGGATAATATCTGGAACTTGGGTGCATCATTAGTTTGCTCTGGGGGGCATCTGGGCTCCTTCGCTAGGGGCCTTGGGCCAATCCCAACACTGGAGTGATCGACTATGGGTATTATAGGTACTAAAATCACCCACTGTTGATCATCAAATGCCTGTGGTGCCTCGGGGGTGAACCTGCTATGATTCGATTACTAGAAGCCCCTTGTGCTCCCTTCTTTTGGTCACTTCCCACTCCCTCAGCTCTCTCGATATCCTGTCCTATTTCCTGTCTAGGGGTAAGAGGACTCTCTGACGGTGCCCTCCATTATGTGAGACCCCACTAAGGATCCCTCTGTAAATTTAGTTCCATTGTCGATGGCTGTGCTGGTTTTAGTCAATCTACTGACTCTAGAGATGTAAATCTATTTGTAAATGGAAAGTTACAAAATAATGGGCTTGGTTGGTCCTGTCTCAAAATAGTATATTGCTTGGTCTGCTGCCTGGTCTCTCTCCCATGCACAGTCCACGATCTATTTTCAGCCACAAGTCCCGGTGGGTAGAAATAGCCGAGCAGTAGAGACCTTATGCCCCCCACCTGCCTTTGTTGATTATGATCTAAGAGGGCCCTTACAACCTGGGGATTTCTAAAGCTGATCACAATACTATCACCAGGTATGTCTTTCGGCCTCTGGCCCACCAATCCCGCCCTTCGTGTCTGCAGAATTTAACCTGCATCTTTGTACAGGAATTGAAGCTGCTTAGCCAACCAGAAAATACATTTTTTTTTTTATTCAGAGTGGGATTCCCTTGGCCTCTTGTTGAGTTCCCTTACTCCAGTTAAAATCATGACGTACGATGTGGAGTCCAGAGGGAGGTTAATAAATGGTAGAGCTGGTCTCCCCTCCGCGTCTTCTGTTAGTACATCTTCCCCCTCATTTACTCTATGTTTTGGCCCAGATTGCTGGACATTATCTCCAACTGTTGACATTTCTAGGCGTGGTCTATGCTTCTTACCAGCCTCCCAACCCTGTCTGGGCCCCTGGCATTGAACACTATCCCTATCTGTTGACTTATTAGAATGGTCACATATCTTTGTGCATCCCTCTTATCATTTTGTAATAGCGGGGGCGGGTTCAGATTAATTTCAGGCAGATGATCAACCTTGGAATGGAGTGACCGAGTGTGTGGCACTCGCCGCTGAGGGGATTCACCCTCCCTTTGTTTTGCTTCTACCTTGCCTACATGGATCTCTAGCAGGGTCGTAAGCTTATCAACCGAGGTGGTTAAAGTGTTCTGTTCATCCTTAATGATTTCTCTTATTTGTAGCTACAAGTCCATCACCAAGTTTGACACCCAAGTTGGCTTTTCTGTATCTTCAATTAAACGGTCATCTGTCCCTCCCTTCCACAAATCACCATTCACTATAAATTCAGTGGCACCCTTCTTCCGTTTCGTCCCAGCCTTCATGGCAGGTTTAGCTTTCCCTCTTTTTCCTGGAATAGAGGAATATCCTTCATATGTACGTCCATAGTAGGTGTATCATGTACCAAAACAGGTGTCCTGGACTGAGTCTTAGAGGAGTCAGAGTCCATAATTGACAGAGTAGTTTGCATATTGGAATTAGTCAGGGTGAAGGCTAGGTCCGATGTTATCGATAGGTGTCTTTTGGTCAGTTCAATTTCAGTAGACACCGCCCTTATAGCCCTCTGATGTTTCCTATCAATAGAGGTAGGCTGATGGGTTGTTGGCGATTGCATTATTAAAGTTAGTTTTTTCCCAGCACAAGCATGTTTACCTATTAATGCTAATTAACGTTAACGTGAGCAAACTCCGCGTTCTGCCTTATCAACAGTGCCACTTAAAAAAAAAAGAAAAAAGAGCCTGAACGTAACCTAAACAGCTCACTGCAGGAGACACCCACAAAGGGTGAGGATTATTGTTTATAACCGCCTTACATTTTGACAATCTTTTTGCATGCCAGATCTTGCCCAACATATAGCAATGCTGAGGTGCACAAAATTGTCTCCACCCTCAATGGTTCTGAAAATGTACTCTCCCCTTTTCCAACTATCTTGCCTTTTTCTTCCCTCACAAAATCTCCAACTCTTAAATTAACTTTTTTTTACTCCATGTAAGGAATCGCACCTTGGATAATATTTAGGGCTCCCGGTTTTCCATTTAAACTGATTTTTGCATATAAATACAGACGGACTTTTTTTTCTTTTCATCTGTATTTATAAATAGAAATGGAAATATGACAACAAATATGTTTACCTTTGCTGCTGTGCCAGGGGAAGACAAGCCTGTCGCAGTGCAGGACAGGGAGAGGGCTTATCAAATTTCAGCTGAGCCCATAATAAAGGTTGACATTAAGAGGCCATCAGGCCCCATTCTGGTTAAGTATCCTAGCTGGAAGCTATGGGGGGGTGGGGTCCGGTGAGGAGGAAGACGCATCCCTATAAGCAATTGAGGGAAAAGAAATGCGCACAGCTTATCACTTCACAGGTACTTAAGAGAGCCCTGCATTTGACTTAGTTCAGTAACTGGAGCCAAGAGATATAAACACACTGTAGGAATGTTAGATGTGTCGGTTTACACAAATACCATTTAAATGTATGCTATTGGATTTATATATTTTATAGCGCTATAGCAATACTCATCATAATGCAAGGTGTCAGAGCGCTTGACAATAAATCATATGTGTGTAAATCAATGTATATGATGTGTTTCACAAGATAGTGAGAGTAACATTAGGAGAACTGCAATTTACTAACTGCAAGTAACAAAAGGATCTTTGTTAAAAGCAGTAAACCATTTACCATCTACATAAATCTATCTAAACCTATAACAACCAAGCGCGCATTGCCTATTGAAATAAATGTGGAAAAATACTAGCTGCATCTTCTATTTTTGCTTGCGGTGAAATAAAATGTGTATAAATACAGATAAAATGATCAAAAAATACATATGAATAAATACATACGGAAAAGTAAAAAAAATAAATACCATAAAACCGAAAGCCTTAATTATATGTTACCTGGCTCATCCTCATCCGTTCCCTTACCACTACAGGTGACCAATACACCTTAATCGTCTTGCGTAACCAGCCCATATTGTCTTTGATGTGGGGAATTCTCCCTTTCATTAATTCAAAAGGACTATGAGCAGTGGAGTCACAGCAGGTAATTATATAAGCTGTAACTGTTTCGGACAACTCCTCTTCCCAGTTCATGTTGTTACTGTTGGCCAATTCGATCCTTTCTGGAACCGGTGATTAATACAAAGCCCCTCCTCATGCCGCACCGCTGCCAAAACCCCGTCTTCTCTGGTCCGAGATCCAAAAACTACCAGGAGCGAGGTGAGAGCTGACCAGCGGGGACACTGCACATTCCCCATCTTGCTTCCTCCTGTATGGGTCAATGTTTGATTATGAAAAGTATGTTCTGGCCCCCAAAAATAAATGCTGGTGCTCTCTACAAGCAACTTTCCTCTTACGACTAGAACAGAGGAAAGAAACCATACTTGGGTATATGCATTTCTTCCTATTTTATCCTAAGTAAAATAAAAATAAATCAACCAAAACAAGCCAAAGATAGGAATGTTTCAGTTGTAAACTCACCAGGCAGAGGGAGGTTTAGAATCACAAATAATTCATCAATGGAACTGCAGGTCAGAAAGAGAGAATTGATTTACATCGTAGGCTTGGTCGAACTGCAATCTGAAAACAATATACTACATAAATGTAATAGAAAATGCGTTAGTAGGGCTAAGCCCAGTAAGGCACACACTTTTAATCACAGATCATTTTAGAAATTGGTGTATAAGATCAATTCTTAAATACTTCAGTGGACAAAGCAATGAATGGAAGGTTGTATAACAATGATTACTCATACACATATGTTATATAGTTTCATCAATAAGACGGGTGACCGTGTACAGAAGGGTAATTTAAGACTGGGAAATGAAAGAAACGAAACACCCGGTTATTGTTAATAAAAGACAGAGTCAAAGCAAGAATGTATCTGCTCTGATGGTATGCAGATTAAATGATCTGACAATGTTTTTATGGTGGCTCCAGTTAAAGCGACTGAAATAGCTATTGATCTAACATATATATGAATGAGCTTCTGCTAAGGCTTCAAGTTTTCCTTACGAAACAAACCGGTGGATGGTTAGTTTTCGAAAGCATCAAAGATATGGAAATAAAGTTAAAATAACAATGATAATGTTAATCAGGAACACAACAATGAAATGCAAAACATACAATTACTCGAAGGCTAAACATCATCTGTTGATGCAAAATAAATTCCACAGTCGTGAAAAAGTAACTGCTGAGAGCCAGACAAATGCAAGAGTGGGCGAGCGGTACAAGGCTGTATTTGTGCTGTCAGGTTGTACTTTTCGGCCCGGTATGATGAGAAGACGGGCCAGTATGTTTCAAATGTGAAAGGTGAGTATGTTCTATATTTGTGTTGTATCAAGTTCAGTCATTATTTCGGAGCTTAATAGAACATTTGGAGTCAGATAGTGAGTGAAGCTTGTAACATCAATATATCATTTACTTGCTCCAGCTTATAATACTTGTTATCCTTCTGTCTCTTGATCATTAGAAAATTGGAATGTTGGGATCTCCACTGAAAACAATGGAGTGCTCCAGACTTCTAATGGTCAGCACAGCTCAGGGGCAGAATGCTCTAACAGCTTTAGAGCCCTCCGTAGCAGGCTCTACCTGCCATTAAAGGCCCGCTCGGTCGTTAAAGATCCTTGACTTCGGTTCGGGACTTTAATGTCTGGAAGAGACCGCTAAGACAGGCTCTAAGACTATATAGAACTTTACCTTTACCAAGAAGGTTTCTACCATTTGGTCTTTAATTCTCATTTGAGCAATAGTAGCCTCAAATTGCTTTATGGAAAAGGCTTTCCGATCTTGAATATTTTCGATTTCCTGGTGTTAGAAGTAGGATATCACAAAATAACTGAAATTACCTAAAGAAAAAATATTCAGAGTACCCTAAGAAACTTATTTTAGAAATAGGAAAATCACTTTTAAGGCTTATGTGCATCATCCACTGACATCTCTAATGCAAATTTGTCATAGCCTACTAGCAGATAATAAAACTGGCCCTGATGCCCAATCAGCTCATATAAAGGATAAGAAAACAATGCTATATATACATATACGGGAAGCTAGGATAAACCTGTTAAATTATCAGCCTTGTCACCTTTTAAAATAACATTAACTGACCTGTGATCACACAGTACACTGAAACAATGCATACCATTACAATGCATGGTACTTTTGGGGTAAGTGTTGGATAGTGTAGGGGTAAAATATACTATTCCCACTCCAGTGAGTACAACAGTAGGGTAAGTGCTGGATAGTGTAGGGGTAACAATTACTATTCTCACTCAAGTGAGTGCAACAGTAGGGTAAGTTTTGGATTGTGTAGGGGTAAAAATGCTATCCCCATGTACCCCAAAACCCATACCCACCCTAAAACAAAGAAATCCCCATTACCTAGGTCCGCCAATGAGGGAAGGCAGCAGTCTCAAGCCTTCTAGAACCGCTGAAGCAGCCCAGAGCTGTCTGAAGGTAAGTATGTTTTGTCTTCTTTTAAAATTGTTTGGTGCGTGCGTGCATGCATGTATGAATGTTTGGGAAAGAGTGTTGTGAATGAATGTGTTTGTGTTGTGCACGCGTGTGTGAATGCTTGGTGGTGAGAGTTATGTGTATGTGTGCGTGCGCATGTGTGTGTGTCCTGTCCGCCCCCCTTGCTCCAAAACTTACCGGCCGCCACTTCCTCATCCTGAAGACTATCTTCGCTATTTCTTTATTCGCCCTATTTTAAATATGTTATTTCCAATCCGAAAATTATTTAAAAAACAGAACAAACCCAAAGTCATATACTAGTGGTTCTATCAGGTATCTTTAAGGGGCTTTCGTCCTCTAATGATAATAAAAGGAAATCTTGTGAAGGCTTGATCAAAACGTTAACTGCCCAGTATATAATGGAGAAGAAAATAGCAGATTAAGTATACTGGACTGTAGAGCACAACCATACTCAAGTGGGAAAACTTTGGACTACTTCTTCCTTCACATTCAAGAAAACTGGAACATTGCCCTATTTACACTCACAAAATGTAGCAACCTCCTTGCAGGGCTTCACCTTTGAGGTTGTCAACGAGGTACTGATAAAATATAAATAATGCTCACAGTTTTCCTTTTTACAGATAAATACAGACCGAAAACAATGTGTTTCCTGTGTGTATTTATTTTTAAAAGCAGAAAAATACAGAAAATTGTGCTTTTTGTAAACCTGAGCAGAGAGAGCATGGGGAGTTTAAAAACATGATGGAATGTCCCTAAATATAGGCATATGTTAACATATATTTGTATATATTGCTAATATTTACATGTGGGTTTAGTGTTCTGTTGTATTTGCTCCTTAATTTGCCTAAACTCAATAGGCATTAAAGTACGAGTGCATATTTATCAGTTTAATAAATGTGGAAATACACCATGTTACCATTTATTAATAAAACACAAAACAATTATGGATTAATACCAATAAGATGGCCGAAAAAGAAATATAGATGAATACAGACGGAAATGTTGAAAAAATAAATACGATAAAACCAGGAGGCCTAAATATAAGTAGTGAAAGGAAAAGAGAGCGGAAATAAATATAACTTAAACAATTCAAAACGCGGCATTTCACAATTGCAGAACACGAACCATGGGTAAATTAAATAAATCAGGAACTATCTATAGCTCTCCTACAAAAAACTTGATCTAACCCATGTTTTCCCAGATGACCTCACCCCTTTAAGCAGATACAGCATCATTATAATTTATGAGAGTTAATTTCCATTGTCGTATGGTACAAAAAACTCACTCAGTATGATTTCAGCATCACTATATTCCACTGTTTCTCTTCTTGGAGCAAGGCAAATTAATTTACATTTTGGCCCTGAAGATAGACTTGTCTGCTAGACCCAATTAAAGGACAGACTGTCAATTTTACAAAAAGGATGACTCCCAGTCATAGCTTGCTGATGGTTCTAACGCAGAAAGCCAAAACTTGACTCTTGCAACTTTGAGTATCTCATGATTATTTTCCCATCACCCAAAGGCCACTTGCCCATGTAAAATAACCCATTTACTGTATTCAGGAAACTTGAATCATTAATTCTTTTTTTTAAAAGCTATTATTTTAGAAACCAAGCTTAAAAAATTAGCTACCAGTAAAGTGTCCTGGTCTTACAAGATTTTACCTCACAACTCTTCCCATATGTTAGTTGTAAGCATGTGCCTGTACCACATAACTGAAAGCAAGCCAATCTCCCTATTACTTTTTTACTTGTACATCCATCCAGGTGTAAAGTTTAATACCAACATCTTGCCAGCCTTAGGCAAAATTGCAATAATAATGCATAACGGAAAAGCAAATTTGTAGAAAAGTGCCCCTTTTTGCATTTTTGCCCCCACTTTTTGCCTAATGTTGATGTACTTTGACTGAGTGTGCCCTGGGTTCCTGCCAACCAGGTACCCAGGGCCTATGTTCTTTCACCAAACTGTACTGTTGCAAAACCCAGTTGGCAATTCTCTGGCCACATGTAAGTCCTGTGTAAAAGGTACCGTAGGTACCAAAGGCACTGTGACCAGGGAAGGCCTCTAAGGGCTGCAGCACTTATTGACCACCCTTAAAGGTCCTGTACCTTTACACAAACACACTGCCATTGCAGGCTGCATTTTTTGGTGCAAAAAAAAGTGAAGAGTCGGCATGGCACACAGCCCTGTTTACCATGCCTACAACCCACTGCCCTGGCATAGGTAAGCCACCCCTCTAGCTGGGTGCACTGTACCAGTGGTGAGGGTACATGTGCATGAGCCCTGTACCCCTACAGTGTCTAAGTCAATTCTTAGACATTGTAAGTGCAGTAATGCCATAAAGAATACATGGTCTGGGAGTTTGTCATTATAAACTCCACAGCACCATAATGGCTTTACTGAAAACTGGGAAGTTTGGTATCACACTTCTCAGCACATTAAACCCTCAGTGATGCCAGTGTGGCATTTAATGAAAAATGCACCCAGAGGGCATTTTAGAGATGCCCCCTGAAAAAAAATAAACTCTAGTGTCCTGTCTAAGTGGCTGCTCGCCAGCTACCACCACCAGACATTTTTCTGGACCCCTTGGTGAGAGCCTGCCACTTTCGGGCCTAAAACAAAGCACATCCTAGGTCAAAGTTCCAAGCCTCCTCCCGCAGGATGAGCTGGGTCCACTAAGGGGAAGCTCCTAAAGGCTTGCCTCCATTGTGAGCTACCCCAGCCATTTGCTGCTCCCAGCAACAGGTCCTCACTGGTTCGGACCCCCACTTGGGTGGGAGAATCGATGGGAAAACCAAGTTAGGTGGAAAGGTGTGCTCACCTTTGCCAACCCCACCCCTCAGGTGGGGGCAGGCAAGGTGAAGCACAACCGTCAGTGCCGCCATCTCGAAGATGGGGGACCCAGCCAACCAGAGTGAGGCTTATGCCCCCCTCCCACTGGAGGGTGGCATAATAGAGGGCGTACCCACCCTAAGGAAGGGACCCATTCGTCCCAACCTGTACCTACCTGTAGCACCCCCAAATTTCGTATTTAGGGGCATCACTGAAACTTGCCTCCATAGACAAGAAGAAACCAGAAGAAGAAGGACTAAAGAGCCATGCTGAAGGACACCAATTGACTTGGCCCCAGTCCTACCTGCCTGTTTGAACCTCGACCAACTACATCAAAATCCCAGTGTGTCCTGCAGCCAGCAGCCCCCAAGAACCCAGAGGATCTGCCATGCCTTTGCCAACCAAAGACTTTGTCTCCCATGAGCATCAAAGTTGCTCAAGACCAACCAACTCTAACTCTGGACGATTCCGTGAGTGCCCCACCACTCAGCACCCTGAGCCTTGAGCTCAAATCCGAGTGACCCAACACCCAAGGAGTTCCGCTTGGCTATCCTAGCCAGGGTGGCGGTGACCCTTGAACCCCCATAAGCTTCTAACCCGAGCCTGCAGCCCTTACATCCAACTGCGACCAAAGGTGATACCCAACCGTCTCTCTGACCGAAGCGGTCCAAAGAGCCAAAACACGACTGCCCGACCGACTCTGTCTGTGACCCTTGCAGTCACAAGGTTGCATAGACCCTATTTGCCATCCTGGTCGCTGACTGCCTCTCAGAAATCACCGACCAACTCTGCTGCTTGGACCAAGACTAATGGAATCCACTGAGAACCCTGGGGATTCCCGACGACCGCATCCTACACTGGGCCGCCTCTGTGCCACTGACGTGTGGTGCTTGTGCTGGCCATTGGGCCCTTCAGTGCTAACCTTGACACCAGGAGATTTTTGCTATATCAACCAGGTGGCCTGCCCTTCGGCAGTCCCCAAACCAACGACTGTGCTTATCCCCCTAGCTAACGCGTGGTCCCTGAACTCTGCACCCGGCTGCCTCTGAACCGCTGGCGGTGCGAACTGAGTGTCCAGCTGACCAAATCTTACTCATGGACCATACACTCACTTTTGTTCTTTCAGGACTAAGAGGGTCTCGTGAGTAACCTTGCTAAACTGTACATTGCTTTACAGAATACATTAACTTCTTTTGCTTCTCTTAGGAAATGAATCAGAGTTGTGTCTAGGGATACATCACTGAGTAAGAAAAGTAATTATAAAAGTAATTTCGACTGCCAAAGTCCACAAACCAGTAACAAAAGCTAAGGCAATATCAGATGCATATTCGTGATACTTAGCCTTGAGAGTACAATTTTGCCTATGATTTGTTTCTAGTAATAAAATAACACAAATAATATTTTTATACAAATCAAGTGGTCTGAGTTCAGCCTTTGAGTGTGTGACAACATTTCTTCCTGAGTGTGTACAATAAATGCTTAGCCCTACAATGATACAGCCTTACTGCTCACCCAGACTACCACAAATAGAGAATAGGGTACTGTCTACTTTTACCTTCATAAAACTTTGGTGGGGATCCCCTAGACTCGGTGCACACTATGCCTTACTTTGGTATAGTATATACAGGGCTGGCTTCCCACAAAACAAATGTATCACTGTACGAGCTTTAAATGCCAATATATCCAATCAAGCAATAGACACTGCTAGAGGGCCATGGGGCACTCATGGGCTTCTGGGCCCAACTGTGGTGGTTGAGGTCTTTTACTCCTGAGGTGCCTGGGGTCGACCTACTATGGTTCCTGAGCAACTGGGTCAAGCGTCTTGTCCTTTGGGGGAGTCTTAATACAGGTCAGTGCACAGAACTCAAAATTCAAAGGTCACTCTGTGCGAACAATAAATCGTTGTCTAGTCAAACACTTGTTTCATTTAAAGAAAATAGGTATTTTATTGCTAACACTACACATGCAAAGGTATATGAAATTCAGAAGCAATAATACAAACCCTGTTAAGGTCGGGCTCCAGTACTTGTGATAAATCTCTGTCCCACCCTCCTTCATGTAACATGTTGGGGGTTATTTGCCATTCACAGGTGGCCCCATCCAGGGAAATACACACCATTAGGGCATACTCAAGAGTTCCGGGTGTCTTTTCAGAATATTAGTCAGGAGTGCTATGATGCTGTAGCACAGTTAGCAGCGAGTGCCCTGAGGCCCAACTGGCCAAGTTCACGTCTTACCCATTCTCACATCATGGAGGTATTTGGCAGAGCAGCGGGTGCCCTTGGAGTGAGCACCCCTGAGTCCTGCTCAGTTCGGAGAAGTTGGGTTGCTCGTGGCCCACTCAGCAGCACCTGGTGGCACAGGTTTTCTCTTCTGAGTGGTGCTGCCCGAGTCCTTCTCAGTTGTCAGAGCAGCTTCCAGCTCATGAAGATGGGATGAGTTGGCATTACCTGCTTTGGGGGGGAGGCATCTGTTCTTCCTGCCTGTCTGGAGCCCTGTGAGGATACAATGTCAGTTACAGCATCTTCGTCAGCCTTCAGGTCAGTAGAATGCACTTTCCTCACAGTGTGGGTTCAATCCGCGGAACATAGCCTCAGTCTCTCCATTGGGTAATGACCAGGTACCAGCAGCACCTCCTGGCATACGGGATTGATGCAATACTTGGAAAACACGGTAGCCAAATTTCTTGGTGTAAATGCCCACAATGAAATGGTCATGAGTCCCAGGGATTCATCAGTGTTAACTTTACCTGTGGCACTCTCTGGCATATGGGGTTACCGCAGCAAGGCGGTATGGGCTCTCCTGGCCCCCCATTGCACTTTACCATCAGCTCAGTCTCTGGTGGCCCCCCCTAGCATACACGGGTCAAAGAGCCAATATGACACATGTGCAACACCCCAATCTGTGCACAGTCTCACACTTTGCTCATGATATCCTCTTGCAGGGCTCCCCTCTGGACCTCACTCCGTCCAACTCTGTCCTTTTCCTCACAGGGCAGACTAGTCTTAGCAAACAGACAGGCACTTGTACTTCAGGCTCCAGGGCAGGTGATCTTGGTGGCCTGGGTGATATCCTCTCACCCAGCAGGCAGACTAGCAGGTCTTTGTCCACAGTTGTGGTGATAGGCAGAAATATTGCAGAGCTTTACCTTCTCACAAAGCCTGTTTGGCTGCTTGTTAGATGACAAATTTTGGGGTCTCAACTTTCTTTTCTTTTAGTCTATTTCCAGATACCAAAATGTAATTAGGGTCTTGGTATTTTTGGATTTTTATTTTGGGGTTCTGCTTCCTTTTTTCTTCTTTCCTCATAAAAGACTATCTGTCACGGCATTCAAAAATCTAAAGCTGATTGTTCCACTACACAATTCATGAGAGGCACCAGAGTTCACACCTGGATGTCAGCCACAGTGATATGTGCATCAAAGGGTTAATCCCAGACCCCTGTCTTTACTCTTTATGATTCCCTTATCAGACCCTTCTCTCTTCCTTAGATGTGTCTAAGCATTTTCCCTATGATCTATCACTGAATCAAATAGCAGTCTTTTGAAGTGTAAAGGGAGTCTCTTCCTGTTTGCCTCCAGTGTGTGTCCTACTCAGCTCACAGGAATGCAGCAATACACACATCAGTCTAGGGGGATTCCGCTCATTCTCATATCTTCACCAGGCAGGCCTGAGCTTCCCAAAATGGATCCCAGGGTCCCCCATGCAATGTTCCATTGTAGGCACACTTACTCAGTGTACATTCACAGCACACTTACTGTTCAGCACTAGTACGTCAGTGCTTGTACCTTTACATGTACACATGAATTCAGCACACAGGCTCAGTCGGTGTGCACTGTCTAGCGTTGAAACTTTTCTATATTTACACACTGCCAGCACATTCACTTACCATGTGCACGCTGCACAACACTTTACTCTTCCTGTATTGTACTTCACACAAGCACACATACACCCAGCACATGCTCTTATTGCTCAAGTACTACACAGCACTAAATCTCTTGTGTCATGTATTCCTCACAGCCATGCATACACCCAGTACATGCGCTTACCATACACGTACTACACAATACTGTTCTATCCCCATACTGTACCCTTCCCAGACACACATACAACCAATGCAGAGTCACTACTTCCACGCTGTGCTGAACTCCACATAAACCTGATGCAGGCCAAAGATTGAGTTAAGCATGCAGCAGAATAACTTTAAAAAGGTGTGTGCCTGTAGCAGGGCCAGACTAGGACCCAAAGCAGCCAAGGAAAATGTTGTCAGACCAGTCACTGTACGGTGCATAATCAGTGCAGCAACAGCGATCAAAACTGACCACTACAAGGAGGGTTTGGGTGGGGTTCTTCTCCCAAGAAAATTTGGGCAAAAATGACACACTCTACAACAAATATTTCATTACACACTCAATTGTATTAGCTTTTAAAGCATGGTAAATGATGACTTTAGAATGCACCAGTATTCAAAAATATTTATTTAGGCCCTTCAATGATTCCCTCACTTTTACCCTCCAAAGGTGCCTTTCATCTCTCCATTGCCCCTCTCTCATAAGTATTTAATTTGTTTTATAGCGCCTCTCCTACCAGTATAGGGTGTCAGAGCCTTTTACATTACACAAAAATACAGAGAAAATGAATCATATGTGTGTGAATCAGTATATAGAAAATGTTATATAAGACCAAGGGGACAACAAGGTGTAGGATTCACGTCATGCATTCTGGTGTGCATTTTTTAAGAGTAGTTCGTCTGGAGAAGCAGAAACTGAAGATTTAGAACGTAACACAGTGGTTATGGTTGGCTTTACTAATGAGAATTAGTCGAAACCAATATTTGTTGATGTGGCGAGATCAAGCTTGACATGATCTACAAGCAACCACTGAATTACAAGAATATATTTGAGCTTGATAGCTTTGCAAATTGGCACAAGGAAATCTCCTAAACCAGTTTATATCATCCCTAAGGGTTTATGGATACACTATGTTGCTAATTTATATGTAGATAATGATAACAACATAGATAACCGCACCCAATCTTTTATATCTACTTCATCACCTCAATCGTGTCTCACAGTACACACAGTTAATCAGATTTATCAATATATTTTCTCAGTTAAAGTCTCTAATGATTTGAGCCCGGATCAAATCATAGTATACGGTATGGAAAAACCACGGCACACTCAGGGGAGAATTTATTAATTGAATTTTTGATCTTTGTTATACTTAAGGTATCTTTCCAAGTAGCAGGAACGGCCGTATATTTATGCCTATATATAAGAAAGGCTTACATAATGATCCATGGAATTTCAGGTAGATTGCTCTGTTGGACACTACTGAAAAGTTGTTTCTAAAAAGTCTATTTGAAGATCTGGAAGCATGGGATGCAGCAAAAAATCCATATCTCCCTCGCAATCAGGCTTCAAGGTAATTTCCTCAAATTTAGATAACATCAGTGCAATTAACCCTATCTTTGACAAATATTGTAGAATCAGGCATCAAACTGTCTATCTGTCCTTTATTGACTTTTTGACACTATTCGACTGTGTAAAAAGAAAGACACCATGGAAAATGTTTGTAGCTCTTCAAATTCCCAATAATAGTATTAATAAAATTATGTACACCTAGGTAGTGCAGGTGTTTAAACTGATATCCATTGTGTGGTATTGCCCCAATCATTTTACCTTGGTGAACAACACTTACAACGCAACTTTTACATCGCAGAGCCTTTACAACGCAACCATTACAACGCAAACTATTACAACGCATTGCTCTGGGGGGCGCTCTAGGATAGGGAATAGGTTAATTTACTATCCAATAACCTTCCCTAGTGTCCACGGGGACTGGAGTTGGAATAGTAAATTAAACTGCCCTGATTTATCTTAATATCAATGCCTTCCATAAAATTACTAAAATAATTAATATGAGTTTATAGGCTTGTTGGTGTGATGCTAAAGGTACAGCATCATCTGCATATAGCAGAATATGTACCGATCTGGCTACTACTTTAGGGGAGTCTGTGCCAAGTGATTGAAGTTGTGCATCAATGGTATTAATTTAGATTGTAAGTGAAAGGGGAACAAGACTCACCCTTGTCTAACGACCCAATAAATACTAAAAGGATTGGTTTTATCCCCCTGATTACCATACCAAACCTTTGCTGTGAGCATGCTGTACATATAGGCAAGAAGTGCAACAATGTCATTCAGGGCCCTCTAAGTGAACATACATCTCCACAATTTACTATGATTCACCAGATCAAACTCACTGCTTACATATACGAAACACATGTAGAAATTGCCTAGCCTAGTTTTCAGATATTTGCTGATTACAAGATGTAAATTGAGGCATTGTTTCACGGTTCCTACGCCCCTTCAGTAAACATATTGTGCGCTATACAGTATGTTGTTGGCCTTGGCCCTGTCCTCACATCTTTCTAATAAAATTCAACCCAATATTTTGGCTGAGGAATCCAACAATGAAATGGGTCGGTAGCGTTTTGGATCCTGTCTACAGCCTTTTTTATATATTGGTATTATCATATACTCTGACCTGGATGGTAGAATACACCCCTTCCCTTCTACGTTGCAAACCTGTGTAAGCAGAAGTACCCACAGGGCCAGTTGGTATTTATATACATCAATGGGTACTCCATCTGGGCCAGGGGCTTTCCTCGGAACAAACTTTGCTTGGGCTCTCTTGACCTCCCAAAACTCAAAGTTAATATCAAATTGAGTTGTATAATAGGGCCAGCTTCAGCATTTAACTCTGGAGCAGAAGCAAAGATTGAGGTAAATTGATACACCCAGACATTTGCCAAACATAATCTCATTAGAGTATTGGCATCTTGTCACCTGCATATAGTGTGCTAACATACACCCCTCTACACACACCCCTATAATACATAAACCAGACCTCCCACAGGTCCTGTCAGACCACCACTTCAGGGACTGGAATGTAGGAAATCTCATTAGTTTGGGAGATTTCTACTCAGATGTTAACATGCTCACCCAAGAGAAGATCCAGGAGGCCTGGTGACTTTCGGCTCATACCATTGATGCACTAGGCTGGTTCAGGAGCAAAACAAAGCAATGCAAACTATGCTAAACTTCATGGTGCAGCACGCAATTCCATACCTTACCTCTAAACCAGATCATTGATATACATAATATAGGGAGAGAGACCTAGGCTAGGAAATACCTGACAACACCTGGAGTAAAATATGGCAAAGCCCGCAAAATATTCCATATGCACTGTTCACAAAGAGAACCCATACTAACTCTCACCAGATGGTGTCTCTCGCCACATGACTCCAATTGATGTTTGGAAGCCCAGAGGCCTGCTGGAAAACTGTGGCAAAAGGGTCACCTTCTTCCACATGTGGTGGTCATGCGTGCACATAAAGGATTTCTGGAAGGCTATCATCTTCCAAATAAGGGACATGCTGGGGGTCATGCTTCCATTGCACCCCCTGCTACTTTTGCTGGGTGACCCCGAGAACACCAGTATGTACCCTTTAAATACCCCTCGGGGAAACTTATTACTCATCTTCTGATGGCAGCCCAAGTGGCACTTGTACAATTCTGAAAGCCGCCCAATGTTACGCCATTATCTATTTGGTGGGGAAGGTATAGTCCATTTATGAGCTTGAAAGGCTGGCCATGCTGGTATGTGTTAGGATGGAGAAATTCGACACCACGTGGTTCTAATCTCAAACTTTCATGAAACACAACCAGCTGGTGGTGCTCGATACTGGTTGAATACCGGGACTGGTACGGATAGCTGGTCTCTATGTCATGGACTGTCACGACTTAGGTGGAATCGGCTCATCGAACACAGACGTACCCCAATGACCCTTCCCTCCATCACCATGGCCCCTATAGTATACTCTAATACATATATTGTTGAAGGGAAGCGTTGTCAAAATAAGGGTTTTGGAATCCGATGATCTGATTGTGTTGTTTCTTCTTTTTATTTATTCCTAATCCCTTCTCTTTTGGCGACCCTTATCCCTTTCTGCCTTATACTGTTGTAAAATCACAAATATAGTGTTTACAAAAAATTCAATTGAATGGTGAAGTCAGATTTTTAATAAATATTAAGGAAAATATATTTTAGAGAGTTACCCTTTACCTGCCTGTACTGTGAAAAGGCTAATTAGGTGTTCCGGTGTTACATGCTTCCCTACCACTTTTACCTGTTTCCTTCCTTCTTAAGTTGCACAAGAGCATTTTGTGCTACTAATGATCCATGATTTGAACTACAGAACAATAATGAATACGGAAATAAGCATTCATCAAATAAATACACAAATTATGAAAATTGTATTTAATTCGCAAGCATATATTTTGAAAAATCTAATTTTAATGGGGAGGGTGGAGCTTTTCTAAATTCAAATGAGGCCACACATCATCCATACTACATTCTGTTTATGCACTTACAATGCTTCCAATAATAAATCTGAGGATATAAACTTAATTTTAGTCTATAATTTGTAATGCCTTCACATTTACAAAAACTTTTAACATTTTCAGTTTTTCATTTAGCCTTTTTATTTACATACCCTTATTAATCTGTTAATAATTTTTAATTTCCTGAGCAGTTGCGGTCCCCCTGCGTAGGCTTTGTGGAACCCCAGGAGTCCCCGACCACAGGTTAAGAACCAATGTTCTAGAGAACCTGACAGTTCCTTGATAAACTTTAAAAGTTCTCAAGGAGCACTCATGAAATATTTCAATACTTTAATGGTGTGCCAGACAATGGTGAATGACCCTCAATCAGGGTGCTAAGGGTCTACCAGCTTCAAGAATATTTTAAGAACATAGGAGCAAAACTGAATTTTTCTGCAGTTCCCTGACAAAATTAATTCTTAAATGCAAGAGGTGGTAAAAGCAGTTATGAAAATGCAATTTCAGACAGTTCATTATTTTTCACAACATCGTTTTTTTCGGATAATCCCTTTCATTTATCTTCCTGATCATTCCAAATAGATTCTCAGTCATATGTCATGGTAAATGGACAGATAATATTAAAAGACTGCATACTTATCACAAGCTGAATCCACAGAGAGCAGTGCTGCAGGTTTTACAGGCTCATACATCAGTGCCGTTGCTCAAGTTATGGAGACTTACATAATTTGACAGCAAACAGGTTAGAGCACTAAACAAACGCTGTTGTGCTTGGAAAAAGGGAGGCTGCGCAGTAAACCCATTGCTTCTGAGAACCAAAGACATAATTTACAGGTCGCAGCTGACTTACCCTTGTGACCCATGGGACTGCCTTTGCGGCCCCTCACCTCAGAGGTGGCAAGGTCAATACCAAGAAGACTGAGACTACGTTCTCCAGCGGCCTTATTTTCTGTGCCACTGGCACTTTTTTTTGGGACAGCACCAGGGCCGGACTGGGAATCAAAACAGGCCCTGGCAAAGTCCTCGGCCAGCCCCCCGGTGGGTTGGGGGTGCGGCAGAGCTGTTTGCCGGGCCGATTTTGGCTGATTATGTTACAGGGGCCGATATTGCAGCTGTGCTGCAAAAATGGCCCCGTAACAAAAACAGCCCTCAGGGGCCCAAAATCGGCCCATACCCTGGCAGCCTACTGGGGAAAAGCCCTGGGCCCGCTATGGGCAGTCTGGCCCTGGACAGCACCGGGATTCATGACTGTGGGTTTAGCAGGGCTTCTTTCTGCCTCAGTGACCTGTGCTGCTCTTGTGGCAAAGGTAGGCACAAAACTTGGGGCCGGATGTAGGTAGCCTAATACCGGTCGGTAACGGCCGAAATTACCAAATGTCAGCAGTTACCGACCGGTATTAGGCTTTTCAGATGTAGGAGGCCAAATTGAAGGATTCGGTAATTTACCAAATCGGTAATTTAAGGAAATGGTAAATTATCGAATTCTTAAAATGCAGATTCGGTAAATTACCAAATCCTTAATGTAGGGAGCACTCAAATGAGTGCTTTTCTCATTTCAGGATTCGTTATTTACCACTAACTACAAGTTAACATGCTCACCCAAGAGAAGATCCAGGAGGCCTGGTGACTTTCGGCTCATACCATTGATGCACTAGGCTGGTTCAGGAGCAAAACAAAGCAATGCAAACTATGCTAAACTTCATGGTGCAGCACACAATTCCAGACCTTACCTCTAAACCTAATCATTGACGCAAATCCCACTTCTGACACCACTGCAGTATGTCAGTCTGTGCCGGCCGTTCACCGTCCCTTCCTATCAAGAAGATACAAGAAGGATGACGAGTATGGGACAGGGTTTTCTCTTTTTACTGGTCCTCAATTTTCAATATCCCCAATTCTTCTGGGGTATAGGGTCTTTTGAGAAAGGCAATAAAGGGGAAAAGAAAAAAAACATAGGTCTTCAGTTAATGATGTCATCAGCGCCCTAGGGTAGTCTTTGCTTGGTGTGTTCAAGGTCTGGGTCGGCTTGCAGCAGGGCTTTGTCCGTCTCCGTGGAAGGGAATCGAAAGAGATGAAAAAAAAAAAAAAAAAGAGTCAGGTTGCCATCCTGGCGTTATATGTAGCAGGATAGTGCTCCCATCGCCTGTTCCCTACTCCCATGAGATGCCTAAGTTTGGGGAAGGGTTGAGGTGCGTTATGGTTTAGTGCCCCGTAATCCCGCCAACAGCCCCGAAATGAAAAGAAACCAGGCACTTGCCTGAACCCACGGTCCTCCTGGACCAGGGGGAAGGGAGTCCCAGCCTCTGCTTCCCTTGCTGGAGTACCAGACTCGGGGGCACTGCTCTAAGAGTGGACAAAGTTGTTTTCTTCCGTCTTGCTTTGAAGCGTGTTTCTGGTCTCTGGGACTCTTCTCCAGTGGATGCCGAGCTTGTCCTCCTCTTCGCCTGGGTCCGTGTTCTTGGTTCTCTCTTGATCCACACCGCCAGTGATAGCTGTTTCCAGCTTAAAACAGGCTTGCTCTGCCACGCCTCCAGGGCTTGCTGTTGCCGGCGTGTGAATTCCGGTGTTGCGGTCTAGACTGCTGGGTCCGCTTCTGGTCTGGATTACATGTTGGAGAGGTTAGGCTGTTCCAATGCGGGGGGAATCCACCACATTGCCTTCCATCCAGGAATGGACAAGTGTGCCATTAGGACACTGGATATAGGGAGAGGAAGTCCACGTTGGCCTGCTGTTTCCACAGCACATGTAATGTACGAAAGGAAAAAGGTTGTAAGGCAAGGAACCAACGGATCACCTTTGGGTTTGAGTCTTTGTGAAGGGAAAGCCAGGTTAAAGGGGCATGGTCGATCAGGAGAATGAACTGCCATCCCAGGAGGTAATATTGCAGAGCCTCTACTGCCCATTTGATCGCTAAGCACTCTTTTTCTATGGTGGCATACTTTGTTTCCATAGGGAACAATTTTCTACTCAAGAAAAGGATGGGCAGTACATCGCCTTTGTCGTCTGGATGGGAAAGGACAGCCCCAAGCCCTCTGCTGGAGGCGTCTGTTTGGAGAACAAATGTCTTTTTCTGGTCAGGACAAGTAAGGACAGGGGCATTGTATAGGGGTTTCTTCAGGAGGGAAAAGCTACGTTCATGGGGAGAAGACCATTGGCGAGTTTCCCTGATGTGGACTTACTCAGGAGGTAGGTGAGAGGACTGGGGATGTCAGAGAAGTGGGGTATAAACCTCAGATAATACCCAAGCAAAACCCAAAAAGGAGTGGATGTCTTTCCTAGTAAGGGGATGGAGAATGTTTGTAATGGCCTCTAGTTTGTTTAGCTGGGGTCTGATTTGTCCCTCCTAGATGTCATACCCGAGATATTCGATATGATCCGTACCGAAAGTGGTTTTCTTGGGGTTGATTGTTAGCCTTACCCTCCTGAGGGTGCGTAGAATTGCCTCTAGATGTGTGAGGGGGGTTTCCCAGTCTGGACTGTGAACGACTATCTGGCACATGCATCAACAATGCCATTTGCGATTCCTTATTAGCGAAATCTAGGGATTCGCTAATAAGGAATAGCATAAGGCTATGCATGTAGAAATCACTTAAAATATAGCGATTTCTAAACATTCCATAATTGCGAGTCGCAAATTGCGAGTCGCAATTAAGGAATACCTCCCCATTCATTCCTATGGGCCTAGAGGCCCTTAGGAATGAATGGGGAAACATTCTCAATTAGTGATTCTCAATTAGAGAATCACAAATTGAGAATGCAATTTCAAGGGTGCCAGGGTGTCAAAAAGACACCCTGTTGCACCCCTGAAATCTTCATATGAGTACATCTTGCACACACACATGCCCCAAGGGCATGTGTGTGTGTAAAATGGAAATTTGAAAAATGCACTTAAGTGCATTTTTCAAAGTTTTTGCAAATTACCATGAAGTTCAACTTCATGGTAATTTACTCCCCCTATTAGCGAAATCGTATGTGTGGTTTTCCGGCAAGAGGACATCCATCAGCCTGTGGAATGTGGCTGGGGCGCCATGAAGGCCGAATGGAAGGACTCTGAAGTGGGAGGCCTGATGGGGTAGAGAAGGCGTTTTTTTCTTTGGCCTCCTCAGCAAGGGAGATTTGCCAGTAGCCTTTCGTGATGTCGATCGTGGACATGATTCTAGCGTCCCCCAGTAGTTCTATAAGTTCATTGACGTGGGGCATGGGGTATGCATCGGACTTGGATATGGCATTAAGCTGTCGAAAGTCGATGCAGAATCTTATGCTCCCCTCTGGTTTGGGAACAAGTACCACCGGGGAGGACCAGAAACAATGGCAGGGTTTGATAATATCCACCTTCAACGTATCGGTTATCTCCTGGTCTATGGCCTGTCCCTGTGTGGATGGTATCTGGTATGGTTTCAGTTTTATAGGTCAGGCCCCACTGTGTCAATCATGTGTTCAACCATGGATGTTTGGCGGGGTGCCTCTGACATGACATCGGAATAGGTGCTGCATAAGGCAAGTAGTCTGTGTTTTTGTGTCTCGGACAGCTGCTCTCCTAAGTGCACAGACTCGTCCTCTGTGGAAGAGGGAACAACCAGAGGGTTGTCAAGGGGTTTGTTAAGAGATACAGTTTAGGGCCTTCCCAGGCCTTCAAGAGGTTCACGTGGTAAGTCTGGCCAGCTTGTTGTTTGTGGGGGGCCGCTACGTGGTAGGAGACTGGGGTGATCCTATTTAGAACCTTATATGGGCCCTGCCATGTGGCTAAAATTTTTTTATCTGTGCTAGGAAGAAGGATCAGGACGTAATCTCCTGCTCTGAATTCCCTGAGCTTAGTGTGCTTATTGTACTGAGCTTTCTGAATGGTCTGTGCTTTTTCCATGTTCGTTTGGACCTCCTCCCAGAGCGACGTCAGGGTGTCTCGTAGTGTCTGGTTGTATTGTAGGAAGGGCTTACTTTCATCCTCTTCTTCCACCCATTGTTCAATTGTCATGTCAAGAAGTGTACAAGGTTTCCTCCAGAACAGCAGTTCGAACAAGGAAAAACCTGTGGACTTTTGTGCATGGGTTTGTATAGCAAATAATACCAGAAGAATCTGTCGGTCCCAGTCCCTTCCTGCTTTGTCTATTACTTTCTTTCGCATAGTTTTAATTGTTCGGTTATACCTTTCAACTAGGCCGTCTGTCTGGGGGCGGTATACGGTGGTGCATATTTGTTTAATACCTAACGGTTCGCATGTTTTTTTCATAAGGCGAGATACAAACGGGGTACCTTGATCAGTTAGCAGTTTCCGGGGAAATCCCACCCTAGAAAAGAAGGAGATCATCGCATGGGCTATAGCTGTGGAGCACATGCTGGTCAGGGGAATCGCCTCCAGGTAGCGGGTGGCATAATCCACCAGCACAAGTAGATATCGGTGCCACGGGAGAAGGGGATAAGTGGTGCAACTAGATTCATTCCCACCCTCTGAAAGGGAACGTCTATAATTGGGAGTGGTTGTAACAGGGCTTCGGGAATCGAGGGGTGTTGACCAGCTGGCACCTGTTACAGGAGGCACCGTATCTGGCTACCTCATGATAAACCCCGGCCCAATACAATTTCTCGAACAGATATCTCAGCGTATGTTCCTTCCCATTGTGGCCACCTGAACCTGACTATGAGCTAAGTCCAAATGCGTGTTTCAGAAGGGTTTTGGGACTAAAAGCTGTTCCTTTACCCGTCCTGCCTCCCGGGTACCCTATACAGCAAACCCTGTTTTACACAGAACAGCGGACCTACCATTTCCAGTTGGTCTTCTTGGGTTTGGTCCCAGGCGTGCTTCAATGTACCGTCATCTCTCTGAGCGGCACAGAAGTTCTGACCTGGCGTCTGGGTTGTATCTGGGGAAAGAAGGATAGGAGACAGTAGGGTACAATGGTCCTTAAGGTATAAAGCCAGTTCTTCTCTTCTTTCTCTATGGAATGTTGTTTTTGTGGGTTTGGGGCCCTCTATCATTTCTTGGGAAAATGGGGCGTGATCCAACCACCCCAACACAGGAGACAGAGAGGTAAGGAATGACAGGTACTCCTGGAACCGGGGATGATCAGTGCCTAGCAGGACAGATTCAGGGAGAGATGGCATTATGCCTCCTTTTCGTAACTGGGACTCCTAGTCTATCTCTAACAGTACTTCAGCAAGGGGGTACATCTTTTTCTCCCCGAGTACACATGTGGCCTGTAAGAAGTCCCTGCTGACGATTTGGGAATCAGGGATAAGGTTCTTGCTGACAACAGTATGATGACACCGGGTGTCCAGAAGGGCCATTCCGGTTTCCCATTAATGCATATGCTCTTTTTATAGAGTTGGGGAGTTTCCCCTGCTATTAGGATGTGACCTCGGGTGTACCAGACCTCCATGGGTTCTTGGGGAGGGTTGTGTGTAGGGCACTATCGGGCTATGTGCCCCCATTGGGGAAACAGTGGAAACACAGAGGACCCTGTAGGGCTGATATATCCTGGGTAGGCCGGGGTGTAGGTCTCACCGGGTTTTGAGCCCTGCTTTCTGGCATGTGTAAAGGTTATTTATTTATTTATTTATTTTTTGCATTTGTATGGCGCACAGCTGCCCAAAAAGGGTTTCCCGGCGCCGATGACTTTCGATGCACAGAAGTAGGGGAAGAAGGGGTATTATAATTTTATTTCTGGAAGAGCCAGGTCTTTATGTTCTTTCTGAATCTAGCATAATTTTCTTCTTTGCGAATATGGAGGGGGAATTTGTTCTAAAGAGAAGGCCCCAGGACAGAGAAGGATCTACCTCCCATTCTCGCTAGTTCGAATCTCGGGGTCGCAAAATATGCTGCGGTCTGGGAGCGCAGTTCTCTTCCCGGGATGTACAGGGTCGCTAGGGATTGCAGATACTTTGGAGCGGTGCCAGATTTGATCCTAAACATGTAGCTCAGGGCTTTGAACCTGATGCAGTTTCTACCCTGAGCCAATGGAGGTCATTCAGATGTTTCGATACGCTGGCCGTTTTTGGAATCTTGCAAAGTAATCTTGCGGCCGAGTTTTGGACCAGTTGTAGCCGTTTGATGACAGCTTGATTTGAGCCCAAATATAGAATGTTGCCGTAGTCAAGACGAGATGTAATGAGTGCGTTGACTACGGTCTTTTGAGTTGCAAGGGGCAGCATCCATAGAATTTTTTTCAACCATTTCAAGATGGTGAAACACAAGCCTACCACTTTGTTTGCTTGTTGTTTCATCGATCGGGCATTATCGATGGTGACCCCCAGATTCCTTACGTGGGTAGCAGGGGTGGGGATGATGCCGAGCTCGGAGGGCCAATGGACGGCATTCCATAGGTCTTTATTTTTCCCCAAGAGAAGGACTTCGGTTTTGTCACCATTTAGCTTCAGCTGGTTAGAGGACATCCAGCTGAAGATATTTTGAAGCCCTTGTTTGAGAAGGGATGGGGCCGTTGGATTTGAAATTGACAGTGAAAAGATGATTTGAGAGTCATCTGCGTATGTCATAAGGGTGAGTCCTGACCGGTCAGCTAAATCCGCCAGGGGTCTAAGATAGAGATTAAAAAACAGTGGGCTCAAAATTGTGCCCTGCGGTACTCCATGAGGGGCGCTGACCGTCTCAGAACACGCAATGGAGGATGTAATCTGAAATGTTCTGTGTGACAGAAAAGACTCAATCCATTTAAGTGCTTCACCCCGGATACCATTTCTCCCCAGTGTGGCCAGAAGTTTGGTGTGAGAGATGGTGTCAAAAGCCGCACTCAAATCTAACAGAATGAGTGCGACTGTCTGACCATCATCAAGGAGTTTCCTGATGGTTTCGGTTACTCCCAGTAGGGCTGTTTCGGTGGAAAAGCCAGCTCTGAAACCAGACTGTGACGGGTGAAGGAGGAAGTTAGCTTCGGTGAAGAGAGTGAGGGCGGAGTGAATGTGTCTTTCAAGCAGTTTTGAGAAGATGGAGAGGAGAGATATGGGTCGGTAGTTTGCAAGTAATTCGGGGTTGGCTGTGGGGTTTTTCAGGAGTGGGCTGACCATAGCGTGTTTCCAGCGAGCTGGGACTGCGGAAAGTTGAAGAGAAGAATTTAGAGTTTTGGCAATGATGGTCAGAGAAGGGGCATCAATTAGCGGGTAATGGATCACAAGGGGAGCCAGATTTGATGGTCTTGAGGGGTGGATGTAAGTGATTCCAAGGTGATGGGAGGCCAGTGTTCGAGGGTATTAATTTCGGTTGACCAAGGGGGCGTTTCCTCTTCAGGGTGGTGAAACGGAGGTGTTTCTGGTGATATCTGAGATGATTTTCTCAATTTTATAATTGTAAAAAGACGCGAGGTCTTGACATTGTTTTTTGTTTAAAGGGCGGGCCGTAGCAGTCGTATTTGCACCTGCAAGATCTTTGACTGTATTAAAAAGTGTTTTTGCCTTGTTGGGCGCTGTATCAATGGAGTTTGACACATAAAGGGCACGAGCTTTAATACAGGCGGAGTGGTATTCATTTCTGGCTTTATGGTATATTACTTTTTTGTCACGAGAGTAGTCCTTGCGCCACTTTCTTTCGAGGGTTTTACATTTGGATTTTTCAGTCTTCAGGGATTCATTAAACCAGGTGGCTGGGAGACGATGGGTATTTGCTTTTAACCGAGAAAGGGGGAGGCAGCTATCGACGGCATTTTCAAGCCATGAGTGTGTGGCCGTAGCAATACTTTCAATATTAGAGCCAGGGGCCGGTAGATCTTTAGCTAAAGTTTTGTTGAGTTTTACAACATCAAGCAACTTCCAGTTTCTCATGGAGGATATCAGCCAGGTATTGTTCGATTTGTAAGGTATTGGCAGATTTAGGCAGAAGTGGATAAGATGTTGGTCTGACCAGCCTATTGGTATCGTATTAAGCCAATTTAGTTCAGGAATGTTGGAAAAGATGGGATCCAACAGATGACCTGCCCTGTGAGTAGGCCCAGAGTTAAGTAGCGTTAAGTTCAGTGCTGCTAGGTCGTCTAGTAGGTTTGTGCATGCCACGCTAGTGGGTTCGTCGAAATGCAGATTCAAATCTCCCAAAAGAGAAAAGTTTTTGGAGGAGAGATGAAAAGGTGTGATATAGTTAGCCAGATTTGCGGCCCATGTGTTGGCATTCCCAGGAGGTCTATATATAAGAATGCCAGAGGCCGTAAAGTTGGGGTTAAGAGCGATTTTAAAAAAAAGCAGCTTCACAGTCAGGGATGTTGACGGGTTCCAGAGTGCATGTGAGCACTCTATTAAATATAATAGCAATTCCCCCGCCCACTTGACCCTCACGGTCCCTTCTAACTATGGCATAGTGAGGGGGAAGGGCAGTAGCTATATCAGGACCCGCACTTTCGTGCAGCCAGGTTTCAGTCAAAAATAAGGCACTAGGATTATTATCCAGTAGGAGATTAAAAATGTCTAATTTGTGCTGCGGTAGGGATCTACAGTTAATACTGTAGAATGCGAAGTTATGGGACAATTGTTTTGGTCGCTTTTTTGGCGTTTGATTGCAAAGTTTAGAATCAGGGTAAGGCTGATAATTAGAGAGAGTAAACTGACAGTTACAACATGTATTGGTTACTTTTTGTGTAGGCGATAATATAGTGCAATTTTTATGTATTTCTGGGCGTAGTCCCATCAAGAAACCGGAGCTCATAACTGTGTTTTCCCACATAGATAGGGTATAGGTCTGTGCCCCACGCCCCGTACTGTCCCGGACGGGCCCAGACAGGCTGGTCTTAGGCTTGTCTTTGGCGCGGCTGTGGCGCGGTTGCAGCGCCTATTCGCTGCGCGCCATATGGGGCATTAGGCTTATGTAGAGGACGGGCTGTTCATCAGCTCCGCCTCCACGCGCTCGGCCAATCAGTGCCTGCCTCGGCCGGGAAGCCAGAAGAAGGTGCCTCCCTGCGCCCTCCACACAAACAAGCCTAGCGCTTGCGGTGGACCGGGGCTAGGGGAGTAACGAATGCCACAGTGGTGAGTAAAAATAAGTACAATTCCTACAGAGTACACAGTGCAGATTCTTAAAATCAATCGGCGCAGTGCAATTAAAACATTTTACTCGCGCTACCTAAGCATAGAATCGTTGAGTGCCCGCTGATTTAAAATGCAGGTAATACTTCAAGCAATAGGCGTGCCAATCGTTAATCTCATTCACACAGCCAAAGTTAATAGAATTCCTGAAACGCTTCACCATTTACATTCGCGCATGCGATTGTCATCAGGGGGAGAGTAGAGTCCAATGGGCTTATGTAGAGGACGGGCTGTTCATCTGCTTCGCCTCTACGCGCTCGGCCAATCAGTGCCTGCCTCGGCCGGGAAGCCGGAAGAAGGTGCCTCCCTGCGCCCTCCACACAAACAAGCCTAGCGCTTGCGGTGGACCGGGGCTAGGGGAGTAACGAATGCCACAGTGGTGAGTGAAAATAAGTACAATTCCTACAGAGTACACAGTGCAGATTCTTAAAATCAATCGGCGCAGTGCAATTAAAACATTTTACTCGCGCTACCTAAGCATAGAATCGTTTAGTGCGCACTGATTTAAAATGCAGGTAATACTTCAAGCAATAGGCGGGCAAATCGTTAATCTCATTCACACAGCCAAAGTTAACAGAATTCCTGAAACGTTTCACCATTTACATTCGCGCATGCGATTGTCATCAGCGTTGAGGTTGGGCCTTAAACTCAGGCGATCTGTGAAAGGCACATGCCAGGTCCACAGCTAAAGTAACAGCTAAGTGGGGGTGCTGTTTAACCGAAGCACAGGAATTGAGGGCTTCAAGGTATTGTTCTAGGTATATCTTTTCTGTCACGTTGTCTGTGGTGGAGGAGGCGGGTTGTAACCAACGGTTTCCTAAGTCACATATCCTGTAGTACAGAGCTATAGGATTGTCTCCTGCTGACCACTTTTCCTTGCGAAACCGGCTGCGATAATACTCCTGGTCGCAGCCTAGCCTCTCCAGAATGGCCTTTTTTATGTCACTGTAGGGGTTGGTTCCGGCTAGGCTGGTGGCTTGAAAAGCAGCCTGCAGCTCCCTGGATAACAAGGGGGCTATATGTTGTCCCCACCTTTCCTGGAGCCAAACAGCAGTGGAGGAGACCCGTTCAAAATTAACAAAATAGAAATTAGGGTCGTCACCCTCCTGGAACTTCTGTAAAATGGTGCCGGTCACATTGGGATGTACCAGCGCACTGGCAATGGAATCTGTCAGACGCAGGATAGCTGTATCCTGTACTTGCTGGTTCGAAGCCATGAGGGATGCCTGGTCCTTCAGGGCCAGGTGTAGGGATTCCCGTTCGCATAGGGCCAGTTTAGTCTGTTCTTCAAAGACGAGTCGACAGTGAAGTTGACCGCCTGCCAGTTGAGATATGAAGGATTCCATGGTGAGGGGTTGTGTCATGTTGGGCTAGACACAAATCCCACTTCTGACACCACTGCAGCATGTCAGTCTGTGCCGGCCGCCCACCATCCCTTCCTATCAAGAAGACACAAGAAGGTTGACGAGTATGGGAGAGGGTTTTGTCTTTTTATTGGTCCTCAATTGTCAATATCCCCAATACTTTTGCGGTATAGGGTCTTTTGAGAAAGGCAATAAAGGGGAAAAAACAACACAGGTCTTCAGTTAATGATGCCATCAGCGCCCTGGGGTAGTCTTTGCTTGGTGTGATCCAGGTCTGGGGCAGATTGCAGCAGGGCTTTGTCCATCTCCGTGAAAGGGAACCGAAAGAGACACAAAAAAAGAAGGAAAGTAGAGTCAGGCTGCCGCCCTGGCATTAAATGTAGGGGGATAGTGCCCCCATCGCCTCTTCCCTACTCCCCTGAGGTGCCTAAGTGAGGGGAAGGGTTGAGGTGCTTTATGGTTTAGTGCCCCGTGATCCCGCCCACCTGCCCCAAAATGAAAAGAACCCAGGCTTTTGCCTGAATCCACAGACCTCCTGGACCGTGGAGAGGGAAGTCACAGCCTCTGCTTTCCATTGCGGGAGTACTGGACTCAGGGACTCTTCTCCAAGAGCGGACAACGTTGTTTTCTTCCGTCTTGCTTCAAGGCGGGTTCCTGGTCTGTGGTTTCTCCGGGGCTCTTCGCCAGTGGATGCCGGGCTTGTTCTCCTCTTTTCCTGGGTCCGTGTTCTCGGGTCTCTCTTGCTCCACACCGCCAACGATAGCCATCTCCAGCTTAAAACAGGCTTTCTCTGCCACGCTTCTAGGGCGTGCTGTTGCCGTTGTGTGAATTCCGGTGCAGCGGTCTAGACTGCTGGGTTCACTTCCGGTCTGGGTCACCTCGTCCGCCATGTTGGAGAGGTCAGGCAGTTCACCGTGCGGAGAATCCACCACACTACCACTCAAACCATTGAGGGCGCTACCAATCAAACAGGTGACTGATTGAGAAGTAACAATGCAGACTGCACAACCCTTGCATTACTCTGTGTTGTTTATTATTGGACTTCTGATAAAGAGTTGCCTCTGCAAAATGGAGGGGAAGGATCAAAAAGCGATGGTGCACAATGTTTAACTCTCGAAATCATTTGACTACTCTGCACAGTACAGTTTTTGATTCAGTAAATGGCTTTCCTGTTTTGTTTCCATCAATGTTATGCTTGCACATTATTTTTGACGCTTTACATTGAACTGAGGGAGCCCAGCCAAATATCACGCATAGTTCTTTCTTTTTGGAAATTGTTTCTATGCAATTAACAAACGTTTGTAGGGCTAGCTGTCTAAGTCGATAGAAGATCACACTTCAACCCAAGAGTCCAGGGTTTGTTTTCCTGTCCAGTATCGTCATTTTATGGAGATGTGATGTTTTTGGCTTTAGTGTGATCCTACACTTGTTTAAATACATGTTGCTGCTTTCAAGTGAATGGCCTTTAATATCTCATTTTATAATTTGCTAGTATTGGTATATTTTTTATTTCGTCTGCTTTTGAAATATGTAGATGTTTTCTAAGGTATCCAACTACACCTCAATTTATTAGCTTTTCCAAATGCTAGACCTATTGGGGCGAAAGTGCTCTGAGGGAGAATTTGAGCAATATTTGTGTTAGCATTTCTACATGACTCCACTCACAGACATTGTCAGATCGCACATCAACATCATCTCCTACACTGATGACACCCAGCTCGTCCTCTTGCTTTCAGCTGACCCCACCTCGACTAAGATCAACTTCCACAACTGTATGAAGAACGTGTCAGCCTAGATGAAGGACAACTGCCTGAAGCTTAACTCAGACAAGACTGAAGTCCTGAGCTTCTGCAAACACACCACCCTCTGGAACGACTCATAGTGGCAAACAGAACTCAGACCCACCCCAACACCGAAAGAACATGCCCGCAACTTTGGCATCATCCTCGACAGTGAACACTTCATAAAATTCCAGGTCAATGCTGTTTCCTAAGCCTGCTTCCAACCACTCTGCAGGCACTGCAAAATCTTAAAGAAGCTCCTCATCAACACCCAAAAGACAGTAACGCAGGCTCTCCTCACGAGCCGACTGGACTACTGCAACGCGTGCTCAATGCAGGCACCACCACCGAACCCATGCTAAGATTCCATACAATCCAGAAAGTAGCAGCCAGACTGATCCTCTACCTGACCAAGTGAACCCACATCATCCAACAACTGAAAGACCTCCACTGGCCCCCGTTCCAGAAGGGATGCCAATTCAAGCTTTTAATCCACACCTACAAAGCCCTCCATGACCAAGGACCCTCCTAAATGAACCACCGCCTTCACTTCCTCCGACCCTTCAGGAACCTCCGTTCCTCAATCCTTGCCCTTGCACAGATCCCGGGCATACCCCACAGCCAGGCCAGAGAATACTCCTTCTCCCATCTCGCCACCAAAGCCTGGAACATCCTTCATCTCTGCATCGCACCCTCGCTGACCGGCTTCAGGAAGGGGCTCACAACCTGGCTCTTCGACTGAAACCTGCAGTTAATGCCTGGATACAACTTAATTCATTGATTGATTGAATTCTTCTTAACTTGGTATTCTATGTTACCAAGTAAGGGGGAGTTGTGAGATGTAATAAAGAGAATTCTCCTTTCTTGTGAGTACAAACCTTTGATTTTCCTTTTTTTCTGAAGTTATCACTGAGGAAGGTATATTTACTTTTTTAACAAGTAAACTGTAAAGCCCAGTTACTGTTAAATTCTGCCAGCCATGATGAGTGCCATTTTAGTACTGCTGGGAACTCTCCCTATATTCTGGTAAGTTTGTCAGTGTGTTTTTACACTATTTTTGGTAATTTAATTTCATAAAATAATGAAGATAATATATAATGTGAACTAGACTGACAAGATTCAATGCTTTTAAGTTTTAAAAAAAGGATGAAACAGCTCTTGGCACACCCCTGCCCATGCCTAAATGTGCCATCATAATACTTGAATAGTTCAAGGGTGTCCTTTGAAACCCTGTGAATTTTTCGCAACTTTAAGTGAAAATGGTGCTATAAAATGCTCGATTTGGCAGTATTTTGCAAAGATTTCCTAGTGAAGAACCTTCAGTCTCACAAGTCCCCATTGAAGAAGCTGGGCTTTCTCATTTCACTGGCTAGCTCAAATATTTTTGTGCACATTTTCCAATCAGGCCGCAGGTGCGTCAATGATGGAAGTGGGTGGCACCAGTGGAATAACTGGGTGCTACCATCTATGGAACAATTTTGGGCACCTGCACTTATTTTTTCACAAGTTTAATATTGTGTTTTTCTCTTTAGTAATTATGAATAATATGTACAATTGTAATTAAAAATGGAACACCAAGAGATGGAGCAAGACCTTCACTGGCAGCTGAGGAGATTAAATACTTTAAAATATATATTGTGTGTACACTCGCTTATGAGAGTGTGTTTCTGTGAGAGAGAACTTTTGTATGTAAGAGCATGTCTATATGTGAACATTTGCGTGGTTGAGTGAAAGTGACCAAGAGGCGGTCAGTGAGAGAGAATGAGTGAGATTGATTGTAAGTGTATATGATAATCAGAGTGAGTTGGATTGGGTGAATGTAAGAGTGACTGCAGGAAAGAGATTGGGTGACTGGGAATGAATAAGAATGAATATGAGAAACACTAGGGCACGTGAGTGAAAATGAATGTGAGAAACAGTGAAGGTATCTGTGAGAATGAGTGAGTCAGAGTGAGTATAAGTATGAATGAGTTAGAGCGATTGCAAATTGTTGTGAGCGAGTGGGAAATTGTGAATGAGTCAGAGTAAATGCGACCAAAAGAGAGTGAGTGTAAATGAATGAAAATGATCGAGTCAGAGTTAGTGAACATATGGGATTGAGAATGAGAGAGTGCAAGTAAATGTGAGTGAGAAAGTATGAGTACATCAGAATAGGAATGAGTGAGCATGAATGAGTGATAATGAGTGGGAATTAGAGTATTAGCAGTAATAGTGAGTGCAGGAGCCAGTGAGAACTAAGTGAGTGCCATGGAGTGGAAACTAATGAGTGAGACTGAGTGTGAGTGAGTGAGAATGAGTATGAGTGAGGAAATGTAAGTGATTGGGAGTGAGCATACATTATGTTTTTGCTCGTGAGTCTTCCAATGGCCCTAGCATACGTAAGGTAATTCTTGGCTTATAATGGAACACATGGCAAAATATTGGCACAAGCATACTGGAGGTAATGCATAGCATGATAGGCACCCATGACAAAATACTGCCACTGACACAGTGGAGGTTATTCTTGGCATAATGCGCAACCATTGTAAAATTCTGGCTCTTGAATACTGGATGCAATTCTTGGCATATGGGGACCGTTAGAATATGCTGGTTTAAGCACATTTGAGGTTCTTCTTGGCAAAAGGGAGGACAACCAAGGAATATGGGCAAGGCAGAAATGACAAAATGCTGGCCCTAACATACCAGACATAATTATTTTGACTAATGTGTTACCCATGATAGATGGATGTCCTAAATGGCAAAATTCTGGCACTGGCATATTTATGTGATATTTGACAAGGGGCACCTATGAGAAAATGATGTACCTGGCCTATTGAAGGCAAATTGTGACATATGGGGGTACCAACATCAGATTTAAAAAAAACTGGGGTTCAACTAATGGGAAGCATCCAGTGTAATAACTCGGCACAAAATAAAGAACTTGAATATTTAATTAACGTCTCTTCAGAGCCCAAGCTTTTTAGCAAATGTATGTGAAAATTGTGCTTTCTATCAATCAATCAATCAGGGATTCATTAAGAGTGCTGCTCACCCGTGAGGGTCTCAAGGTGTGGGGAGGGCAGTTGCGGTTAGTCGAAGAGCCAGGTCTTGAGAATCTTCCTGAAGATGTGCGGGGCGCATCTGAGGCAGATCGGGAGGTCATCCCAGATCTTGGCTGCGATGTAGGAGAAGGTTCTGCTGTAGTGTAGTTCCTGTATCCCTGATAGGCTCTGCGCATTGGAATAATATACACTATAGTTTTGACATAGGACTGAGGTCAGTATGTCTCTATCGAGTACATTGAACTTAATTACTTGTGTGTGCCAGCTAACTCAGAAGGGATTCGTTTCTGACAATCGCATAAACATGACAACTTTGTTTCCCTTAGAGTGGGAACAATATCTCCAGAGTCGTGGAAACAACAGATAACCGTTTCACTCAGCCAATCGTGCATGCTTCATTTCAACAGAGTTGCACAGAAATCGATAGACGGGCGTTTCAATAAAAAGGGTTTATTGAACAGTCTTATTTCTCATGCAAGAGATATGAACTGCTACAATCGTACGACAGAATGCGAAGTATAATGCGAACAGTGTTGACAGTAATAAAAAATAATACTGTAATAGCATGGTCTGTAGCTATGACATATATAAAAATACATACATAAATAACACAGGTTAAAATACTCAACTGCTGCTTCTAAAATAATCCTACCCCAGTGTACCTAACCTAAGTCTAGTACAAGGGAAGAAGTAGGTGCTGTTTTAGCTATAGTTTAGTTTAGTTTAGTTGTGCCAAGAATTGCCAAAGGTTTCTCTAGGTTCTAATCAGCTCCATATCTTAGAATGAGAGAGGTTGGTATCTCTTTCCCGGGACTCGATCTCCAACACCCCACAAGGGGAGTCAGAAACACTGGAGCTGAATTCTCGGCAAGGAGGATGACAGTGTCTGGTCAGTGCATCATTTGAGGACTTGACTTCCTTCAGGACTTGCTGTGTGTTTCGTGCAAGTAGGTAGCCAAACCGCAAAGTGCCTTGCCTTAGCAAGTAAAGGTATATTTATACATTGAAGGTGTTTAGGAATGCCAGTATTAACGTAAAAGTCGGGCATAAGAACATCATGAATGAACCCCTAAAGGAATAGATGTTCATGCATAATAAATGAGTTCTTGGAGAAATCAATATTCAAGCAAGGGGAAGTCCTAAAGGCTTAAGAGTTTGGTTTTCCAGGAACTCGATGTGACGTAGATTAATGGATGTAAGTAGCCATGGCTCTATTTGGGTAGTAAGGACAATGCCTAAATAAGGGCAATGTGAATTGTACCTATATGAGGGCATGAATCGGGAAATTCATACGGAATCTAAATCGATACACAACACTGCCACCCATTCTTGCTCTACGGATGCGTAGGGGTTAAGCGAAAGCGAGGTCGGACGATCAGAGGTTCTTCTTGGGTAAGTGGAAGGAGATTCTATCATTGAGATATTGGGGCCCAGTGTTGTGGAGGCATTTGTAGGCCTGGGTGAGTGTCTTTAAAGTTACTCTCTTCTCAACGTGGAGCCATGGAGATTATGCAGGGGTTGGGTGATGTGTTTGTGTCGAGGGATGTCGAGGACAAGTCTGGCTATGGTGTTCTGTATGGTCTGGAGTTTGCGGAGCAGAGACTTGTTGATCGTACAGGACATTTCAGAGGTCCAGTTTGCTGGTTATGAGTGTGTGGGTGAGGGTCTTCTTTGATTGGGGTGGATCTATTTGAAAGTCTTTGGGAGGATGCAGAGGGTGTTGAAACAGGTGGAGGCGATAACGTTGACCTCTCGGGTCATGGAGAGGGAGGAGTCGAGTACGATGCTGAGGTTCTGTCATGGTCCATGGGGGTGGCGGGGCTGCGGAGGGCAGTGTGTCACCAGGTTTTGTCCCAAGCAGAGGGGAAGGGTCCTAGGACAAGGACCTCTGTCTTCTCCGAGTTAAGCTTCAGGCAGCTGCTGCTCATCCAGGATGCAACGTCCTTTATTCCGTCCTGGAAGTTGAGTCTGGTGGTGATGGGGTCCTTGGTGAGTGAGAGGATGAGCTGGGTGTCATTGGTGTAGGATACTATGCTGAGTCCATGCTGTCTGACAATGGCGGAGAGGGGGGCCGTGTAGATGTTGAAGATCATGGGGCTGAGCGACGATCCTTGGAGTTCTCCGCAGTTGATTTCCATTGGTTCGTAGAGGAAGGTTGGCAGTCTGATTCCTTGGGTTCTGCCGGTGAGGAAGGAGCGGAGCCAGTCGAAGGCGGTTCCCTCTATGCCAGTGTCATGAAGTCTGGTGGTGAGTGTGCGGTGGGAGACAGTGTTGAATGCTGCAGAGCGGTCGAGTAGGATCAAGGCTGCTGTGTGTCCTTGGTCATGGAGGGTGCATATATCATCTGTGGCCATGAGTAGAGCGGTCTTGGTGCTGTGGTTGCTGCGGAATCCGAATTGGGAGGTGGCAAGGATGGGGTTTTCTTTTATGAATTTTGTTAGTTGGATGTTGATGGTCATCTTGGTGACCTTGGCCGTGAAGGGCAGGAAAGAGATGGGTTGGTAGTACTTGAGGTCAGTGGGATCTGCTGAGGGCTTCTTTAGTAAGGGGTCTCATTTCTGCATGTTTCCAGTTGTCGGGAAAGATGCCGGTTTCGAAGGTGGGATTGATGGTGCATCGTAGTTCCGGAGAAATGGCGGCGACGGTTCTGTGGAAGATGTGCAGGGAGCTGGGGTCTATAGGGGCTCCTGAGTGGATGCCTTTCATGGTCGATGCAGTGTCTTTGGTGGTGTCTGGGGTCCAGGAAGAGATGGTGGGCTGGCTGGCGTTGCTGCAGGAGGGAGTGGTTTTAGATTCCGATGTCTGGTCGTTGAAGTTGTCCTAGAGGCCCTTGATTTTTTGGAGGCGGTGATGTCCGTGGTTTCGCAGGGGGGTTTGGTGAATTCCTGGATGATGCTCAAGAGTTCCTTGGATTTGCTGGAGTTGGCGTGGATCTTGTTCTGGATGAAAGTCCTTTTGGTGGATCTGATGTGTTGGTGGTATTCTGTCAAGGTGTTCTTATAGGTGGTGCGGTCTACCGAGGATTTGCTGTTTCTCCAGTTCTCCTCAAGATGTCTGCAGGTGCATCTCGCTTCCTGGAGGTCAGTGGTGAACCAGGTGGCCTTTCTGGGGCACTGTCTGTCAGGGTTACGTAGAACTGTGAGTTCATTTGCGCAGTTGGATTTCTATCTGTGGAGTTCTTTGGCTGCGAGGTTGTCAACGGTCGAGGTGGTGTAAGCATCGCGGTTGAGGGTGAAGTTGAGCTGCGTCTCTGTGACCTTGCTCCAGTTTCTTCAAGACGGGCGGGGTGCAGGTTCAGGCGGCGTGGTAAAGGAAATGGCCCATTTAGGGTCACCCGGGTCGATCACGACCACCTCTCAGCTTCCATATCAAATGAAGAGTCGGTCTGACAGTAGAGAATTCCAACTAAGTATATGTTTATTCAGATACACTCAAGTGGAGCCCCGTCTGCCCAGTCACGTAGGGGTGCTGCAGAGAGGCATGATTCAAAATGGCGGCTAAACATATAATGTTGCCGCAAATGCTAACTAACATAAAACAATTGTACAAACAGAATAGCAAAAACATGTTCATTTCATGAGATTCTCCTTTTAGTATTCGCTAACTAATTCATGCAGTGGGCAATGGGACATCAGGACTTGGAACAGTCCATATACTGGAATAGAAGCTGCAAGGGATGATGAAGAATCAAAAATTCCTTCCTCAAATCCGCATCATTTCGTCGATGCCTTTTGTAACATAACTGCTGCATTAGTATCATGAACTAGCTTTTTTGGCTTGGGTGCGAGGATAGTGACACAATCGGAACAACAAGCTGGGAGACATTGTATGCAGAGGCAACATGTGAAGAAGAAACCAGCAACCACAGCTAGGAAAATGAGGATCTTCCAACCCCTGGAGGTGACCATGTTCCAGAACCATCCCAATAGTGTCCCAGTACCTGTCTCTTGGTGTATGTCAGATGAAAGACTATGTAATTTTTGTATAGCTGCATACACGTTGGGGGCGTGATCAGGTATTTAAACACAACAACTGCTGCCAATGACGCAACAAGCCCCACCCCATCTGCAAGTATGACGTCTAACACCATCAGGTTCTACAAAGTGACTAATCTTGTAGCCTGAAGCGCAGTAGTGATGTTTTTCAGTATTCCAGCAGTTGTATTAATAACCCCCTCCACAACTCTTGTTAGCCGACGAAGTTAAAGTCTATTAGCCATGGGGCCCCAAAAAGGTAGGGGACCCTTTATGGCATCCCCAAACTGTTGTGCAGTGGTATCTGTCTGATCTATATCCTTTGTGTCAGCAACCTTTTTGACTTGAGGCAAGTATGTACTCCTATGCTGCAGCTGATGATATTTATGATAATTGGATGTAGCAACATACACAGGGGGAAGGACGAAAGAGAGATAACATCTGTCTGACCATCCACTTGGAAGCCAAACATGAGCTTGGGATCCACAGACAAAATAGACATTATGGAGTAGGACCATGGGTGGACTATTAATCGTTCTCAGTCGGTAGGTGAAATTGCATTTACTCTCCCCCACCTTTACCTCCCCAGTCCCCTGGACACAGAACTCAGCAGTTGTGTTGGCCACAGACACTGGCATCGGTTTGTCCTTAGTAATATTGCCACCTTGGAAAGGCTGCAAATATTCAGACGTGTTGAACCTTTGGAAATCAGCCACTTCTATTCGAAGCCATGTTACGTTCTTCACTCTTCCGTATGTGCTCATACAGGATTTTGGAGACAATGTACCGAAGGTCCCTTGTCCTGCCAATCCTATGGGAGTAAACCCATGATGAAAACGTATATATTCTACCACAGTGCGAGAATGAGCAGGTGTCATAAGCAGAGTAGAGAGTTTGGAATGGTAGTGCACCATAATGAACAATTCAAACCAACCTTCACAGCTACCAATATATGACAATGGCATGGACAACAAATTGTCACTCTTATGAGTAACTGAGGGGAGCAATCCACAAACCCAACAATTAGTTGTACTGGACACAGCATGGGCCTGATGCAGCATTTGTATAAATACTTTGTCTGTGTAAGACTTTCTATGCTCTTCTTTGTAAGGGGCCAAAGTGACAAAAATGTGCTCAGGGGGAATGGTGGTATTACCCATCAGGGAGTGCACAGGGAATTTCTCCTCCCAGAACTAAGACATTCTAAGTACTGTTGCTAGTACCATCACAGCCATTAATATACAAATTATTTTACTCTTTTTCGACCAACCCTTCAATAATTGTGGTGGTGCAAATAGATGTTCCTCCGCAGCCACAGGCTGACCAAAGGATGCATGATTAGGCAATGAAAGAAATGCAACTAAAATGATAATAAAGACAAGTGTTCCCAGTGTCCTTCTGAGCCTCACTGGTACAGGCTACTATTGTTCATCAAACATTGGCGCTCTTGAGCACCAATGGTGGATCTGGCTCATTCCTAAGCTCAAGATGAATCCCACAGCTATCAGGATAATGTACCCCCCTTCAGGAGACCATGTGCAACTTATCCTTTCCAATGTCATGAACAGTGCACAAATCTCATTTCACCCTAAACTGACTCCATTGGTACTGCAGCAAAATACACCCTAACTATCACAGTCCATCCCTGTCTAATCTAACTTCTCCTTTTGTGCACTATTCCCAAGTCAAGGCCACAAGTTGTATCTGGCAGCCCCAGGCAGAGAGGGGTCAATAAACAGCTGCTCCTCAATGGCTCACATTTCTGGAGGGACTGCTGCATTTAGCACTTCATCGTTCTCAGCATCCGTTTGGGTCGCTGGAGGGGATGAACTGAGGGACCTTCTCACACTTAGTGTCCTTGACAGGGCCGGACTGAGAACTACAACCGGCCCTGGCAAAGTGCTCGGCCGCCCCCCCTCCCCACTCGGAAGGTTGGAGGTGCCGCCGAGCTCTTTGCTGGGGCCAGTTTTTGGCCGATTTTGGTACAGGGCCGATTTTGCAGCTATGCTGCAAAAACGGCCCTGTAACAAAATCCGCCCCCAGGGGCCCAAAACCGGCCCCACCCGTGCGGTGCACCGGGGGATTGCTTGGTGCCCGCTATGGCCAGTCCGGCCCTGGTCCTCGATGCCATCCCTCACCCACTGATCATAGGGCAAGGGTAAGGGTATCCTGAGGCAGTGGCTGTCGTGAATTCAGTTCTTTTCGCCAGTGACTTTTACGGCTGTTCAAGTGGCCAGGAGGACCTGTTCAGGTCCCTTCCAATGGTGCTCCAAGCTCTTCTTCTGCTGGAAGCTCTTCACTAATACATAGTCCCCAGGCCAAATTTCGTGTCCGGGCCCCTCTCGTGTGGGTGGAAAGGACTCGTGCACCTATTGGTGAATAGAACGCACATTTTCAGTTAACTTGCAAAGGTAATCTGTTAACAATGGGTATTAAATGTCAGAAAATCTACGAGGACACGGGACGCCCCAGATATTTGTGGGGCACCCAAACACAACCTCGTATGGTGACAATCCTGTCCTAGAATGTGCTGTTGCTGTTTTTGACAAAAGAGCTAATGGTAAAGCATTTGGCCACTGCAACCCTGTTTTCACCTGGATTTTGCCCAGTTTCAGTTTGAGAGTACCATTGTACTTCTCAACCAAACCTGCCGACTGTGGGTGATTTGAAGCATGAACCTTCTGTTTTATGTGCAAACCATCACAAATCAGCTGAATGACCCTGGCATTAAAATGACTTCCGTTATCACTCCAAATCAAACGGGGCAGGCTGAATCGAGGAAATAACTCATTCAGGAGTACCTTTGCAGTCGTAACGGCTGTATTGTCTTTAGTGGGATAAGCCTCAAGCCATTTGCTGAATGCACAGACCACCGCCAACACGTACTTCAAGTTATTAACCCTATCTAACTCTATGTAATCCATCTGAGAACCTCAAATGGGAAAGTGGGTGGTGCAAAATTGCCAGGTGGTTAAGGGATACCTTTTCCAGGATTGTGCATCATGCACACCATGCAATAGTTTACTAAATGTGCAGCTGTCTTGGGGATGTTGTCATTTTGTCATTAACAACTTTCAAATACCTTTAGCGATTCAAATAACTTTATTGCGGTTATTTATAACTATAAAAGTACAAACAATTTCTCCAATTACAGATACAGGGTGGGTTTTAAGAAAGATGTTTGTTACATACGTAATCAATTTGGGCGTGGTACATCAATAATAATACAAAAACATCATTAACCTCTTCGCTGCGGGGGTTATTTTCCCACTGTGCTGGGGAGGAGGGGGGCGCGCACAGCGCCCGCATGCTCCCGCTCATGTGCTCATGACGAGCTCAGCTCGTCACAGGTGCATTACCTGCCGTGGAACGCTCAGCACAGCAGGGGAATTATCCCCGCATGCGAGCGTTCCACGGCTCATGACGAGCTGAGCTCGTCATGAGCACCGGAGCGCCGTGGCTCATGACGAGCTCAGCTCGTCATGAGCATGGAAGAGGTTAAAAGGTAAAAATAGGATAAATATAGAAAAACTTTTAAAATTAAATTATATTTACAATTCTAAAATTCTAAATGCAACAGGTTGGTCACCCAATCTCATAATAAAAGTAAAAAAAAAAAAACTAATTCTCTCTCCCACGTAAATAGGGAATTGGTACTCAATAAATCCATTAACAATGGGCAGTGCCATCCCATACTGGAGACATATACTATTTTAGTAGATTTCTACGGATTAGCCACATGGAAAATAGGAACTTTGCTACTGCGACCACATAAAGGGGATTGGAATCAGTTCTTAAAATCCTAAAGAAGTCAAGATAATTCCTGGTTCCCAAATTCCTACACAATTGGATTAACCATTTCCGCCTAGCGAGTTTATATGCCCCACAGAAGAGAACTACATGCAATACTGTTTCCTCCTCTTCTCGACATCCGGGGCATAAACATCTTGGGACTCCAGCCCACTTACTGGTTGAAGCAAAAAGAGGTAGAGTACCACATCTGAACTGGAGAAAGAGCTTGTTCGCTTAAATTGGCTGGATGGAGTCTAGCACCTGCTCGAATTCGTAGTGGCACTTAAAATCGAGGAATTCAGATGTGAGACTTGTTGTTTTGACTGACCTTAAAACTTCCATCAGTTTGTGCTCCTTAACTGCAGTTTTCAGTGCCGTTTTTTATATCACTGAACATGAAATATCCGGTTTAGTCCAGAGGTTTTCCATACCTATTACACTAAGAGAGTTCCTGACAAAAGCTAGCCAAGGTATACTGCCCACCCCGAATAATTTCATTACCGCTCTCAATTCTTCCCTATAACTGGCCAACTCAGGAGTACACCACACCCTCCGCCAATATAGCAACGGACGAGTTGCGATTACATCAGAAATTGGGAGAATATTTAGGTCCATCCTGAGTGGCACTAAGGGTTACGATTTTGGAAGCGTTAAAATTTGTCTAATGAAGTTATTTTCGGTTAGAGCTAGGGAGCTACAAGTTCTATGACCCCACAATTCTGCCCCATATAGCGATGCCGCCCTCGCTTGGACCTTATAAATTTCCAGAAGTGGGCCTATAGTTTTTACAAAAAACACAGTTGATGGACAGAATGTAGAACAATGTCATACATTCACCCCAGTACAAGGATCTGGGCCTAAATCCATCTTTTTTTTGCACTCCACACCACCCTGGGTTAGACACTGGCTATATGCAAATCAGCTCTGACCCTGTGCCTCATGGGAACAGTCCAGTCCGAACTACCAAGCCATGTCTTTCCAAGACCGGAATCAACCATCCAAGGACCGGTTTCTGGCTATCAGCCTTCATCAGCCTGGATAGCTTGACTCCAGTGGTGTGGAGAGCCTGACACTCACGTCTGAGCATACCCAGCCCACTCGGGGTGAAAATTGCAAAAAACACAGTTGGTGGACAGAATGTAGAACAATGTCATACATTCACCCCAGTACAAGGATCTGGGCCTAAATCCATCGTTTTTTTGCACTCCACACCACCCTGGGTTAGACACTGGCTATATGCAAATCAGCTCTGACCCTGTGCCTCATGGGAACAGTCCAGTCCGAACTACCAAGCCATGTCTTTCCCAGACCGGAATCAAGCATCCAAGGACCGGTTTCTGACTATCAGCCTTCATCAGCCTGGATAGCTTGACTCCAGTGGTGTGGAGAGCCTGGGACTCACGTCTGAGCATACCCAGCCCACTCGGGGCTGAAAATTGCAAAAAACACAGTTGATGGACAGAATGTAGAACAATGTCATACATTCACCCCAGTACAAGGATCTGGGCCTAAATCCATAGTTTTTACGGCACCATTTTTTTGTACTCTGAGGACCCCCCCATAGCCTGCAACAATCTCAAATTAGCCTTATCCAACTGCGGACCCCACCCCAAGTTATCGTTTAATGTGAGGCTCAAGTAATCAAAGACAGACACCCTTTCCAGGGGTCTCTCCTCCATTATTGGATGGAGACAATTTGTGGAGTTAGCAATAAAAACCATATACTTGGTTTTATTAATATTGATCATGAGGTTCCTTTTTTGACAGAATTGGCAAAACGTGTTTAGCACACACTGCATGCCCATAGATGACTTAGAGAGCAGCAGCGTGTCATCCACAAACATAAGGGCGGGAAAACTGCATGAGGCCAATTTCGGGCAATCTATATCCTTTGTGGCAAGGAGATCTTCTATCAACCGGTTTAAGAAAAGGGAGAAAAGGATCGGCGCAAGCACACATCCTTGCCTAACCCCCTTTTCCACGGGGAAAGGGGCTGTCAGTTGCCCCAACTTGCCATACCTTACTCTTGCGAAGGAGCCTTCGTGGAGAAGCTTAAACTGGTAGGATAAATATGGTGGAACCCCCATATCCAAGAGAATGCTCCAAAGCTGGTTACGGTCCACCATATCGAATGCTGACTTCAAGTCCACGAAAGTTAGATATAGACTACCACCTTCCAATGTAACATGCCTCCAGTAAATTAACTGGAGCCTGAACAACTGGTAAATGGTGGAGGTTTTTGCCATGAATCCTGCTTGCAACGGTGTGAGGATATCGTGATCACTCATCCATTCTTGGAGATGATATAGTAAAACGCTCGCATAGATTTTTTGGGATACATCAATGAGGCTTATTGGCCTATAATTTGCCGGTTCCATTGGTGATCCCTTTTTATAAATGGGGATGATCTCTGCCCCAGACCATGTGGCGGGGGCAGGTAATCCCCCTAAGATTGCATTGAACAATGTTTGTAGGTAAGGGGCCCAAACTATTTGTTCCTCTCTGTACAGATCTCCTGGGATCCTGTCCAGGCCTGGCGCTTTCTTCCCTTGTAACTTGAGTAGGGCCAGTCGTACCTCGGCCAAAGTACAAGGTGGTATATCCCATAAGGGGTCGGGGTTTAAGAGACAAACTGGTAACTCACTCGCATCTACTGAGTGGTTTGTGTATAGTTCTTTAAAATATAAGCGCCACGCTTCTTCGCAGATATTTGGCTCAATGATGGACTTGCCTTCTGGCTTCCCGGTGTGGACCAGATTCCAAAAGGTCTTCACATCTTTTGCCTCGAGTGCGAGTTTGATAGACTGCCATCTTTCCGCTTCCCATTCTCTTTTGGCATTTAGAATAATTTTTTTTAAAACTGCCCTAGCTTCCTTGATACGTTGTTGGGTTCCCCCCTTAAGGGAGGATAGGAGGGTACGCTTTGCTGCCCTACATCCTTTATTAAACCATGGGTTCTTATCTCCATTGTTTTTACTCTTAGTAGACTTCGTATTAAAAAAGAAGTCCGCCAGGACTGCAACCATTTCCTGGTGGATTTCTCTGAAGTCCTCTTGGGATATATTGTTAGTAAGGTTTTCCGAAACTGTACATGCCCTTTCTAACAATGGAATTATACTTTTATACATTCTAACCATCGTTTCTAAGGATTGGGTAATTTTGGCCCAGCGACTGCGCCTCCCTCCACTCCCAATTCTGTAATCTCCTCTAAGTGGTATTGCAGAACCATGGTCTGCATCATTAGAGCTAATATCTAAAAGAGTGACCAAAGGATTATGGTCACTTTCAGTGTGTTGCACAATACTAAAATCTAAAATTGTATTCCAGATATCTATACTGATTAGTAAATAATCAATTACTGAGCTTTGGCCTGCTCATTCAAACGTTGGGTGGGCTGAGTTGTCTTTTGGGAACCGCCGTTACAAGCCCTTATAGAAAATGTTAGAGTAAGTGAAGTCATTTATAGGACGACTGGTGACCACCCCTTGGCAGGGTGAGTATTTGGCAGGGGTACGGATTGCGTTGCATCCTCGTCAGCAGTAATTGGTTGGGCTATACCATTCAGATGTTTGTAGTGGCAGTTAAAATCCCCACCAATTATGAGGTGAGTATCACCTGGGAGGGATTTTAAAAAAACATTCAAGGTTTCTAAGACCCGGGAGGTCCCTCCATACTGTACTGGACGGGAATAGATATTTATAAGTGCCAGTTTTTCTGAATTCTTAGTTGTCAAAAGAATTCAGATTATGTCGGGACAATGTGTATCAAGTCTCTTAACCTCTAAGCCAAGATGGGTTCCCACCAGATGCACAATCCCCCTAAGGCCTACCTTTAGGTCCCTTGGTGACTGGCTCATGGTAAGTTACAAAACCCACTCTGTGGACAGGGGTCAGAGACCAGGTCTCTTGTAGGAGGCAAATCCGGTGAGAGTCAACAAAATCCTCCCATTCAGATAGGACAAGTTTGGACGCAAGGTGACCAGCTTGTCTCCGGACTCAGCGGTTGCTCCCACTCGCCTCCTGCAGCTTCTGGTATTGTAGCGCTGCTCTCCTCCTCAAGCGCCTCGCACTGCTGCTGCCTGATTAACTATTTGTGCCGAGTAATCGTAGCACTGCTCTCCTCCTCAAGCGCCTCGCACTGCTGCTGCCTGATTAACTATTTGTGCCGAGTAATCGTAGCGCTGCTCTCCTCTTCAAGCGCCTCGCGCTGCTGCAGTTTTAGTGACTCTGCTAATTTAAACCCGGATTTGGTGCCTGTGTGCTCAGCAGTGCCCACGGGAGTACTTAATTGAAATCTAACATTTACAAGACGATTATTGTCTTCCTTGTGGCCAATATCGGCGTGTTAGCCTGTTTGTGTGTATTTCAAGCGATCGCCATTTGGTTGTGCCTTCAGCCCGTCCCTCCCCCCACGCTCCCGCCTCCCAGCCGCCCCGCCCACCCACTGGCTATCCTCACCGTCCGGTCCGACATTGCCCTGTGACCAGCTTGTCTCCGGACTCAGCGGTTGCTCCCACTCGCCTCCTGCAGCTTCTGGTATTGTAGCGCTGCTCTCCTCCTCAAGCGCCTCGCACTGCTGCTGCCTGATTAACTATTTGTGCCGAGTAATCGTAGCGCTGCTCTCCTCCTCAAGCGCCTCGCACTGCTGCTGCCTGATTAACTATTTGTGCCGAGTAATCGTAGCGCTGCTCTCCTCCTCAAGCGCCTCGCACTGCTGCTGCCTGATTAACTATTTGTGCCGAGTAATCGTAGCGCTGCTCTCCTCTTCAAGCGCCTCGCGCTGCTGCAGTTTTAGTGACTCTGCTAATTTAAACCCGGATTTGGTGCCTGTGTGCTCAGCAGTGCCCACGGGAGTATTTAATTGAAATCTAACATTTACAAGACGATTATTGTCTTCCTTGTGGCCAATGTCGGCGTGTTAGCCTGTTTGTGTGTATTTCAAGCGATCGCCATTTGGTTGTGCCTTCAGCCCGTCCCTCCCCCCACGCTCCCGCCTCCCAGCCGCCCTGCCCACGCTCCGCCCCCCCCACTCTCCATTTATGTTGGATGTCCACACGTGCAGCGTCCACGCGCTACGGCCGCGCCGAAGGTGCGCCAAAGGTAAGCCCGTCTACGCCCGTCCGCGCCTGGACCGCGCCCAGCGCCAGACCCCCTGGTCCCCGTAATGCCCAGCCCACTCGCATCACTTACGATGCCACCACCCTCCTAGCCCTTAACCCCGGCCGCTCCCCCAACTGCTTCCAAGCCGCTCCTGGACACACCCATGGACCCTTCTCTTGCAACACCTGCAAGTTCGACGGCACCAAGAACAACTCCTCACCCACTAATACCAACCAGATACCTGACACCAACCACCTACAATGCATCCTGCTCAACACCCGCTCGGTCCACAGGCACGCCATCGACCTCTGGAATCTACTAGACACCATCTCACCGGACGTCGCCTTCCTAACAGAAACATGGATGAATGCCTCTTCAGCCCCAGACATCACCATTGCCATCCCGGAAGGATACAAGATCATCCGCAAGGACCGCATCAAGCATACAGGAGGAGGCATCGCTATTGTCCATAAGAACTCCATCCGCATCTCAACCAGCTCAGATATCAACCTTGCCAGCGCCGAACACCTTCACTTCCAGATCCACACCGACCCCAAGACCACACTCAGAGGCACCCTCCTCTACCGACCTCCAGGACCCCGTGCACAATTCAGTGACAACATCACTGACTTTATCACCCCACACGCCCTCCCCTCCGAGGACTACATTCTATTGGGAGACCTCAATTTTCACCTGGAAATGAGCAATGACAGTAGCGCCACCACCCTTCTGGACAATCTCGCCGACCTCGGACTCAAACAACTTGTCTCTACGCCCACCCACATCGCAGGTCACACGCTCGACCCTATCTTCACCTCCAGCAAACATATCTCATTCAGTCACACCACAGCTCTTCACTGGACAGACCACAGCTGCGTTCACTTTACCTACAATAAGACCACAATCCACAACCAACCTCAACCCACCCTGCGAAGAAACTGGAACAAAATCACCAACGACCAGATCTCCTCATCGCTTCTACTAAACCCCCCCGCCCACTCCTCAAACCCTGACCAAGCAGCCATTAACCTCACCCAATGGCTATCCAACAGCACCGACATCCTAGCACCGTTGAAAAAACGCCAAAGCAAACTAGGCAGCAAAAACGCATCCTGGTTCAACGATGATCTTAAGAAATCGAAGAAACAATGTCGCTCCCTCGAAAAGGCCTGGAAAAAAGACCCAAACACCAGCACCAGGGACGCCTTCAAAAACGCCACCCGCATACACCACCAACTAATCCGGTCTGCCAAGAAAGCCGCATTCAAAGACCGTCTAGATAACAACGCCCACAACAGCAAGGAATTATTCAACATCGTCAAAAAATTTACCAACCCATCAGCCAACTCCAACGACATCACCCCCTCCCAAGCCCTCTGCGACTCCCTAGCTTCCTTCTTCCACAACAAAATCGCAGACATCCACAACAGCTTCGATAACCGACCCGGAGACCAACCCACCCAACCTCCTGCAGGACCTTCACCCCCCTTGAACATCCTTAACGACTGGAACCCAATCTCCACTGAGGACACCATCCGCCTGATGAACTCCATCCACTCAGGATCCCCAACTGACCCATGCCCTCACCACATCTTCAACAAAGCAGACTCCATCATAGCACCACACCTCCGAGATGTCATCAACTGCTCCCTCAACTCCGCCACCTTCCCGGAAAGCTGGAAACACGCAGAACTCAGCGCCCTTCTGAAAAAACCCACAGCTGACCCCACCGAACTCAAAAACTACCGCCCCATCTCGCTTCTTCCATTCCCGGCCAAAGTCATTGAGAAAGCTGTCAACAACCAGCTCGCCGCCTTCCTCGAAGCCAACAAATCCTCACAGTCCGGATTCCGAGCCAAACACAGCACTGAAACCGCCCTCATCGCAGCAACAGACGACATTCGAACTCTACTGGACAATGGAGACACAGTCGCCCTCATCCTCCTCGACCTCTCCGCTGCCTTCGACACAGTCTGTCATAGCACCCTTATACAGCGCCTCAGAGACGTAGGAATCCAAGGAAAAGCACTGGAATGGATCACCTCGTTCCTCACCGGAAGAACACAGAGAGTCCGCCTCCCACCATTCAAGTCAGAGGCCTCTGAAGTCATCTGCGGCGTGCCACAAGGATCGTCACTCAGCCCCACCCTCTTCAACGTATACATGAGCCCCCTTGCGGCCATCGCTCGCCAACACAATCTCAACATCATCTCCTACGCGGATGACACTCAACTGATCCTATCACTCACCAAAGACCCTAACACCGCCAAAACTAACTTACACGAAGGAATGAAAGAAGTAGCCGATTGGATGAAGCACAGCCGTCTGAAACTGAACTCAGACAAAACAGAAGTCCTCATCTTAGGTACCTTCCCCTCCGCCTGGGATGACTCTTGGTGGCCAGAAGCCCTTGGAAAAGCACCCATCCCGACGGACCACGCACGGAACCTGGGCGTCATCCTTGACTCCTCACTCTCGATGACCAGACAAGTCAACGCCGTTTCATCATCTTGCTTCAACATTCTTCGCATGCTCAAAAAAACATTTCGCTGGATCCCCACTGAAACTAGAAAAACGGTCACCCACGCACTGGTCACGAGCCGCCTGGACTACGGAAACACACTATACGCCGGTACCACCGCAAAACTCCAGAAAAAACTCCAACGCATCCAGAACGCTTCAGCCAGGCTCATACTAGACCTCCCGCGTAAAGAACACATCTCTGGTCACCTGAAAAACCTCCACTGGCTCCCCGTAAATAAGAGGATTACTTTCCGCCTCCTAACCCACGCACACAAAGCACTTTACGAACTTGGGCCCGAATGCCTCAACACAAGATTGTCCTTCTACACCCCCTCCCGTCAGCTGCGATCCTCCAACCAAGCCCTTGCCACTGTACCTCGCATCAACAAAACCACCATGGGAGGTAGATCCTTCTCCTACCTGGCAGCTAAAACCTGGAACTCACTTCCCACTCACCTTCGCCTCACTCAGAACCACCTAGCATTCAGAAAGCAACTTAAAACTTGGATATTCGACAAGTAATTCCCCACCCTTCCTCCAGCGCCTTGAGACCCTATGGGTATGTAGCGCGCTATATAAATCTCTTGACTTGACTTGACTTGACTATATTCCAAGAAAGCAATTTTAGACCTCCACTATAATTTTCCGAAGTGTTCCCTGCAATAACCTCAAGACCTAAGCTCTCTTGGACGCATGAATCATCCGCACAGAGAGGGAAATGGGGGTGAACTTCAGGGAAGAAGGTGACTGTACGGGATGTATTAGTCGAAGCCTTGGTATGTTCTAGGAAGGGACCCTCCGCTCTATTATCATCTGTGAATACTGCTACAGTATTGGGAGTCTCTACTTTCTCAGAACCTGAGGATTCATGGGCCATCCTCCCTGGGGCCCCTTCGGTAGGCGGGACCATCCGTCCAACTGGAGTAGCGACCTGCTTTATACCACATAAGGTCAGTCAATCTACTGAGTCCAGTTGGGCAAACCTATTATACAGGGGAATAGAAAAATGTTGACTCCCGTGATTGCTTGTTATATTCCTGCCAGGATGCCTCCTCCTTCCTCCCACCATTTCAAAGTTCCCTGGGATAGGCATGAGATCTGAGGGAATATAAAAATAACTTAAATCTCTAGCCTGAATGGCGGAGTATGGGTTTGATGAAACACCCCGGCAGGCATATTCGGCTGCCCTCGTTTCCTTAAAATTGATTGACAATACAGTCCCCTGTGGTATTTTTCTTTTTAGGTCCAAACCAATCCACCCGTCTTACAAACAAAATCTTAGACTGTGTGTCTGTAGGAAGTGGTCTATTGGCATTTAACCAGTACGTCATTTTGTTCCTCAGTTGCTCGTAAGTTTCTAACTGCCCTTGCTTGAGTGCTGGGACGCCGGTTAAAACGGCGACATACGGCGCGCACTCTGGGGGAAGGTCTAAATGATGGTATACACTTTCTAACCCCTTCCCATTCTGGTTTTCCCTGTAAACGGGGTCCATTGACTGGGACTGGGACTGGCCCTGGGGGTCACTAATGCCAGTACTTGAGTCACCCTGGTGCGTTGTGGTTGCCAAAATGGGTGGAGGAATTCTTCCCGGCCTCTCAGAAATGTGGTCAATTGCACCACGGCCCACACCAGCATTTAAAGTGACTTTTGGATCCACTGGTACTGCAGACACTACAGTTCCCCACCATTTCCCGCCCTTGCAACAACATTATCGTGCCCGCCAAATACTAGTCTACTCTTTGTGGCGCTTACAACAGAGGACAATGAAGACTCAAGTTCCACTAGCTTGTTTTCAATTGAGGTAAGTCTTAACAGGATGGGTTCCAACGATGATTTCATCAAATTGCTCAATTTGGACAAATAATCGTTCATCGTTACAGGTGCGCCACTGTCACTTCCATCGCGGATCTCAATATTTGGACCTTGGATAAGTCATGAATTATTCACGGCGCCAATGTCACTTCCATCACGGATCTCAATATTTGGACCTTGGATAGTTAATGAGTTATTCAAGGTGGGAGCCGTGCCAAAAGATGAGTTTTCGCCTGGTTTGCTTAGTTTAGGATTTGTAGGGTTCCTCCCCTTCTGCTGCACTCCCCCTCTCTTCCTTTTGGGGATTGCCCCTTGCACGTGATTCATCGATATAGTAGACTGGTTGTGGACCAGAGCTTCGCATACTACCGTGTTTTTGGAAGTAGGTTGCAATACTTCTTTACTGGTCATCACCTTTTCCTTTACTTGAAAGACCTTTAATTGGGGACTTGTGCTCGGCAACTGTAGCAATTATGGGGTAGGAGATTGTAGAACTCTTGTTGGTGAGGAGATATTCATAATCTGACCCAGAGACGACCTGTTTGTAAATATTGGGTCCATAGAGAGTCTTCGCTCCGTAATTTCAATCTCATGGGCTAAAACAGATAAAGCCCTCGTAATAAATTGTTCCTGCAACGGATCTTTCTCCAACCGCCCTCCTACTCCGCCCCTCCCGTGTGGTCATGGCTTATCCTAGTAGTGTTACTTGGTGCTTTTGCCCCACTGAAGTTTAAAGGTAAACCCACTTACTAGGATCTTGAGTGGCTCTGATTCCCGTTTGTTGGAGCCAAGAGATGTGGCCCAGACCAGCCTCTCGCGGGCTAAAAAGGGCCCGCCTTGGCCCGGGCTTAGCCCGGCGCCCGCCCGCGCGTGGTAGTAGGAGCTGGCTGTTTAAGTCCCCACCGCTAGAAGGGGGAGGGGCCGGCAGCCCGGTCGTGGCCCCCGCTGGCAGCTGGGAGGTGTAGGCGGGCTGTGTCCCGTGCGCTGGCTCTCCTCTCAGTCCTCACAGTCGAAAAGCCCACCGGTGATGCATCTGGGCCACAATCTCTGCACAAAGTTTCTTATTCCAGCCTCCGCAGTGACTATGCAGCAGTGACCTGGCGCCCCTTCAGCAGTGGTTTCCTCTGGGCCCCAACGCAGATAGATGTCGCAGTCAGCTGGTAACCACCTAGGTCCTGTCCTCAAGTGTTGTGCCACTGCTTGTGCCCAACGATGTGGTGATCCATGCAATACAGGGCGCAAAGGCTGTGGAATCACTCGTGTTGACTAGCCAGTATGGCCCTCTCAGCTTCAGGCAAGATGACGGCTCTGCCCGCCCACCAAGCTGTGCCTCTGCCCTTAGAGCTCAAATAGGCCGGTCTTCCCCCCCAGACCTTTCTGGCACTTTCATTCACTTTCTTCCCCGTTCCGCTTCTACCGTCTTTTATGCTTTATTTATAGTGGCTATAGCCGCTCCGTCTATGTTGAGAGAGTAGGGGGAGCAGGCCGGGCGACGAGCTCCTCGCTGTCACGTGTGTAAAACACCGAGTGCACAGTGCACCTCGGTCGTAGTCCCCGACTACCGCTACCTGCAGCAGCACTTCTATTTTTGCCAGCACTCCTTACTTCCAACGTCCCATGTCCCGTTCCCGGATCAGAGGGGGCCGGGCCGTCCTCTTTCGCGATGCCGCACGCACTGCAACGTCGCTCTGCTCTGATATGGGCTGGGGCATGGGCTATTGTGACCACAGGAAGGACATATGCATCTGGTAACATACATCTCTGCTTTCCTGACTTGTCAATCTAACATCCCTCATTGTTCAATTGTGCTGTGCCCTCTTGCCATATTGCTAATTCTTCTATTGTGGCCTCACTTTTTATCTCCTTCACATTCACAAGTGTATTCTCAAACATAGCACCTTCCGGCACCCACCTGGTGGGACCTGCCACAAACATTCTCTTCATTTTAGTCCGTGCCGTTTCCTTAGCTGTCTGATCAGTAAAATTGTTCCCTCTACCTACATCACCAGTGATCTTTCTATGGGCACTACACTTCACTTTTGCCAACTTCTTAGGGAGTGTAAAAGCAGACAGAAGTCTCAGTATAAGGTGACCGTGCTGGATTCTGGCACCATGGGAAGTAAAGAACCGTCTCTCAGCCCAGAATCGCCCAAAATTATGCGCAACCCCGAAGGCATACTGTCTGTCAGTATAAATATTGACAACCAGTCTCTCGCTCAATATACAAGCTTGAACAAGGGCGGCTAACTCAGCTGCTTGGGCAGATGATAAGGGACTTGTGATGTCTCTACAACTGTACGCAATGTGGTGATGGCATAAGCAGCAGTTGTAATGCCATCTGGCAATTTGAAACAAGAGCCATTGATATATATTTCCCCTTGTGGATCAGCTAAGGAAACATCAGTCAAGTCTACCCGTCCTTTTGTCTCTTCTTCCGTCCGGAAGATACAATCAAGTTTCTAATTTTCATCATTTTCAGAAGGGAGGGGTAGTAATGTGGCTGGGTTCAGAGTGGCAAATCGTTTGATCGTAATATGCTTGGCAAAGAGTGTCAATTCATAACCTGTAGTACGAGCACTGGTGAGGTGCTGTGTCTTGGTCTTATTCAAAAGTGTTTCCACAGCATGGGGTACCTTGACTGTGAGGTCAGTATCAAGGATGAGTCCAACTGATTGTTTTATCGAGATGGCCACAGCCATGACCGCTCTTGGACAGCTCCGAAGGGCTCTTGCGACAGGGTTAAGAACAGCAGAGAAATAAGCACATGGCTGTTGCTTATCTCCAAACTTTTGTGTTAAAACAGAAAGAGCACAACCAGCCTTCTTATGGACATATAATACAAATGGCTTGCTGTAGTTAGGCGTGGTAAGAACTGGAGCCGAACAAAGCGCGCTTTTTAATTGCTCAAAAGACTTCTGACATTCAAGTCAAGTCAAGTCAAATGCTCTTGTAGAGCGCACTTTTCACCGTGAAGTCTCAAGGCGTTCAGCAGCGAAGAACACACAAACCGAGACAAAGTCATAGTCCTGATACAGCACTGGTTATTTTGGGAAAAGCCAGGTTTTAAAATTTTTACGAAAAGATGAGTGATTGGTAATTGCCAGTAGATGAGGGGGTAGTTTGATTCAAAGTTGAGGGGCAACAAAAGAAAAGGACCGACATCCGTTGCGTGACGTGCGTAGACGTGGCTGAACTAAATGAGATTTAGAACTGGATCTTAATGATCTTATAGGTAAGTACCAGACCAGTTTTTTCGCGAGATAATTGGGACCAGCACTATGGAGTAGCTTGTGAGTCAGACTCAGCACTTTAAATTGGCTTCTTTGGCAAATAAGGAGCCAATGCAGTTTCTTGAGATTGGGAGCGGAGGCTGATCGGGGGGGGGATCTAGAACCAGTCTAGCCGCAGCATTCTGCAGAGTTTGCAGCTTAGAGAGTAAATTCTCATTAAGTGTTGCAAACAGTGCATTGCCATAATCCAAGTGGCATGACTAGACCCTGCACCAGTGGCTTTCTGGCTTCTAAGGGTAACCACTTGAAGATTTTTTGTAGCTTATGCATAGTCCCATAGCAAACGCCTGATACTTGATTAATATGAGTCTTCATGGAGAGAGAGCAGTCAATGGTAATTCCTAGGTCACGTACTGCCTCCCTGGGAGCGGGGCATGGTCCCAATTCTGGGGGGCACCAGTCCTGTGACCAGAATTCTTTAACCTTACTAAACAAGATGATCTCCGTTTTACTACAATTCAGTTGGAGCTTGTTATTGCACATCCAGTTACTGATGTCAGTCATGCATTTTTTGAACCTGAAGCAGGTTTCAGCATAATCAGAATTGCATGTGACGAGCAACTGAGTGTCGTCCGCATACGATACTGTCATGAAACCGTGGGATTTTATCATGTTTGCCAACGGTGTAAGGTACAGATTAAATAGCATGGGGCTGAGGAGTGACCCCTGGGGGACTCCCACGATGAGAGGTCGATTGCTAGATACTAAAGTGTCGACCTTAATAGAGGTGAGGTGGTCCGCTAGGTAGTTTTTAAACTAGGAAAGGGCCTTTCCTCTGATACCTATCTCCCACAACCGATGTTTCAAAATGCTGTGGGAGATGGTATCAAATGCCGCAGATAAATCAAGTAAGATAAGAATTGGGAATCACCTCGGTCTAGCGTTAGTCTGATGTTATTAACAATCTCCATAACAGCTGTCTCGGTGCCATGAGCAACGCGGAACCCTGACTGTGAGGAGTCCAGGAACCCGTGTAATTCAATGTAAGTAGTAAGACGCTTATTCACCAGATATTTTAGTACCTTACCAAAGTAGGGAAGTAATGAAATAGGGCGATAGTTTGCCGGGAGAGTAGGATCACTAGAAGGCTTTTTTTAAATGGGTTTAACCTGGGCATGCTTCCAACTGCTGGGAATGGTCGCTTGCTCAAAGGAGGTATTAAAAATAGTAGTGAGAGAGCTTGCCAATAGCGGAATCATCTCCGTGTAATTGCGAGGGGAAAAAAGGTCGGGAGGGCAGCCAGATTTAATTTTTCTAAGACCTTCCAAAACTTCAGTTGTGGTTGTGGGGTCAAATTCTATGAGATACGGTGTCCCAATGGCTTCAGTGATGGGGACATTGTGGGCTAGATCATTACCATATTGTAATAGACCTTGACTAGTTTCCGGGAAGGCGGAATACATTGATTTAATTTTATTATTGAAGTAAGAGGACAGAGAGTCAACCCATTCCTGAGTAGGGATAAACACAGATTGTTCATCCGGGGGGAATTAAATTCATTTAATGTTTTATAAAGTTCTTTGCTTGAATGTGCCGCTTTGTTTATCCTTTGAGTTAGATAGTTTTTTTTTGCCGATTTGATGTTTTTTACATGAGTTAAGTGTACCTGTTTATAATTCTCACGATTCTCGAGTGTTTTAGTTTTTCTCCACAGGCGTTCTGCTATTCTACTGGTCTGCTTATCTTTTTTCAGGGCGGCAGTAAACCAGGAAGAAGCAATAGTTTTTACAGTGACACTAGTTATGGGTATAATCTTGTCCAGTGTTTTCACAACGGAAGTTTCTAACTGATTTAGCATTTGTTCGACATTATTAGTTTGCTCTGTAAGAGGTTTAAAATGAGTTACAGAAGCCTCTGGGGTCATTTTACGCCATGGCTGAATTAAAGCTGTTTTTTTGTTTCTAAGATTTTTCACAATAAGTTTGGGAAAACTGAATTTTAGAAGAAAATGATCCGTCCAGATCATAGGAAGCGGAGCTTCATTAATTCTGTTAGGCAAATTGGTAAAGATTAAATCAAGGGTGTGGCCGGCCCGGTGCGTTGGTCCAGTTACCCTTTGAGGTAAACCTAGCGTTTCCATAGTGGTGATCAGATGGCTGGTGTCCGGGTCTGAGGATAGTTCTGCATGATAATTAAAATCTTCCAATAAAATACAATTATCGGTTGCTAACACATGCAAAGCTATAGTTTCTAAAAGATAATTAACAAATTTGGCTTTTGAGCCTGGAGGTCCATATACCAAGGCTACTCTCCCAGATGTAACATTATTGAGCCTAACATTGATGATCATAATTTCCATCATAGGGTTAGAGAGAGACTCTAGCTTTGGAATCTCAATGGGGCTTTTGCTGCTGCTGCAAAACCTCCTCCTCGATTACCTTCCCTATTCAACCTAATCAGGTGATATTCCTGAGGGAAGGCAATAGTTATGTCTGGTAAGGCTTGGCTGTGGAGCCATGTTTCCATGTATAGTGTCTGGGTGGGCACACATGACACAGACTCAGTGGGGACGTTTGCACCTTCTTTATTCTTGCGTCTGCCCTCTTCCCACTTCATATCCCAACTGCCTAGCCTGTCCATCGACTCCTCCCTTTCCGGCCGCCTCTGTCTTGCTTCCCGCGCAGGTCCTGGTGCCCCTGCCTTCACGTCATCAGATCTCCCCCCTCTGTAAAGAAAGAAAAAAAACACACAACAGTACATCAGCTCCTCTTCTTTCACATCACTGGACATCTCACTTACAGTTCTTCAATGAGGCGTGGCGGTTTTCTAATGGTCCGTCTGGGATGCAACTGAATGTCAGGGTTATCGGGCTCTCATCCATCAGGGGCCAGCAGTGACGATTGACCACTACCGGATGGTGCCTCAACTCTTATATCCTTAGAGACTGGTTCAGCCACTAGTCCTCTGACACTGGGACTACACTTCCTGAAGTGCGTCACGTTTCTGGTGACTCTCCTCCCATTTGTTTCGGCAGTGATCATAGTTCCTTTCTGCTTGGTGACCCTCAACGGAGTCTCATGATAGCTGCAGTCAGTCTTTCTCTGCTGGTCTTGCCGCACCAGCACCCAGTCCTCCTCCCGGATCGAGACAGGGGTGGCTTTTCTGCGGTCGTCTGCGTAGCTCTTCATCTTTTCTTTCTTTATTCTGTCCACTGCGGCAATCTCTTCATGATCAGAGTCAGGATACATAGCACCCTCGGGTGAGTTCATCATGGGCAATCTAGTACGCACCGGCCTGCCCAGCATGAGGGTGGCCGGACACTTGCCTGTGGTGGATTGAGGTGTATTTCGATAGGCTCGTAACACTTCGTTGAGCGCTGTTTGTGTATTTTTCCGGGTGAGCTCCGCTTGTTGAATGTTTTTTTTGACTGTGGGCATAAATCGTTCCATCATTCCGTTGGCTTGTGGCCAGAGTGGCGTGATTTTGCGATGTTTAAAATTTAGGTATCGCGCAAAATCAGCAAAGTCCTGACTGTTAAATTGAGGTCCATTGTCAGATGTTACCACCTGGGGAATGCCCCATGTGGCTCATGAACCAGTATGGTGCTGTATGCCTTGGTGGACGTGATGAGTTGTATAATCGGGAATCGAGAAAACTCATCCATAATAACTAGGGCGTATTGTCCAGATTTGAACGGCCCACAGAAGTCAACTGCAACTTGTTGCCAAACGCCATCCGGCAATGGAGATGTTTGCAGTGGTGCAGGAGGATCTGGACGGCTCACCAGTTGGCATTGCGGGCAGTCCTTCAGTGTTAGCTCAACCATTGGGTCCAACGTCGGAAACCAGACCCGCTCTCTCAGTGCCCCTTTTGTAGCTAAAATGCCTCGGTGAACTTCATGGGCCAGATTGATGACTCCTTGCCACAGTTGTTTAGGAATTACTATTCGACTGTCTCGCAGAACTAGACCATTGGCGGCGATCGACAATCCGTCGTGGACGTGCTTCAACGCAGACATCTCTTGGGTGTCAATCTGGGCACCTTGTCTTCTATGTGTCTCCAGCTGTTGGTTTGTATTCAACGTTTGACTTCTTGCAGAGTGGCATCTTCTTGAGTGGCATCACAGATCGCTTCAAGCGGGACAGCAGGTGGCCTGGCCTGAGCCACCACGAAATCTGTGTGCTCCTCCGCTATCGATTGCTTGGAATTACTTGGCAGGTTTGGGTGCCTTGACATGTAGTCAGCAGGATTTGCCGCCTTCCCCGACTTATGCACGATGGTGTAAGTGTCATCGACTTTATATAGTATGTCCACGAGTTTTAGTCGTTCCGCCGTAGGCAGACTTAGGAGGCAGTCAGCTTCAGGCCCACGATGACGTGGATGTAAGCTTGGATGGTGCGATTTTGATAGGTCAGGTCCGTTGGAAACTTCCCAAGACAGGGGAGTGGCTTCTTGGACATCCATGTGTATACTCGCATATGGGCATTGCTCAGCTGGGGTGGTGTCTTCATCCTTTGATATTCAGTCACGGGTATGTGATCGAGAGAGGCTCCACTATCCAGTACGAACTTGGCACAGTGAGAACCAATTTTGATGTCAAGCCACGGGTATTCCTTTAAGCTGTGAGGATCCGCCACCAGGCATCTGTATTCGTCGCTGTCCTGCGAGATGGGTGACAGCGATCTGGACTCTCTAGACGAGGAACGCCGAGATTGGTAGGTCCGGCGGGAGTGACAGCTGGAGTGTGACGACCCAGTAGATGAATCTCGGCGATCTTGCACCGCTTTAGCATGATGGCGACTGCTTGAGGGACGAAACTGTCTGATGTGTTCTTGTTGATCACCTTTCCGGGGAGTTCCACACACACTTTCAAAATGATTGTCCCTTCCACACTTCCGGCACCTCTGACCTAGTGCCGGGCACGTGTCCATATGAGGGAAGTCATATCCGCACCTGTGGCATTTGAGTTGGCGCTCCAAACTCTTCTTAGTGCGGCTTGAGCTTCTGCGTCGATGACTTGAGGGATGGTGCTGCATTTTGGACCTGGAGGAATGAGTTTGCGCTGGGGAATGTCTACGTGTATGTCGAGACTGAAGTCTGAAAGCATGCTCGCGTTTCTCACTTTGCCCGGCTTCCATTTTCTTCGCATGCTCCTCAGCCTGATCGTGCAGTCGCATTATTTCCTCAATTTCGTCTAGTGAATAGCTCTTTTTTAGTAGCCTCCGTCGCAGTGATTCTGATAAGCAGCCATCAATGATTCTCAATCTAAGCGCATCCTCGGTGGAGAAGGATTCAAATTCGCAGTATCGTGCTAACCGTCCCAGACGTGTAATAAACACACTCATAGGTTCCTTTTTCTCTTGAGATGTGAGGTTGAACGTGTACTGCTCATAGTCAACTTTTTTTTGTGTAGAAATTTCCGGTTAAGCGCCTCGCAGACATCAGAGTACGAGGACGCAGCCACCGCTGGCAACTCTTTTATGATCTGACTAACTTCTTTGCCTACTAGATTCCGTAGAGTGATTAATTGCTGTTCTTCATCGGTCGCGTGGGACCCCTTCATGAAGTCCGTGAAATCCGCCAGCCATTCTCGCCACCGGAGACCCATACCCCCACCAGATTCAAGAGTGAGTGGTTCTGGGGGGCACAGGAACGAGACTCCTAGCACACCCATGGGACCGAGGCTGGCGGTCGCCTGACGTTGGCGCGACGATGGAGATCCTGACATCTTGCAGCTGTGAGACCCTTTTCGGCCGATCACACTGCGAAGGCTCCTCTTCTACAGCTACTTCAGCTCCGTCTCCACAGGCAGCTGAACCGTCTGCTTCCCAGGTTTGGCAGAAGAATATAGTTCCACTATGCACTCAACATTATGTATCCACAGACTTCTGGTACCTTCACACCGGCATCCGCCACTTCTGCTCACGATTTTATATTTGCCAGTTGAGTTTGTCAAGGCTTGTTGACTTTTGTTTTAGCACTCTGCCTGACTTCAAAATGGCCGCCAAGTATCCCTGGCAGGGGATTGGACGAGGCGCCTGACCTCAAGATGGCCGCCGCGAGAGTCTCACTCTTCCCGAGACTAGGATCCTGAACTGCATGCACGAGGAGCACTTCTCCTCCCAGATCCACAGCAATGCACGAGGAGCACTTCTCCTCCCGGATCCACAGCAATGCACGAGGAGCACTTCTCCTCCCGGATCCACAGCAATACCGGCAGACACTCACCCGACCCCAAAAGCAGTTCCGCGGGCACAACAAGTGAGAGAGGTGCTTGCAGGCCGCCTCAAGCGCACTGTTCAGCTGGGGTGGGCTCCCAGCATGCAGGCAATGAAGTGTTCGGCTCACGACCTCCCGCAGCGCGACTGGAGTGGGCTCCCATCGTGCGTAGTCGCTAGCGCAGCGGCACAGCAGTAGGGCAGACAGGCGTTCAAACACTCTGGACGCACCACCATTTTCAGGCACCAGACGCCCGTGACAGCAACACCAACCATTGCTATGCAGCTCCGCACCACCGCAGGTCCCGTGGCCACCCTCGTCGCCAGCTGTAGTGTCTGGGTGGACACACACGACACGGACTCAGTGGGGACGTTTGCACCTTCTTTATTCTTGCGTCTGCCCTCTTCCCACTTCATATCCCAACTGCCTAGCGTGTCCCTCGACTTCTCCCTTTCCGCCCGCCTCTGTCTTGCTTCCCGCGCAGGTCCTGGTGCCCCTGCCTTCACGTCATCACATCGTGAAAAAGCAAATATCAGGGTTTTCAGTCTCTAAGAGGCTCTACAGCTCAAGTGCGTGTTTAGGAATGGACCTCGTATTAGGATATAGAGCAGAAAGTGGTTTACCTTCCATTTTAGAAAAATAAAGGAGGCCCCCTTAGGCAACATTTACGGGACCAGGGGAAGTGAAGCTAAAAGAATCTTAAGAGTCCCTGTCGTGTGTATCCAATGGACACCTACTTAAGTCCAGAAGTAATCTATACTTTCAGACTTAGAGTAGTAGATAACTCTGTTCCTAAGGGTAACCAACCAACCACCAAGCTTATGTGCACACCATAATACAAGACAAGATAAAAAAATATTTTTTTCCCCCGAGGTCTCGCGTGTTTGATATCTTAATATGCAATTTATCACACTATGCACAAAAACACAAGATATGCAAGTACGTAGCAATTGTCTGCCATGTATACATTTTCTAAAAAATAATTAAGAGATTATGGAAATTATAATAAAAGCATATACATTTATTCGGTTTCACAAAATTAATCATACACTGTTTGCAAATGCATACATATATCAATTACCGAATACACAGTTTTACAAAATGTAAAAAAAAACATATTATACAATCATGTTTAAAATTGTTCAAGAGAACAAGTGTCGTCGACGCGGCGTTTCGGTGAAATTAATGAGCACCTTCTTCAGGACTGTTACTCTGTTCAAAGAGACACACAATTACTATACATTTTTTTAAAAACAGACACAATTTCCTACAATGCATATCTACCTTTTAAGGATTTTAGCATAATACTAATACATTTTTTGCGATCATTTCATTAATCTATAGTAGGCATAGAGGTTAATCTACATTTATTTCCTTTATTCAGCGCATTTAGCGACAGTACATTCCAATTCCTATAATTACACAAACTGGTTGGTGGAGGTTCCCTGATCTTTTAGTAACCAGGGCTAGTGATACCCAGGTATAAAGAGACAAGGTAACAAAAATCTCAACCTGATTCTGTTATGTCTCTTACCTTAAATTTTTAGGATTTTAAATCTGCTCAGATATATTACACAGTGTCACGTCCTCATATGGCGTTAGCGTACTGGCATCAATCTTTCTGCCTGCTATTGACTGTTCGATTTCTGTGTTGGTAATATATGAAAGTAGGTATTAGTACTACTTTTAGTCATGAGCCTACAATTTAGAGAACTCTTCCTTAGTAAACAAATACACCTAGAATACCTGTGTTAGTTTGATTCATTCATATATGTTGACTGGGAGGAGCCACCGATCTTAATTCCGGTATAGGAAATCTATAGGGAACATATACATTTCATTCAGTATACTGTTTAGTTCTTAAGCAAGGATCAAAAAGAACCCAGTGGGGGCAATCACTCACCGCCTATATTTTTGTATGACTAGAATCGCTGTAGCCGGATCTTTATTCTGATAATCTCTCGGCACCATTAAACACTGGGATGACCTCAGGTTTACATGCAATCTATAAAAGAGAAATATGTATGGTCTATAACATCATACTGCCGACCACTTCCAATGTCTATGAGTTACATTAAAGTTTGTCTGGCTAACCCTTTTTTTTTTGTTTTATTTAAAAGTTATCTGTATGTTGCAACAACATTTTCTATAGTTATGTCTCTACAGTGTGCTAGTTATTTACACCAGTTATACGTGCAGTTTCTCATAGTGATTCGGCTAAATTTATTATTTATATCCCGGTCTATCTGCCTTGCCGACTTTAGGACATGGCCAGGGAACTCAAATTGCGCCTCTCTGTATCAGACAAGGTCTAGAACGCTTGTCTTATTGGGTAAAAAACAGCTGCGTGTACGCAGGAAGATGGCTACAGTATTTTCTTTACTTAATAATGCGCCTCCTACGACAATCAGGATATGCCCTGCCCTTACCTAGTTACGGGTTGTCGGTCTCCCTGCTCCTCCTCAATCAGCGTTCTTCCTTTTTCATCACGATTGAAACAGAGACCTGCCCCGAATGTTGTTTAAATAAGAACTTGGACCTGATTGGATATTTAAAGTGCAATGCTTATTGGTCTTTTTTAGTCACATGCGTCTTAACCCAAATATTCTTTCATTAAGCGCGCTACCCCAATTGGATATCCAAAGCGCGGTACTCATTGGTTCTTTTTGGTCACAAGTGACCTCGTATTTACTTTTATGTTCGTTTCAATTATTTCCTTTTTTTTAAAACTGTTCTAATCTCAAGCTACGTTTTTTCAGTAAAATACAACTTTACTCATGAATTTATTTCAAGAGGACACAGGCACTAATCTAAGTACAAGACCAATTCATTAATAAATGTCTGGCCGATTGATTAAATAAAACATTAACGGTTTAGTTTTTTAAGAACAAATGTGATTTATTTATCAATAGGTTTGATGAAACAGATGGCTTGATCATACACCCACAAATTTAATTTAATTTAAATTAGTATTTATGCACGGGGACCAAGACTGGAATTAATCAAGGTGATATCGATCCGAATATAAATAAAAGAAATGTCTTCTAACAGAAAACACACAGCTTCAGTTAATCCCATAAATGAGTCTGTGTGTTCTTAAGTCTCAAGTTAAGTGTTCTTTTCTCACTTTATTATTCGTTCCCAGTCTTCCCTATTATTGAGACCCTGTCTGACACTATTGCATCTAGACATGTAGTACTGTTCACGCTTCTTCCGTTTTTGAATGATGTCTCCTCCACGGGCACTAATGGTGATTGTTTCCAGACAGCACCATCTAAAGTCATTGATGGTATGGTTAGCAGTCTTCCAGTGATCTGCCAATGGGGCTCCCCTCTTACCATTTCTGAGTGCCGATTTGTGTTCATTCATCCGTATTCGGACCTCACGGGATGTCTCACCTATATACGTGAGGTCACACGGACATTTGATCATATAAATTACATTCTTAGTCCGGCAGTTCATAAAGCTGTTGATTTTTAGATCTCCTGTCTGATTTTTAATTATACTGCCTCCAATTATATCCTTGCTATTTGTACAGCCTGCACATGGGAAGGTACCAGTTGGCAGGGGTAATCTGTCAATGCACGGCTGACTTGAGATTCTAGTATCTCTATATGTGTGAACTAAACTGTTACGTATGGTCCGATTCCTTCTGAATGAAAACATTGGCTTTGGTAGATTATTTTGTTTTTTATCTGTTACCAGGTGCCAGTTTCTGTTGATGATGTTTTTGAGTCTATTACTGACCGGGTTGTAGTTGGTGACAAAGATGATAGGGAGGGAAAGCTCTTTAGTATTTGATTTAGAGGTAAGTAAGCTTTCACGGTCATAGTACCTGGCCCGCTTGGATGCATGTCGTACCATTCTTCTTGGGTATCCCCTATCATTGAATTTTTGTTTGAGGGCTGTGGCATGTTTGTCAAAGTCATTGATGGTTGTGCAATTCCGTTTAAGCCGCAAGAATTGCCCAAAAGGGATGTTATTTTTTTGACAAGGGGCATGGTTGCTTTTGAAGTGAAGCATAGTATTCTTATCCGTTGGTTTTGTGTAGAGCTCCACATTGAGACATCCATTCGTATGTTTAATGATAATGTCAAGGAACTCACAGCTATGTCTATTGGTATGTGAAGTAAATTTTAAATTTAAATCGCCTTTGTTCAACCAATCAATGAATTCAACCAACATGTCTTCAGGTCCTGTCCAAATAAAAAAGACATCGTCGATAAAACGACACCATTCTGTGATATTTTCATAGAACGGTGCAATTGAGTTGAAGATGTGTTTTTCTTCAAATTGTGAAACATAGAGGCAGGCCAGACTGGGGGCACAAGTGGCCCCCATGCTGGTCCCCTTCACTTGTTTATAAAGATCTTTCCCAAATAAGAACAAGTTATTTCTTGAAACCAAAGAGACACAATCCACGACAAACACTTCATGGGCTGACAAATCTCTACCGTCTGGCTTGAACAATGTTTCTACCATACTTATAGTGGCTTCTTGGGGTATATTAGTATATAAAGCCTCTATATCTAGTGTGACTAAGATTTGGTCTTCAGGATTAAAATTGAGGCATTCTATTTTCTGAATGATCGCTGTGGTGTCCTTTATATATGCTTTTTGGGCAATCACCAGCGGCTGAAGAAATAGATCTGCGTATTTGCTAAGTGGTTCGGTTACTGAACCGATACTAGATACGATGGGCCTCATGGGTGGGTTGCGTATATCTGTATGGACTTTAGGAAGTCCATAAAGAGCTGCAGTTGTTGGATTCTCATTTCTGAGGAAGGCAAATTCCTCATCACAAATGACCTCATCCTCTCTTGCTTCAAGAAGTAACCTTTTGATGGTCTCTTTTAGTTTATCAAGTTCATTGGTATTAGATAAAGTATACTGATTTTTATTGTTTAAAAGAGAATACATCCTATTATTATAGTCAATAGTGTCCATCACAACGCTGTTTACCTAAGTTTTGGAATATCCACTCTGTATACGCCTCCTGGTGACTTGTAAAAAACTGTTGTGTTGTAAAAAACTGCCGCGTTGTGCGCCAGCGCGCTGAGGATAATCTTGAAAAAGAAGAAGAATAGAGGAAGAAGAACCAGGTACAACGAATTAGCGTGATGGCTATCTTATAAAATACACTCGACAGAGGACGTTTGGTAGACACGTTAACCCAAGATTGAAGTGTTGAATCACTACACGCTTCCTGGGGCCACGAAATGAAGTACTAAGGTGTACATCTTCTTATGTTGGAAAATCAAGATACAAGAATTCTAGACTACTGAAGAGAGTCCTGGTTTAACCATCGTACCAGTATATACAACAGGAATTCTTTTAAGATTAAATTGATTGATCCATCCAGTGTGGGAATTATAACCACCTCGACTTCGAGAAGGGATCATCACAAAGATCCCTGTTTGCCCCGTACATTATGTCCTGAAGAAGACTCGCATGGCCCAGGCATAACTAACCGCAAGGACGCAAGACGAGTCGAAACGTCGACACTTTACTAAAACCTGGACCACTATATTTTCTCTCTCCACGGTTATGTGCAGATATTAATGACATATAATTTGGTCTTAAGTCAAGAAAGAGAGAGTACGGATTAATTAATTGAGTGGCTAGGTTGTGCAGATCGGTGATGTGTAGGCCTGATACTGTTAGAAATTATTGGAATTGTATTTCACCCCTTTTTTTTTTGATTTCTTCTTTTCTTTCTTCTTTAATCACTTTCGCAATTTCTTGGCACCCTCTGCTATGCTGCACGTTCTATACGGGGCAATGTATATATTTTTGTATTGATTTGCAAATTGAAGTTTGAATTTTATATTCTTGATTGAAATTGATACAATAGATTAAAAATGTTGTACTGTTTCTGAAATGGATGCTGTTGCCTTATTCATGTGTTTATCATTAATTGAGTGGAGCGGATTAATGGGTACATGCTCCTTACTTGTGAATCATGATTGATCAATTCAATTTGGTTGGAAATATAGAGGTCTCGGGCCATTGTTGTTTAATATTGATGTGATACCCAGGTCCAGTACCTTATGGGTTACCCCATTTCTTTAATGTTTGCACAGGGTGGTCACTCCTTGACCACAAGGGAGATTCTTCAGTCTTCCACGTCGAGTGGGATGTCGAAGGGTCCAGAGTTTCGTTTCATAAGTTTCAGTCAGGATAATCTGATGTGCATCTGCACAGCTCCTACCTTTATTCCAAATCAAGGGGCTGGATTACCTGCTAGGTCCTTCCTATGAGTGGGACCCAGGAAGGGGGTGGTTACACCCCTTTCCCTTTGTCCAGTTTCGCCCCAGAGCTGGGGCTGGAGTGCCCCAGAACCGGTTTGACTGGATTTCGCATGGGACACCTTGTGTGCCCCAGGCAGTGTCTAGTTTCTTTCAACCCTCCCTGCTCCAATCCACTATCTCCTGTCTGGGGTGGTGTAACACCTCCCTGTGACAGGAAACCCTTTGTCCAGGCCTCCCCAGCCAAGTTCCGGTCAGCAGCAGGAGGTCAGACTTGTGTCGGGGCAGCAGCATCCATTTTGTGATGCTGAGGCTCTGGTTAGGATTACCCGCGTTTTAAGTAAAGTAACATGTCTTCTGCCTCTAGAAGGGTGGAATGCTACCCCCGTCGCCAGAACTGGCGAGGGGGTAGTATTCCAAAGTGTATGACACCAAACACGACATGTTTTGATAAAGCCAACCCAAAGTTAGCATTAACCGCGAGGATTATAATGCACTTAAGAGTATATGGTAGGGCAGTATCACTGGAACAGCAGTAAGGAAATGGTTTTGAACACTGCAGACAGGCTCAGCTCATGCTAGAGCACCATCTCACATAAAACCAAGCACTCTGCCTCCAGGATTGTAAAGGCCTGCTATAGTAGTGACTTATAGGTGCATATGTGTCCAGATATAGGTTTAGACATAGGTATACTACATCTAAGCAAGGGGTGATTACACGACCTTGCCCCAGCTGAGTGATCAGCCAGTTGTGTCAATTTGGATGGCCAGCCAGGGGTGGAAAAAGATATGCTGCAGCCCCTGGTAGGCCTTGGATGCACCTATGCCCTGAGCACCTATAGTGCACTGTACAGGGGCTGATAAGGTGACCCAATCCAATTTAGTTATGCACCTAGGGTACATGGAGTCCATTTTAAAGAGAGAGCAGATAGCCTGGGGCCCTGATTAGCAGGATCCCAGGCCAACTAAGTCGAAAACCAGCTAAACATAAGGCAAAAAATCTGGGGTAACCATATTCACGTATCCACCTTCCTACATAGCCCCCCGCCCAAACGAAAGAAGATAAGGCTATCCTTGACCAGGTAAGCCTATATTGCCTAAGTGGCCATATAAGGAAGTACCTGCCCTAGCATGGTTACCCCCTGTTTCATGGTCCACTAAGCAATCCCTCACCCTAGGGGTATCAGAGGGTCTCCACCATAGGGAATCACTACCTGTGGTGTGTTTTGGCAAAGTAAAAGGCTGGTGTTGAGATGGAGTACTGAAGTGAGGCTCCACTAATGTAGGGCTCAGCTTCCTCCAATCATCTTCCATCATGTGTGCCTTTCTTTCCTTGACTGAGTTGCACTGTGCTCTCAGGGTCAACCTCTGGCTGCCTACAGCTGGAGGCTGGGTCCCTTCTGTTGGCTTACTGGAGGGACAGGTCAGGTTTGGGGCCTTGGGGTCCCAGGTTTGGCTGTGCCCAACAGTGTCCATTTGGGGGAGGTCCCTAACTAGTTGTAAGGGGGATCCCTCAGGAATTTTTTAAGTTTTTACCTTGCTAGGGATGCTAGCTTTGGTGCTCCTAATCTGCGGATGGGAGTGTTTTATTTGACAGGGGGCCCATTGGGGCTCACTGACCTCCTTGACCTCTGCAGCCCTGGGCTGACTGAGGCAGGGTAGAGAGGGGCAGGTTACCTGCTCCAGACTGGGTCCCACCTTGGAAGGGTCCACTGACATCAGAGGTTCTGCCTGGCTAGGCCTGACTACCTCTGGGGCAGTTTCTTCACAAGGGGTAAGAACAGTTCCCTGATGAGGCTGATCCTTTCCTAATGTCTGGTAGGAGGGAGATTTCTCTTCCTCCTCAATGCTCTCTGTTTGTGTGGAGTGATCCATAGTTTCAGGCTTCACAACACATGAATCAGTTTGAGTTTGGGCAGTGGCCATCACAGCCCCACCAACCTTTGCAGGAAGGGACTCAGTTTGGGAATGGGCTGTTACCATAACAGCTCTGCTAACTTGTTCAGGAAGGGATTCTGCTGAAGATGGGGCTGAGTCTTGCACAGCCGTACCAACCTTTTCAGGAAGGACATCTTGGATTGGGGCTGTGGCCATCACAGCCCCACTAACCTTTCCATGGACATTTACCATTTTAGAATGGGTTTCCTGTTCAACCTCAGCCCAGGCTGAGATTTCCAAATCATTCCCAAGTAGACAATCTACAGGCAAGTTTGCTGACTCTGCCACTCTCTTTGGGCCAGTGACACCTCCCCAGTTGAGATTTACTACTGCCATGGGATGATTTTTCTGCACTCCATCAATATTAGTCACCTGATATGTGGCACCAGGTAAAAGTTGCCTTGAGGGGACTAGATTCTCAGTCACCATAGTGATACTAGCCCCTGTGTCTCTGTAGGCCTCAACTTTTTGACCATTGATGAGGGGCTCCTGTCTGTACTTGCTCAAAGTGTTTGGGCAATCAGTGAAGTTGGCAAACCCCATGCCATTTTCATAGACAAGAGTATCTGTATTAGGGGACCTGGTTAGGCCAGAGTCCACATGAGTTCCAAAAGTAAACCCACCCAAATTCCTGGGGGTGCTCCCACCACCTGGGGGATTACTACTAATAGTAACAGGGGGTGTTGGAGGTTTACTTGGAGGAATATTTTCTTTATTGCTATTCTTTGGACAACAGCTGTCTGTTTTCCACTGGCCAGGCTTTTTACATGCATGGCAATAAGATTTCTTTTGGTCAGAGGAAGTGTTTTGGGACCCACCCCCATCCTTGGAGTTTTGGGGCCCTGTGGGAGATTTTTCTTTAGATGTATCCCCACCCTTCTCTTGAGCCTTGGATGTATCCTTCTTTTGGTCATTACCCTGATTCTTAGGCCTAATCCTGGTTCTGACCCATTTGTCTGCCCTCTTACCCAATTCTTGTGGAGAGGTCAGATCTGAGTCCACCAGGTGCTGGTGCAAAAGCTGGTTCTGACAATTACTTAGGATCTGCTCCCTCATAATCAAATTATACAATCCTGTATTGTCATGTACTTTGCTGCCATGTAGCCAACCTTCCAGAGCCTTAGTAGCACAATCTACAAAATCAGTCCAGTCCTGAGTCTGAGCTTTTTGGGTATCTCTGAACAACAACCTGTATTGCTCAGTGGTTAAGCCAAACCCATCAATGAGAGCACTCTTCAGGACAGAGTAGTTTTTAGCATCCTCAGGTCTAACAGTGAGGAGCTTATCTCTCCCTTTCTCAGAAAAGGAGAGCCACAAGATTGCTGCCCACTGATCTTGAGGGACCTGCTGTACCATGCAGGCCCTCTCCAGAGCAGTTATCCATTTGTGGATATCATCCCCATCTCTGTAGGGGGGCACAATCTTACTCAGGTTTCTATGTTCATAGGACCTGTATTTATCCTTAGGGAAAATGCTGCCACCAGTGCGAGTCTCCCCACATAATATTTGTTCTCTTGCAAGGGCAAGCTTAGCTTGGGCCAGGGCTACTTCCTCCCTCTCTATTTGGAGTCTAACAGCTGTCATCCTGGCCTTATGCTCTTTATTCTGGGGGGAAGTCATTCCCCTCTGAGATTCTCTTGAGGCACTAGAAATGTGAGAATCCCTGGAAGGAGTTTTCTCTCTTCTATTGCCTGGGAGAATTCTGCTATTGGGTCTGGAGAAGTGGTTCCCTTCTCCATTTCCATGTAGGACCAAGTTGGCTTGGCTAAGCCTCCCAATTGGTACCTGGTTATCCCCTTGATGATTTTCTACATCATCATCTGACTCTGGTTCTTCCTCCTCCTGTTCTGGGGTGATGTGCTTAGTATCTGGGGGATTCACTCCTTCTCCTGACCCTGAGGGAACTATTCTAGGTTTCTCAAGATCATCCTTCTCCAGGATGCCTATCAGGATGATGGGAATGGTAGGGTTGTGACCCCTTTTCAGCTTCATTGCAGTGCACAAGGCACTCAAGTCTCTGTGGCTGAATTTGTCATAGCTGGAGGTTGCCTGTGGAAGGTCAACCAACACAGGTAGAGAGCTGGGAGCTGACTCTAGTGAGGTGTAAGTGATGCACTTACCTACACTAAGTGTTTCCTACTGTACCTTGCTAGTGAGTTGCAGTCAGGGTGTGCTAAGCCCTTCTACCTACAACTACTAAGTTCAGTAGAACTTAAATATGCTAAACTTTGTTTATATGTACCTATGGTACTTAATGTGATCTTTCAATTTGATAAAAGATTGCAATGGTAAAACAACAGCAAGCTCAAATCCGCACCGCTGCTCACCAATGTGAGAAGTTGGCCTGATGTATGATGTCTCCAATTCTGGGGGCACCTTATATCAGTCCAAACAATCCCTTATGGTGGTGGTTGTAAGTCTTATAGAAAAAACAAAGTTGGCCACTGGCACTCCTTTCTTAGTGCTTCTTTCTATTTCTCTATCCGTGGATAAGACCCTATTTTTCTACTTTGGCGTGCTCATTGGTATTCTAGGGCTGCCTGTCCCTAGGTGTAATCATAATTTGGGTGGATGGTTAGTGATAATATATCCTAACCCTACCGATAGCACAGCTATCTGTCTTCTCTCCTATTCAATTTTGAACAAACTTCACTTTACTCATTACATATTTTCTTCGTGAAATTCATTTGTTTATTCATTGAATGTTATCTAATCTTTTCAATCTGTATTCAATTCAAATCATATCATGAATCTTCACATTTAATCATAAATGTTAAACTGTACATGTAATTCTATACATAATATAATCATTCAAACTAATATCTTTGACAATTTACGGCGATTGTAGCTGAAGTTTGGCCCGATGCATTTCGGGACAAACGTCCCTTCCTCAGGGGCCTCTGTAAAAAAATGTTTGAACATATGTAAATGACATATTCATATACATTTTCACAGCTTAAACTGCATTCGCCACTTTGAAATTTTGAATGCACCACCTTGGTTTCAACCTGTTCTTTTCTTAAAAATGTGGAATATTTACAGACTTTAAACTTATTGAATTGGTTCAGGCTGGATCCATATCACTATTCTTTGACTTCAGAGTCATCCCAAAGCGCACCTTATTTATGTCTATTATATTACCATTTCTTGGCGTTAATCAAAAATTGGTTACTGTGGATCAACATCTATCTGACTGAACTTGCTGCACACGTTCTACATTACACATGTGCTAAATACTCGATTAACAATGACTGTTGGCTAATATTTATTATCGTGGAGCACTTACATAGATGGTTGAGAGGCTTACTTCTTTGTGAGCGGTCAAAACTGTGTTAAATTTTCTGTAATACTGCAAATAAACGAAAAAGTCTTTTAGCTCCTAACTGGACCTAGGTGTTTTACTAGGTCATGGCCGATTAACATGCAAAGCTGTTTACGTTTTAAACATGCTGATAAATCGTAATCTACGATTTCCACATCACTGACTGCTCCCGTCATTAACCCTGAAGACTGTTAGAAAAAAGTGCTCTGTGGACAAAAGAAAGGCTGTAAAAGCCCCACTAACAGAAAAAATCATTGTGCCTCAACCGAGGAAAATGGGTATGCAATACTTAATGTCAATCGTACCTTTTAAACTTGACGCTTAATGATTTTCTGAAATGAAAATATCAAGAAAAACGGGGTTAGCCGAAAGGTCCCTATTCGCATTTCAATCGGATTGCGTGATTATGTTTTAACTATAACGCTCACCTTATAGATTTCTGACATTAGCGTTTGTTCGCCGTACTGAATCTTCCGGGTCTCCACGAAGCAGAAGCCCGTGTTCCCGCGAGTTTTAAGCAGATTACCCAGAGGTAGCCTGCAAGTGGAAAATCCACACGATTGATGGGCTCATGTGTCGGCCATCTTAGAATGGACATAATCGTAGTTTAAAACACCGATTTTCACTTTAGCTGCATTAAAGTGGATATGTTGCAATCACCCTCTCCGATAGACATGAATTTTAATCCTGATTTAGTACCTATGCTCCTACATGAAGATTGCTATGACGTTCTATCTATTGTTTATGGGTTTGTGTCTTAAAAAACGTCTAAACTGTTGTTAATAGCCTCCCTTTTGTAAGTCAACCTTAAAGACAAGCTATCCTAGAGGTAGCATGGACTAAGCAGCCTAAAGGCTTAACTCAAGAGGACATGTGAAGCCAGCTGTTTTACCATATGCAATCCTGTAATATCAAATGAAAGGACACAACACAAGTTATATATTATAAAAATATATGTATTTATTCTCAGAATAATCCCCTGTACTCTTTATGAGTATAGAAGCACAAGCGTTTAAACAAAAGCACAGTATAACATATGAAAGTTGCACAATTATGGATGAGGCAGGTGGCCACTCAAACCATATATCAAAAAAGTGGTATAAGTATCACTAATCGATCAGTGGTAAGGCCTGGGGCCTTGGGAATCGCTGGCACTACACTGGACTAACAGCAGTTAGGACGGGAGTAGCCCACGGGAATCGGGTGCAGCGCTTAAAGCACATGCATGCACCAATGCAAAGTCAATGGTGCGTAAAAGTTATCGAGTTACAGTTTTAAGAGTCCGATTGGACTAGAAGGACAAAACTTTAGACTTAGACACTAGAGGTGTAAATCACTACAGGAGCACCGGCGTTCAAGAGTTACCTCACCCACAGGAAGCGGGTGCACAGGTGCAAAAGCGTGTCGGGTCTCATCGTGTAGATCTAGGGTGCCTGGAGATGAAGATGCTGCAGGCAGCCAGTAGAGAAGAGTCCGGTTGGATCCAAGGGTGGATCGAAGATGTAGAGTATCTGAAAGCAGAGGGGACAGAGTCTGGGTCACAAGGAACCAGGAAGGAACCAGACAATGTCGGGCGCAATCAGGTGGTTGTTGTGAAGCTTGTCTCTGCTGCCACGTGGACTCTGGGGCACCAAGGATGTCCTGGAGTGAATCACGAATTTTTCCACAAAGGCGCTCGCTGTTGGCGGTGTCGGCTTCCGGATCAGAGTTAACAGGCCTTGGCAAATGCAACCCACGCAGGATTCGAAGATCGCTTCTTACTCGGACCAGCAAGGTCAGAGCGGGTGCTCCTTTTCAGGGGAGCGAGGGCCAATCTGGAGCAACCAGACTAGCAGAGCAAATTCAAAGGTTCGTCGGTACTGGGGCCACTAGCCAACGGGCAAGCGACCGGACCAACGTGTCGAGCAGGAAAATGCAAAAGGGCCTCATGCAGCACTCGATGAGTGTGGAGGGGTGAGCTTCAGTGCAAAAGCTGCTCGGGGCTGAAGCTTCTCAAACTCCAATGCACAGCTTCAAGGGAGCCTTGGATGCTGCACGGTCAGCACTTCGTTGTTTTTCAAAGATGGCCGGCCCCATGCTTCAGGTCACCTCCACGGGTCTCAGCTTTGCAGGGACTGTGGATCGGGCTGTTGGAAGGCTGGGCTGCTGGGTCTTGTTGATCTCTGTTGCTCGAGTTCCGGCGGGAACTGCAACAAAGCAAATGGTGACGAGCTGGATGGTGCCTGTTTGCACAGGGTGGTCACTCCTTGACCACAAGGGAGATTCTTCAGTCTTCCACATTGAGTGGGATGTCGAAGGGTTCAGAGTTTTGTTTCATAATTTTCAGTCAGGATAATCTGATGTGCATCTGCACAGCTCCTACCTTTATTCCAAATCAAGGGGCTGGATTACCTGCTAGGTCCCTCCTATGGGTGGGACCCAGGAAGGGGGTGGTTACACCCCTTTCCCTTTGTCCAGTTTCGCGCCAGAGCTGGGGCTGGAGTGCCCCAGATCCGGTTTGACTGGATTTTGCATGGGACACCTTGTGTGCCCCAGGCAGTGTCTAGTTTCTTTAAACCCTCCCTGCTCCAATCCACTATCTCCTGTCTGGGGTGGTGTAACACCTCCCTGTGACAGGAAACCCAGTCCTCCCCTGCCAAGTTTCGGTCAGCAGCAGGAGGTCAGACTGTGTCGGGGCAGCAGCATCCATTTTGTGATGCTGAGGCTCTGGTTAGGATTAACCGCGTTTTAAGTAAAGTAACATGTCTTCTCCCTCTAGAAGGGTGGAATGCAACCTCCGTCGCCAGAACTGGCGAGTAAGCATGGGCGGATCTAGCGGATCTCGCGTACGCGAATTTGCGGATTAACGGATTCGCAATCCGCGACAATCCGCGAACTCTCGCGGATTTGCGGATTTTCCCATTTTTTGTGTTGGCGAGCGTTCGCGCGGATTTTGGGACAATTTCGCAATTGCGAACTTACTTTTCGGCTCGCAACGGCCGCGACTATGTTGTTTCTACGTCTGGTTTATCATCACAGGTTCACAGCACCCTCTGTTTCACCACTGCCACCCTCTGGGACACCCATGCCACCCTCTGGTACATCCTCACTGCCACCCATTAGGTTTGTTTATCACTGTAGTTTATGGGGGTTGAAAAAAGCAAGCACACCTCCCCTACTTCAACTGCCATGAATTAATTTGGGGTTGATTAATGTGTCAGTTATTTTGAAAGTTCCAGTCTGGCTGGCACCTGCTTCCTTCCTTATCTGTAATTTGCTTTCTGTTGCAGTGCAATTTTTTTTCACAGGACCTTTATGGTCTACTTGTAGCTATTCTATGAGCCTGCTGTTTGGGTCATAGCAGGGTCATAGAATAGTTGCAAACTCTGGAGGGGCCCCTCAGGAAGCACTAGAGTGAATGTTACTAATGTTAAGTTTGAACTTTTGCACCTGCTCATTGCTTTCAGTTTAGCAAAAATCGTTTTTTCTGCAATTTCGCGCGTTTTTTGGGGCGCGAATCCGTGCGAGATCGATTTCGGAAGCCGCGAATGCTTGCGAATACACTAAATGTTTTTTTTGCGACGTGTATGTTCGCGTGATTTTGTGCGTGTTCGCGAGGCGCTTGTAGCTATACGTTTGCCAAGTTACCCTAGCGGTCGTACACGGGCGCGGCCATCTTGTTTGCGTGACGTAATTCCGTTTCCGGCCGCTATGTGTAATCTCGCAAACTGTGCTGCTCGCTAGTACAATTTCGCGCGTGCTCGCGAGGAAAATCTCGCGCGAACTTACCCACGCGGTCGTGAACGGGCGCGGCCATCTTGTTTCTCATTCATTGCTATGGTTCTGGGTATGCTTTCTGTATCCTCTCTGAATCTCTGCCATCCTTTGCTTGTTTGAAGTTTATTTGATCTATTTTACTTATTATCTATCCCTCTATTTTTCAAGCTCTATATTTTTGTGTTTTCTGCTGCTTTTAGTTACTTTTAAACTACTTTTTTAAACTCTTTTCTTTTCTTCTTCACTATTCTATTTCTTCTTTATCATTTAACTTTATTTCTGCCCAGACCATGGTAAAGGGAGCTGGGAAGCACCCTGAGAAGGGGAAGGGTCCCGCACCCCGTGCCCGGCTCCCGTGCGGGCGTTTGAGGGGGGAGCAAGTGGTGCCACGGGAGATCTTTAGCGCGGAGGAGGTGGCCGCACTCATCTTCCACGTCCAGCGCCGCCTCCCCAAGACGATCCTGGGAGGCGGCAAGATCGCAACCGGCTATGGCATCCGGGAGCGCCGGAAGCGGTGGGAGAAGGTGTGCCGGGCCATGTTTAAGCTCTCTGGGGACCGGCGCACATATAACCAGGCCACCCACCGCTGGACAGATGTCATGGACCGGGAACGGGACTTGCTGGACGCGCTCGGCGTAGAGGTCCCCGGGCTTGGTGAGTAGTAGTAGCTATTCATCACTACTCTGTTTTATCCGGCTCTGTTATTTGCAAATCTTTGTTCTTTACCAAGAGCAATAATGCTGCCGATTACATTGTAGGTAAATTATATTTCAAAATCTTCTATGCATTTCAGGTGCACTTCTCTCCTTCTCAGTAGCCTTGCTTGCTACTATGCTTATTTGTTTTGTATTTTGTGTTCATTTCATTGGCCTGAGAAATTATGTATGAGTGTAGTGTAAAGATAAGAACTGCGTAATGCTAGACACTAAGGGTCATATTTTCAATTACCGGCGCATCCCTGCAAAGTAGCAGGGATGCGGCAGTAATTGTGTGCCATGCCACCACCACCCATTGCCCAAAACGTCACAGAAGCCTTACGCATCTGTGCCGTAAAGGCGGCGCATTGCTGGAGTTGCGTGCCAACGATGGCGCAGCTCCAGCAATGCTCTGGGGTACCCTATCTCCCCAATGCTGCATCAAGCCGTACGTCGGCTTCAAGCGCGCAGGGTTTGAGTCATGCATCATTGTCCTAAAAGTGACTGATTGACATCTTGTAGATTTCCCTCAGCCACTTTTAGGATTCGTTCCTGCGCAGGTACGCCCTCCCTTGCGCCGGAACGCCCCCTGATGGCGCAGGGCTTTACAACGTGATGCATCGCCCATATGTGTTTTTTTTTTAATATATACGCCGCACCAACACCATGGTGAGTCTTTTGTTCTGCCGCTGCGTCACAAAAGTCACGCAACAATGGAGGAAAATGAGCCGCAAGGGACTTCTAAATCAGCCCCAACAGACTGAAGTCCAGTCCTTCCTTTAGACACATGGCTATAAGAAGAAATAGTGGTGGTGGTCGGTGGATTGATAGTTTGAGTATTCACTGATCTGCAAGCAGGATGGACTTTGTCTGTCACTTCGCGTGCTGCGGACTGCTGCCTGCCAGGCCTAGGCAAACCTCTTTAGTAGTCTGTTTATTGAGTTACATGGTAACTTTCTAAGTCAACGGTCCGCAAATCAGGCAATACGAATAACGTAGTATACCACATGAGATAGATCCCGTGGAATAGTTGTCTATCTATTTGCTATTTCTCCAAAATATTTTGTTATCGTTCTTTTGAAATGTTTGATTTGGTTGACAAATCTCATCCATGTTTTCTGGTCTTTCTTTCTTTCATGTTGTACATCAGCTCCCCCCAAGGGCAAGAGGAGTCGGACACAGGAGGAGGAGGAGGAGGGTGCTGTTCAGGAGGATGCAGGCCAGGATCGGGCAGGCGAGGGCTCCTTTGCTGGCCCCAGTAAGTTTAAATTTTAATAAAGAGTACCTATTTTTTCCTAGCGTTCCTCATTCGATTTTTTCTAAATCGTCTTTGATCTTCTTGTAGACTGGATATAAATTCTTATCCTGCCTCGAATATGACTCCCTGTGGTATTACTAGATTATTCTTATTAGTCTGTCTGTTTAGCTAACTAAGATTGGACATTTGGCAATTCCATTGGACTCCCATTCTATTCAGCAATAGCTCTATGCACTGTCTCCTTACTGACTAGATAGTGTGGCAGAGTCATTTAGCTCCCGAAGTCACTGATGATTGATCCCCAATGATCTTTAGATTATCCTACGCAGGACAAGAGTACGGAGTCACAGTCAAGAAGTGTCAGAGGCACTCATGCTTGCAAAAATTCCAAAACCTTTAGCTCATCCACTCTAGTCTGGAGGACCAAAAACCACAGAGTCTATTTAAGTTTAAAAGCTTTATTAAAAGTAAACACATTTATTAAAATCAACTTTGTCATAAAACTATTTAACTGAAAACGGAAAAGTGCTTAGTGCTGACGATTAATTGGACACATTTCTTGTGGTCGAGCCGAGCTCTCACCTGGTTTGACCTTGATCCTGGTCGTGTTCTTAGAAGTCAAGCTTCTGTCTGTTAGGAGAAAAAGTGGTGCGTGTTAAAAATAAAAAGCAAGCATTCATCAGTTGTGCATAAAAGTGCAGCAAGACAAAAGCCTTCCCTGGAAAAAGGGACATTTTTACTTTAGAGTAGACAGTCACAAATTATTACATTGTATTCTGTTTTTTTAACATTTCTTTATTACTCCTAGACCAAATATTATATAGTAGTGAGTGGTGTATTCTAACATTCTTAAATGTACTTTGTAGGTGGAACATCTGGTGGCGGGGCCAGCGCGGAGGTGGCGGTGTTGGGCGAGGACTCGGAGGACTCTGGGGAGGATGCGGTGCAAGAGCCGGCGGACGGTCCTGTGGGGGTTCGCACGGTGGTGGCGGGAACAGGTAAGCTATATATTCCTTACTTATTGAGATTGAAGACTGCATAGTGTGCTTTCTGCACGGGTGTATTACAAATCAACCAGGTAGTAGCCTCCTCGAAATGTACTCCGACTTAGCTGTGAAGTTTTTGGTGAGAAGAATCCCAATAAGATCTTAGATGAACGTGATGGATGGGATGAACGAAAAGCGAAAGAAGGGTGTAAGTAAGTGGGACGCGAAATTTTATGATGGCTGGCAAAGAAGAACGATATGTGTTTGCTTGGCCCCCGAGGTGGCTGGGAAGGAAAGAATATGGTATGGTGCATGGCTGGGTCAATGATGAAGCAAGGATGGGTGGAAGGACAGCAGCCTGGGTGGGTGAAACAGAAACTGTATGTGTGCGTATACTTTGAATGAATGGATGCCTGGAGCATGGTATTCTCTGACTCTTAGATAGCACATGTGTATCTAGAGAGAGTAGATGGTCGCTGGATGAACTAAGTGTTACCTTGAAGAGCATGTACCACCGCACCCGCACGTCCGTTCCAGTGTAGGGAAGGCAAGGAAAAGAAATTGTAAATGTGTCCAATACTACCATGAATAGTAGCAGTACTTTGTATTGCAACTGCAAGCACAGCATATATCCGGTTATTACGGTGGACACTCCGTACCTCTCTTAATAACTTTAGTTTAGTTGTAGTACGTCATTCATGTGTGGGTGTATCACTGTTCACTCAATATTAAGCAAAGCACCTAAAGTCATCCCATATGTCATCAAATACGTCCCATGTGAAGTGATAGATAATCAAATTATTTAGCTTCTTCATTTTCCTTTTCTAGTACTCATTTGCACTGTAGGGTGAAAGGTAAATTAATTAAGCAGTAGCCCTTGTAACAGAGTATTCTCAGTGCCACCCGTAATAGAAAAGTAATAGCTTCACCACCTGCATGTACTGGACCGGTACAGTAACGCCAGTCTGTCTCACTCATCATGGTGTGCAACTGTTTTTCTCGGGTGCAAGTTCACTGTGCTGCCATTCTGCCGGCTTGCATAAGATAACGTACCAATTTTCCTAAACAAGAGAGAAGAAGAAGAATAAGACTGGTGTACTGTCATAGTCGACTGTAATGGAAGTCCATAGTGGTCGTAGAATTTGTTCATTAAACTACCACTAATGTTAGAGCAAGGATGCAGAAGTGGGAGGTTACATAGATACTGTCCTCAATAGTTATGTACTGTGCTTTCAATTTGCTACTTGTACTGTGACCCAACTTTCGGCTCAATCACTTTGTGTTATTAATGCTAAGGAGCATTGGTTACAGACTATGTCTTTCTTTCTTCATATAGTTGCTCCTTCCAAATCGACATCACGGAGGGAGCAGGCTCGAATGGCCCGGCAACGGAGGCTGGATGCCACTGTCGCCGAATATCGGCGGCTGGTGGCCCTGGAGGAGGAGGAGGACACGCAGTCGACCGGTGCAACCACAACATCCTCGACTGGGACAGCTGCATCCTCCTCCGTGACCCCACGGGCCGCCAGCATGGGCAGTGCTCCAGCGGTACGGAGCCGGGCTAACAAAGCCAACCGCCACCGCCAAGCAGCAGAAAGACCAGCTGCCCCCCACAGGAGCTGCAAGGCACGCCAACGCCGCCTAGGAGTCCGAATGTCCTACCTGGAGCAGGAGGTCCATAACTATAAGAACTTGGTGGAGGGCCTCCGCTTCGAGCTTGCCACCCTCCGCAAGGAGTATGATGCCCATGCCACAAAATGCACCAGCACCCTCCAGTAGTGGAGTGTCCCTTGCCCTTTTTTTAGAGACTTTTGGGGGGTGGGATTTGGGAGTTGGGTTCTTTTTGGGACTTTTCAAAGACAATCGTTGGGGTTAGGGAGGGTCTTGAGGGAGATTATTTTGTTAGGGCTACATAAATATACATTTTTAAACTTTATCTGACCATACCTGTTTTTTACTGCTTTTCAGTCTGGTGGGTGGGGGACGGGGGTGTAACAGTAAGTTTGTTTTCCTGAACAGTCGTAGGACTTTAGTAGTACTACCGTCAATCTCTCGTCTAGTCCTAATACTCCATTATACTACCTCCCACCAAACGCTTATCTTACCTGTATTTTGTGTTAGAAATTAGGGCTAGGCCCAGGGCTGGCTCCACGTGAAATGGGGATTAACGTTGGCAATCCTGGGCGGGTGAAATTTCCTCATTGCGGTGGTACTAGTGGTGTGACACAGTGGCAGTTGCATTCCTATGGAAAAAAAGAAAACGTTTCCTGGTTTGTCCTTACTGTAGCATTACAACGGTTACGGTACGATCGAGAATATAGCAGGTGACAGTACACTAGAACAGTGCCATAATGTAGCCTAACAAATGGTAAAGTATTTGCTTGCAAGTATAACTAGTACTTGCGTTGAATTTATTTGACATTGGCTCCTACTACTAGAAGAAATAGTACTGAAGCTGAGTAAGTCTAGAAGATATCCTCGTATTCCTTCACCAGCCTGTTGCTATGACCTTATCCTCCCCAGCAAGTGTGTGGAATTATTGATGTCATTTTAGTCAGACATCAGGCAAAACAACACAGCCCGGGGGAAGAGGGTTAGGGTTTGGAAAATGGATGGGAATGGGGGTTTCTTTTTGGGTAGGTTTTGTTGAGAGAAGAAAAAAATGCACAGCCTGGACAAACAATAATTGAAGATAAAGAAATCTTTGGGTACAAACTAAAGCTAAGCACATGCAGTCACACTCATAGAAGAAAACAATGGATACTGTATCTGTATTCTGTATGTTGTTGGAGTTGTCCTGTTGAATTTGGTAAGTAAGTTGCATGCAGCAAACAATTCCTCTTATTAGCGGCACTCCTCCATTCCAGCTGACGCTTCGTCCATCAATGTTGGTGACCACTGACAGAAGACACCCTGTCCACTGCCTGCCTGGCGGATGTTGACTGAAACCCGGCCTGTAATTATTGAACGGAAAACAGGAAGTGCTATTACAATACCACTGATAAATAAATAAAAGGTATGTACGCTGTGTGGTGCAAAAAGTCACACTTTGATTTCCCTAATAGACAGTACAATATTTTTGAAATTGCGTGCTCTGTCTGAGTCACCTTTTTAAGGATAAATAAGTATGGCCAAAATATTATAGCGGATCTTTCCCCTCAAGGTAGGTGTACTGTAAACTGTGTTTTAGAACACAATTTGACCTTCCCAGCAATGCTCCCACCAAGACCCTTACTAAAGCCAGTCGCAAAAATGTAGAAGACCCCCAATCAGATCTCCAAAAACGATGCCTAGCAGAAAAATGGTGACAAAACGTACTTTGAAAGTAACAGTAGGCCCAAATACACCCTTACCGACCATGGATTGTATTCAAACCACTTGCAAGCAAGCAAAAGTATCCATAGCCAGCATCGCTCCAACAGTGCTCTAAAACCCCAGAACTGCGTTGCAATAGAACACCCCGAAACACATGCAATCCTGCTGCTAGGGCTAACCCTAACGAACCCTAACTTACAAAAAGTGCCAAAAGGTGTTTCCTTATGGATTTTGTCCAAAACACTTCTATCCGGTATTAGACCTTCCCAGGAATGCCCCAGCCAAGACCCGCCAACCCACCCGCAAAAAAGCACGCGACAACACCCCCAAACAGCGAAAAAGCTAAATCTCATACTTACTATATCTCTCGGCCTTCGGTCCAAACGCACTGTGCAGCTAGGTCATCATCATAACTCCTGTTTTCCACCACGGATTTCCTGAAAAGCAAATGCAATCAAGATTAGACTGTCGCAGCAGTGCTTCGACAGAGACCCCGGCCGCAACCCACCCACGAACAGCAGGAAGCCCCCCAAAACGCTACATTGAGCAAGATGTCAGAAGAAATAGCAAAAAAAAGGCTTTTCCTTAAGGATTTTGTCCAAAACACTTCTATCCGGTATTAGACCTTCCCAGGAATGCCCCAGCCAAGACCCGCCAACCCACCCGCAAAAAAGCACGCGACAACACCCCCAAACAGCAAAAAAGCTAAATCTCATACTTACAATATCTCTCGGCCTTCGGTCCAAACGCGCTGTGCAGCTAGGTCACCAAGCATCATAACTCCTGTTTTCCACCACGGATTTCCTGAAAAGCAAATGCAATCAAGATGAGACTGTCGCAGCAGTGCTCCCAGACCCCAAAACTCACCCACAAACACCCGGAACCCCGCCAAAGAGCACCTCAAAGGCAAGCAAGTCAGCAAAAACGGCAAGAAATTTCCACCTCATATTTGGTCCAAAACACTTTTATCCATTATTAGAGCTTGACAGCAATGGGCCCAAAGCCGTCAACTCACCCGCAAAGAAGTAGAACACCCCCACAAGTGCTTTCTTCATTGGGCGTAATCCAGCACTCTGCTTTGAGGGAAATCGCAGTCTGGAGGAGGAGGATAGAGGAGCATGTTCTTCAGAACTTGTGAACCTGAGGAATGTAGACTGCGGCACCTTCAAATCAATAAGCAAACAAGTGAAGACAGTTCTGCTGATGGTCTTGTTTTTGGGATTAGGTGATTAAAGTTTGAATTAAATTAACTGTGCAAAACAAAGAAAGAGAGACACACAGGAATAAAAGTGAATTAGGACGAAAAAGAAAGTTATTGATTCATTGTCTCATTTTCAGGGCTCGGTGTCAGGGAATAAGAAGAAGATTTCGTCATCATACTCTGCGAATTCAGGCAGGATGAGGTCAGTGCCACCGAACAGAGAACAAATTCCCTCATCTACGTTGCCGTCCTCCTCGTCTTCATGCGGCGTGCTTTCTCGTACTTTAAAATCTGGTGGTATGAATTGCTGATTCATCTTGATCATTGTCAGCCGCTCCACATTTTTGGGCGAGAGGCGGCTCCGTTTGGGGGTTACAATGCCACCAGCAGCACTGAAAACACGTCAGAAGACACACTTGCGAGTGGGCAAGACAAATAGTTTATAGCCAGGTTGGAGAGCTGTGGCCACAATTGTTTTTTGCCATGCAAATACTGCAATGGCTCATCATTAAGAAAGACCTCTGTTGAGTCATTCAGATAGTCCTGCACCATCGACTCAAGGTCATCAACGGTTCCTCCACTTTGCTTACTTTTTGCTGTGCCTGTGACATTTTTTCGAGAACCATACCCAAGCAAACTTAGCCAATCCTCTACAGCAGCCACTGTTACTGTTGTGTGTGGTGCAGATGATCCAGTTGCCGGTGTCTTTAACGGCTGAGAGGTCACTTGTGCCCCAGCCACAGGTGCAGAAGTGGATTCTTGTGACTGGGGATGGCCTGCTGATGCTGATGCTGATGCTGATGTACTGCCTTCTCCTTCAATAACCTGCCGTTCTTTTTCAAACCTCTTGGCTGACCAGGCTAGCCAATGTTTGTACTTTTGAACATCTTCATCAGTAAAAGGAAAGAATGCTTCGCCTGCCAGCGCCTTTTTGTAGCATGGATCCAGAATAGTAGCACAAATGTAATGCTGTTCTGACTTGATCTTTTGAAGACGTTCATCACCACGTAGGCGCTCTAATAATTTCTCAGACAAAATAAAAGGGTCTTTTTTTTTTACATCTTTTTCAAACTCAGAAGACACCGCCATCAGTTGGTGCTCCAGCATGCACAACAATGGGATAGCTTTTCCCAAATTACAGTCCTCCTGGCTGACTGCACGCGTGAAGAACTCAAAAGGACGAAGCATGTCTGTCAGGCTTTTAACTATGTCCCATTGCACCGCACCCATCCGCAGGTCCTCCTTCTGAGATGTACCCTCTGTTAAGAAATAGTGATCGAGTACCGTATACTGCTCATACAGACGCTCAAGCATGTAGAAGGTTGAGTTCCAACGTGTTGCCACCTCCTGGATGAGTGCTTTCACTGGTATTCGACTTTGAAGTAGCAGCCTCCTCAGATGCTTCCGGGCCTTAAAAGAATGGCTGAAATGGTTGCACATTTTGCGGCAGGTGGCCATTACCGCGAACGCTGCACTGTCTCTATCACTCAAGAATTTTTGAACTACCAGGTTGATACAGTGCGCCAAACACGGCACTCTGAAATAGCCACCCAGCGACATGGCCTTAACTACATTGGCGCCATTATCCGTGGAAACATAACCAATCTGGCGTTTTTTTGGGGATAGCATTTTCGAGACCTTTTTGTTAAACTCGTCCAAAATGTTTTGGGATGTGTGACTTTTCTCCAAGCCAAACATGGCTAGTGTTGCATGTTTCCGAGCAGCTTTGAAAACTTGGTCCGGGTCAACACCTGCGTTTAGCTTTGTTTTAACACCTGAAAAAGAGACCCAGTGTGCAGTGATGCACATGTAATCAGCGCCTGCGCCACTGGTCCACATGTCTGTTGTCAGATGTATTGTGTGAACAGCACTCTTCTGCAAAGCTGCCCCAATCGCCTCCAGCACATCTTCATGTAGTGCTGGAACCGCAACTCTGGCAAAATAGAACCGGCTAGGAACCTTCCATTTAGGGCAGAGCGTTGCCACTAATTCTAGAAAACCTACCGCTTCTACAAAAGAAAAAGGGAGAAGGTCCACAGCTAGCATTTTAGCCAGCTTAGTGTTATACAGACGCGTCAGTGGGTGGTTGCGTTCATATGGCACGTCTGAAGAAAACATGGTTCTAATGTTGCCCTGGACCAAGCATTTACGGGCTGATAATGACTTCGTTGACCCAATTTTGCTCGCTGGTGAACTTTTGTGCGTTGGTGTCTCACTCGCTCCAACACTCTTAGTGTGCCTCACATTAGGTGTGCTGCTGACAGGGGTACTGGGTGTAAGGGAAGTGTTTGACACGTCTTCTTCCTCCTCGTCATCATCAGATGCAACATCAACGTTTTCTTGACTTCCAATTCGGGCTTCCTTGATCGCATCTAGGTGCGCAAACCATTTGACAGTGTGCTTTCTGTCAAGATGACCTCTCTGGCCTCCGGTACCATAGTTGGTACCTGACTTACCACGACTAACTGCAAGCTTACAAAGGGTACAAATGGCAAACTTTGGATTTTTTTGGCAAACAGTAAAGAAGTCCCAAACTGGGGACTTGAAGTGTCTGTGGGGCCTGGAGGAGGCGGCGATACTGGTGGTGGTGGTCATGAAGCTAATGCCAGATGAAGTGGAGGATCTGGATTGCCCAACTTTTGTACGTTGTGCACTTTCACCGCCACTAATTAAGGTCGAGGTGGATGGAGGTCCCTTCTTGCCAGAAAGAAATATGGAAGCGGGACGAGTTGGTGTACTACTTAACTCCAATGATTGTGGTGTTTCCACTGCCTCCTCATCGACAACATCATCATCATCACGCTCAGCAGCTCTTCGGGCTAGGGTCAAAATGTCTGTTTGCTGCATGCCCGCTGGGGCTGCAGTGACCTTTATGATGACTGGGTCGTCGTTGTCAGAGTCTTCATCAGCAGCAGTATCCGCCACTTCTTGTTGAGCCTCATCACACTCCATAACTCTGAGACTTTGGACGAGCTTCCTTTTACGTTTAACTACCTTTGTCAGATCATGGTGTGCCTCACTCTCAGACGGCAGTGGTGCTGGTTCCCAATTTTGATCCGTATCATCAGAAGGAGGTGTGCTTGAAGAAGATGTAGACACCACCCTTGATCTCTTCCTTGCTAGGGGTGTGGAAGACAATGAATGATCATCAGGAGGAGTGGCTTCCTCAAATGATACCTCGCCTTGATTGTCGATTTCCTGATGTGCCCCTACTTCGGGAGGAACAACTATTGTGGGCACTTGTGACCCTCCATGCACCTCTGCTTGCGCATCTCCTTGCGCTGCCTCTCCTTCCACATGTACTTGGGCTTGTACTTGCACATGTGATTGTTGTTGCGGCTGTGGTTGTTCAACACTCGTCAGATGAGCTACAACAACCTGTGTTGATTGAGGGACATTGCTGCTGCTTTCTTGCGATGAGCCAACATCACTGGTCAATGGTGATTGAAGAACTATACTGGCTGCCTCTGCAGCACTCAAGGGCTTGGACTTAAGTTGGCGTGGTGGTGGTGGTGGCACTGAGCCCAATGGAGCGGGGGTGCTGCTGCCAGCTTGGTCCCCAGCAGATCCCGCTGCTGCTGCAGGCATACTTTTTTTTTTACTCCCAAAAAAAGGGGCGGGCGGCACACCAGTCTCCTTGGTAACTTGCTTCTTCTGCTCCTTACTGGCACCTTTCTTGCTAGAGGAGCTACGGGTAACTTTTTTTGGGGCCATCTTCTTCAGAGCAGGTCAGAACAGCAGGCAGCAGTTGCACGAGTTGCAGAGTTGTCTGTGTCCAGACATGACGTCGCGTGACGTTATGCTGCACACACACACCGCTGCAGGACTTCTTCCTGGCACTGGTGGTTCTCTTGAGTCTTGTGCACCTAAAAGCAATGGAAGACAGAGGAACATCAGTTCAGTTATACACCCCAAAAAATCGACAAAACACAGAAAAATCAGCACAATCCCATGCCATCCATGATGTTTACATTGAAGACACCCCACAGAAAGACTAGGGCCATGCAAGTATGCAACACTCACTACCCCTGGGCATAATGGATGAAAAGTAGGCAAAATAAGTGCAGGCCTCAGACACTGCCTCTCTTCAAAATGGCCCCTTACACCCCAAGCCAGTCCACATCAACAGTACACCCCAAAAAAACAGAAAAACAGCCAAAAATCACCACAATCCAATGCCATCCAGGATGTTTACATTAAAGAGAGTGAGACCACACTACATGCACACTCAGTCCATGCACCACTACCCCTGGGCAAAAGGCCACACCAGCAGCCCCAAAAAAACGACAAAAACAATAAAATCAGCACAATCCCAGCCCATCCATGGCCTCAATGGTGTTTAAATTCAAGAAGACACCCCTCAGAAACACTAGGCCCATGCAACACTCACTACCCCTGGGCATAATGGATGAAAAGTAGGCAAAATAAGTGCAGGCCTCAGACACTGCCTCTCTTCAAAATGGCCCCTTACACCCCAAGCCAGTCCACATCAACAGTACACCCAAAAAAAACAGAAAAACAGCCAAAAATCACCACAATCCAATGCCATCCAGGATGTTTACATTAAAGAGAGTTAGACCACACTACAGGCACACTCAGTCCATGCACCACTACCCCTGGGCAAAAGGCCACACCAGCAGCCCCAAAAAAACGACAAAAACAACAAAAAACAGCACAATCCCAGCCCATCCATGGCCTCAATGGTGTTTAAATTCAAGAGGACACCCCACAGAAAGACTAGGCCCATGCAAGTCACCACCCCTGGGCAAAGGGCCCCACCAGCAACCCCAGAAAAACGACCAAAAACAATAAAATCAGCACAATCCCAGACCATCCATGGCCTCAATGGTGTTGAAATTCAAGAAGACACCCCTCAGAAACACTAGGCCCATGCAACACTCACTACCCCTGGGCATAATGGATGAAAGGTAGGCAAAATAAGTGCAGGCCTCAGACACTGCCTCTCTTCAAAATGGCCCCTTGCACCCCAAGCACATGTTGCCTGTACCAGCCAGCACTCAAGATGGCCACCACCACCACCCACATGGCCAGTCCACATCAACAGTACACCCCAAAAAAACCGAAAAACAGCCAAAAATCACCACAAACCAATGCCATCCAGGATGTTTACATTAAAGAGAGTGAGACCACACTACAGGCACACTCAGTCCATGCACCACTACCCCTTGGCAAAAGGCCCCACCAGCAGCCCCAAAAAAACGACAAAAAACAATAAAATCAGCACAATCCCAGCCTATCCATGGCCTCAATGGTGTTTAAATTCAAGAAGACACCCCTCAGAAACACTAGGCCCATGCAACACTCACTACCCCTGGGCATAATGGATGAAAAGTAGGCAAAATAAGTGCAGGCCTCAGACACTGCCTCTCTTCAAAATGGCCCCTTACACCCCAAGCCAGTCCACATCAACAGTACACCCCAAAAAGCACAGAAAAACAGCCAAAAATCACAACAATCCAATGCCATCCAGGATGTTTACATTAAAGAGAGTGAGACCACACTACAGGCACACTCAGTCCATGCACCACTACCCCTGGGCAAAAGGCCACACCAGCAGCCCCAAAAAAACGACAAAAAACACAAAAAACAGCACAATCCCAGCCCATCCATGGCCTCAATGGTGTTTAAATTCAAGAGGACACCCCACAGAAAGACTAGGCCCATGCAACACTCACCACCCCTAGGCAAAGGGCCCCACCAGCAGCCCAAAAAAAACGACAAAAAACAATAAAATCAGCACAATCCCAGCCCATCCATGGCCTCAATGGTGTTTAAATTCAAGAAGACACCCCTCAGAAACACTAGGCCCATGCAACACTCACTACCCCTGGGCATAATGGATGAAAAGTAGGCAAAATAAGTGCAGGCATCAGACACTGCCTCTCTTCAAAATGGCCCCTTACACCCCAAGCACATGTTGCCTGTACCAGCCAGCACTCAAGATGGCCACCACCACCACCCACATGGCCAGTCCACATCAACAGTACACCCCCAAAAAACAGAAAACCAGCCAGAAATCACCACAATCCAATGCCATCCATGATGTTTACATTAAAGAGAGTGAGACCACACCACAGGCACACTCAGTCCATGCACCACCACCCCTGGGCAAAAGGCCACACCAGCAGCCCCCAAAAATGACAAAAAACAATAAAATAAGCACAATCCCAGCCCATCCATGGCCTCAATGATGTTTAAATTCAAGAAGACACCCCACAGAAAGACTAGGCCCATGCAACACTCACCACCCCTGGGCAAAGGGCCACACCAGCAGGCCCAAAAAAACGACAAAAATCAGCACAATCCCAGCCCATCCATGGCCTCAATGGTGTTTAAATTCAACAAAACAGTTGTATCATGCACCCCTAACCAACCCTGGTCCTACTGGATACTGTGGCTACCCACAATATAATTTATTTAATGCTCTGAAAAAGTTCCAAAATTGTACTTGCAGCAACTGTAATGCCCCAAACAAACTTACTTGTGAAAGTTGATTTCTAATCCAAAAGTGATCCAAAGACAGTCAAAAAGGCCTCAAATCCAAATATCCAGCAGCACCCACAAAAAGTAATCCTTCCAGCTCCAGATCCAAATGAAAGTGACCAGGAGATGGACAAAGCACTGGGAGGAGCCTGCTGGACAGGAACAGGAAGTTGGAGACTGTGGGGCACTTCCTTCCTCCCCCCCCCAAAAATGGACTCCTTGCAAAAAAAAAGGCCATGCAAATGTCAACCTGAGGAGTGATTCTGATAAAAATCATAATTTTCTGAAGGTTTATCCTGTTTGCTGGTGATTTTCTTGTGCAGAATTGCAAAATCTCTATTTCGCGAGTGCGAGATTGTTCCTTTCCGCCGCAACTACGTGTTCGCAATTGCGAACTCTCGCGAGGTGTGCTGTGCAAGGTGGCAAGACGCGATTACGTATTCGCGGGCGCCAAACTCGCGGGATCACGCAGCAAGATGCAAAATGGCGCGGCACTCGCAAAATATGATCGAGAAAAACAACTCGGCAAACGCTTAATGACGGAAAGTGAACGCCGTGCACCACGCCGCGCGCCGCAACCAAGCAAAAAATCCGCCGCGAGCGGATTCGCGGATTTTCGACAAATTCGCAAGAGTTCGCGGATTGCGAATTTGCCGAAAATCCGAAAAATCCGCGAGCGGAGCGGATTTTACGCCCATGCTTACTGGCGAGGGGGTAGTATTCCAAAGTGTATGACACCAAACACGACATGTTTTGATAAAGCCAAACCAAAGTTAGCATTAACCGCGAGGATTATAATGCACTTAAGAGTATATGGTATGGCAGTATCACTGGAACAGCAGTAAGGAAATGGTTCCGAACACTGCAGACAGGCTCAGCTCATGCTAGAGCACCATCTCACATAAAACCAAGCACTCTGCCTCCAGGATTGTAAAGGCCTGCCATAGGAGTGACTTATAGGTGCATATGTGTCCAGCTATAGGTTTAGACATAGGTATACTACATCTAAGCAAGGGGTGATTACACAACCTTGCCCCAGCTAAGTGATCAGCCAGTTGTGTCAATTTGGATGGCCAGCCAGGGGTGGCAAAAGATATGCTGCAGCCCCTGGTAGGCCTTGGATGCACCTATGCCCTGGGCACCTATAGTGCACTGTACAGGGGCTGATAAGGTGACCCAATCCAATTTAGTTATGCACCTAGGGTACATGGAGTCCATTTTAAAGAGAAAGCAGATAGCCTGGGGCCCTGATTAGCAGGATCTCAGGCCAACTAAACCGAAAACCAGCTAAACACAAGGCCAAAAATCTGGGGTATTCATAGTCAGGTATACACCTTCCTACAGCCAGCTTACCCTAAATATGTTAAAATTGACCAGGGGGTCAGGCAGGAGGCGACGTCCAGGCGCCTTCTGCGCACGCTGCGCGCGTCCGCGAGCGTCTGCTCTGGGGAGGGTATTAAGTAGGGAGGAAGGCGGGGTCAGCACTGATGACGCTGCCCAATGGAGGTCTGCTTCCTGTCCCTCCGTACAACCGGCACTCACTGTGATGGACCGGGAACCCAGCAGAGGGAAATATGTGCAAAAGTAAGCTAATAGCAGTCTTTCAATCAATGTGCAAAGTAGCAAACAATTTCCGATCAGTGAGCAACAATGTATTTAAAAATGAGTAGCAAGAATAAAAACGAACTTCAGTAAAGACAGTCCCACAAAGACAGTCCCACACATTAATTATTAATCCCTTCAAATATCAGATGTTCAACCCCCTAGCGCTAGCGTAGCAGTACAAAACCGACAGCAAGGAATGCTGTTCTCGCTGCGCGCGTCCACGCTGGGGAGGGTATTAAGTAGGGAGGAAGGTGGGGTCAGCACCGATGACCCTGCCCAATGGTGGTCTGCTTCTTGTCCCTCCGTACAACCGGCACTCGCCGTGACGGACCGGGGAACCAGCAGAGGGAGACATGTGCAAAAAAGCTAATAGCAGTCTTTCAATCAATGTGCAAAGTAGCAAACAATTTCCGATCAGTGAGCAGTAATGTATTTAAAAATGAGTAGCAAGAATAAAAATGAACTTCAGTAAAGACAGTCCCACAAAGACAGTCCCACACATTAATTAATAATCCCTTCAAATATTATATGTTCAACCCCCTAGCGCTAGCGTAGCAGTACAAAACCGACAGCAAGGAATGCTGTTCTCGCAGGCGTCCAAGGCAGGGGTTCATGCACATCTTTAGTAGTCAAAGCAAGCAGGGGTTTGGTTATTAGGGCATTATTTGGAATCCAGTAGTGACAGTAGGAAGTAATGCCAATAAAAGCGCGCACATCTTTTTGAGTTTGAGGAATGGGCATTTTAACAATAATATGCTCCAGAGTTAGCTTCCTACCCTCTTACGACAGTAGGTGACCTTGTAGTGTAGTTCCTATATTCCCAATAGGCTCTGCGCATTGGAATAATATATCCTATAGATTTGACGTAGGACTGAGGTCAACTAGGTCTCTATCGAATATATTAGACTTAATTGTGAGTGCCAGCTAGCTCAGAGGTCACTAGAAACTTTCTCGAATAAACAAAAAGGGATTCGTTTCTGACAACCGCATAAACATGACAACTTTGTTTCCCCAAGATAAAACTGATCTTCAGAATCGTGGAAACAATAGATAGATATTTCACTCATTCAATTGTGCATGCTTCGTTTCACCAGAGGTGCAGAGAAATAGATAGACGGGCGTTTTCAATAAAAGGTTTTATTGCACAGTCTTCTTTCTCAAGCATAAGAAATGAACTGCTACAATCGTAAGACTAGTTGCAAAATATAGTGCGTACAGTAGAAAAAGTAGAATAAAATAATACTGTAAGAGCATTGTATGGTTCCTAAACCATAGCTAAATACATACATAAATAACAGAGGCTAAAGGTACTCAACTGGTGCTTCTAAAATATGCCTACCCCGATGTACCTAACCTAAGCTTAGTACGAGGGAAGAAGTAAGTGAGGTGTAGCATAAATGTAGTATTCTTTTGCCACAAATCTCTCCAAGATTTCTCTTAGCATCTAATCAGCTCCGTACCTTGATTTGGAATGAAGAAGATCAGGCTCAGGAATCGATTTCCCAGCAACCCGCATGGGTAGCTTGGAAACACTGGAGCTAGATTTCTCGGTAGGAGAAAAGACAGCGTCTCTCTCAGTGCGCCTGCTGGAAGGTCGGCTTCCTTCGGCACTTACTATAGCAGGATGAGTCGGACAAGTAGATAGTCGAACTGCTGCAAACCACTGTGTGTTTGCTAAGGCAATTCTAAGGTATTCTCACCACAATTAGATGTCAGCAAGAATGGCGAACCCACAGTGAAAGGACCTATGGTAAATGCAAAATGTTTTGAAATGGGGCTTACAACCGGTACACACCGAAAAGCCTACCAAAACATTATTATGGCAAGCCAGCCCAGGGACTAAATAGCGAGAAATAGAACTGTTCGTTGCACCTGGATCCATCAAGAATTCCCTAGCTGAGCCATGCAAGTTCGAAGTAACATAAGGACCGCGCTGATCTACAGGTATTGGAACTGGTCCCTCACTCTGTCCCTGGCTGTCCTAGCTGTAAGACATTCCTGTCCCCATTATTGAGAAAACCGTCAAATACCTGCTTTCTAGTGCAATATTTTGACAGAAGAAACTGTTTGAAATATCTAATGTGGTTTTATATTTCTTGCGCACGATGTTATTCATCAGTGCTGCACTGTGTGCATTTTGTACTGCAAAAGTTTTGCAACAAGAGTTTAAATGTCTGTAATCCAAAAGTAGACGATATGTTTCGTCTTGTTTGGAGACAGGAAACAAATGATTGTTCATTGACGAGGTGCATGTTTCAATCACCCTCCTGTATTCAAATTGATCTAAGATCTTCCTGACTTGTTTTTTAGCTTCCTGCTAAACTGGATACTCCCTCTGAGCAAGAGGTTGATTTTTTAACTGGATTTTATGGTGAGGAGAGTCCTCATCCCATCCCACATGATTGTTATATAATGCTGGAGCCTGGGCCACAGCCCATTTTCTGGCATAGGTGTATTTTTTATGAATAGGAATATTGTTGGAGAAGGCTGGCATAATTATTTCTTCGCCCTGACAAATTCGGGTGGCCAGTCTTGTTCAGCCAGAAGGATATCATAACCCTTTGATAGCTTTTCCCAAAAGAGTGGTTTTATTTTCCTAGTTATGTCCCCCTCTATCCGGAGTGTTACTTCGTATAACTTATGGGGTACACTAACCCTGGTGTCGGCAGTTTCTACCTGAATGCATTCATTCAGATCCACTGTCTCCAGATGATCTTTTAGGATCCTGCGAGGTATGGTGACCTCTGCTTCGCTGTCCAGTATTGTCTGTGCCCACTCCCCGTTCTTGAGTTTTGTCCTCAAGATCCTCGGCATGTCTGATTTTAATACTTGCGACCTTCTTTTTGGAGAATTGAGTTTTCTTATTTTTTGGAACGTGTTGATAGTCTTTGGACTTCACACGTTCTTCCTTGTGTTCTGAGCGTCCTCTTCTTTCTAATTTCTGTGAGGAAGTCTGAAAGGTATGAGAGGGACGTGTATCAGTATCTTGATATCTATCAGGTTTTTTCAAATGATCCCTATTTCTCAGGTTATACCTCTTTTCAGAGTGCTCCTTTTGAGGAGATCTACCTCTGGACTGAGAACGCTTTTCTTTAGGAAGTGACTGTCTGCTATTTTCCCATTTCTCTTTAGGAGTAGTTAGATTATTTTTTGATAAAAACTTTTTCAGGATTTTCTGTTAGTTCAGGCTTTACAGGTTTCCCACCCAAACTATCTCTTCCTAGTTCTTCATAGGATTTTTCAATAATTCTGGCAACTTCATACGGTTGCTCAGTAATATCAAGTTCTTTTCATTTTTGGCGGATTGCCACAGATGCTGCTTCACTTTTAATGTTAGCTAATAAAATAGCTGAGACCTGTTTGAAATCTTTCAGTAATTTCATACCAAGATTCAAGGCCAGTTCTGGTCCGTATTCATTTTGAATCTATCGCAGGACGTCTGGTGTTACCGCCATAGATAGGACACCATGTGTTTTTGTGTAGATTGAAGCAAAGACTGTACCCCAAGTGTCACAGTCCTCCACGTGTGGTGCTATCCCCATTGGTAAACAGATTGTTAGAATCCTGTGTTTCTCAAGAGGTGTACTATCGGGAAATACTGCCTCTATTTGAGTAATTTTCTGGGCTAACCAGAATGAAATTTGTTCCCTTTTTGAGGGCAACTTACAGATGACTGACTGTATAGTCTGTGGTATGATTTTGTTTGTGTTCCCTGATGAGGGGTGTGCTGTGGAATCCTTATAGCAGGTTGGACTGTTAGAGTCTGCATGACATATTGTACCAATTATCTATGCATTTTTATTAATTGTTTTAGCTGAGCTAACAGTTCTGGACCTGTCATTTGTTCAATGGCAGGATGTGGTGTATAGCTGGCTAGTACCAGCCATGTTGCTTCTGGTCTACCTAGTGGACCGAGCCTGGTAATGTGATTTTGATTTTGTAGGGCGCCTTTAAACCAGAGCTGATGCGCTTGGTAAGTTAGTGGAATTTCAACGTCCTCGAAAGGAGCGTATTCCGCTGGAGGTTCCTCCAACTTGTAGAAGTGGAACACATGTGTTGTTGGATTTGCTTGTGGAAAGATAATCCATTAATAGAATACCTTTGTCTGCCGATATTCATGAGCCTCTATGACAAATATTACCCTACCACCTCTTGATGATAGGCCATTTTCTATAAGCTTTATAGCTATGGCTTTCCTGACATTTTCCGGGATGATTATGACATCCACGTCAGTTTCATTAAACCCTGTGGTGTCTAAACCTGGTCGGGTTGCAGTTCCTGCAGCTCTACCGTTCTCACAGGCGCAATTTTGTGGAAAGTCTTGCAGAGCAAGTTTCAAGGAAATAAAGATAAGGTGCACAATATTTTGGAACACTGTATCCTTCAACGTTGAACAAAACCAAAACTAATACATAGGATTTTTCGTCCTCCTCAGTTATGGTGGATTTTGTTATCCTTTAACCCACTCCAGACGTCTATTGGAGTATGTTATGGGAAAAAAGGTGTCTCTCTGAAAAGAACGACTGAGTTACTCTAGTATCTAGCGTTAAATTAGTGCCTTACCAAACGTTGGGCGCCATGTAGTGTAGTTCCTATATTCCCAATAAGCTCTGCGCATTGGAATAATATATCCTATAGATTTGAGGTAGGTCTGAGGTCAACTAGGTCTCTATCGAATATATTAGACTTAATTGTGAGTGCCAGCTAGCTCAGAGGTCACTAGAAACGTTCTCGAATAAACAAGAAGGGATTAGTTTCTGACAACCACATAAACATGACAACTTTGTTTTCCCAAGATAAAACTGATCTTTAGAGTCGAGGAAACAATAGATCGATATCTCACTCAGTCAATCGTGCATGCTTCGTTTCACCAGAGGTGCAGAGAAATATATAGACGGGCGCTTTCAATAAAAGGTTTTTTTGACCAGTCTTCTTTCTCAAGCATAAGAAATGAACAGTTACAATCGTAAGACAGGTTGCAAAATATAGTGCATACAGTAGAAAGAGTAGAATAAAATAATACTGTAGGAGCTTGTATGGTTCCTAAAACATAGCTAAATACATACATAAATAACAGAGGCTAAAAGTACTCAACTGGTGCTTCTAAAATACGCCTACCCCAATGTACCTAACCTAAGCTTAGTACGAGGGAAGAAGTGAGGTGTAGCATAAATGTAGTATTGTTTTGCCAAGAATCTGTCCAAGATTTCTCTTAGGGTCTAATCAGCTCCGTACCTTAATTTGGAATGAAGAAGGTCAGGCTCAGGACTCGATTTCCCAGCAACCCGAAATGGTAGCTTGGAAACACTGGAGCTGGATTTCTCGGCAGGAGAAAAGACAGTGTCTCTCTCAGTGCATCTGCTGCAGGGTTGGCTTCCTTCAGCACTTGCTGTAGCAGGATGAGTCGGGCAAGTAGACGGTCGAACTGCTCCCAACCACCGTGTTTGCCAAGGCAATTGTGGGCATATTTATACCTTGAAGTTGCCGAGTTTGACGTAAAAGTGGACATAATAACGTCATAAAAGAGTCTCAGTTCTTTGAAAACTCCATGAGTTCTTGGACAAGTCAGTTCTCGAGCAAGGGAAAGTCCCTGGCTGCTGAAGCCGAGTTTTCAAAAAAATCGTTGTAGATTTTCGGAACTAGTGGAAGTATCCCTGCCGTATTTGGACTGCATGAGGTAAGGCCAAATATGGTTATTATTTTTATGCCTATATAAGGATATGGTGTTTTATACCTATATAAGGGCATGAATCGGGAAAACTACAACAGGGTCCTAAAATGGTACACAACAACCTAAATAGGTGACCTCCTGTTGACAATACTGAAATTTGGATAGGGAAACTTTATGGGCATGCTGAGCTAAAGGCAACAACAATTTAACTGTACTATCTTTGCAACCTTGTTACGTATCCAAGGCGATGAGCAAGTCATCGACATACTGAAACAATACATTACCTGTAGGGAGCAACAAGGAATCCAGCTGACCTTTCAATGCCTGACTATAGATACTAGGACTCACTGTATAGCCTTGAGGAGTGCAACAGAATCTAAAGCTTTTACCAGCTAGGGTGAACCCAAACAGATACCTTCTGTCAGGATGAATGGGGATACAGAAGAATGCATTTTTCAGATCAATGACAGAAAAGAATGTAGCAGTAAAAGGAATCATTGTCAAAAGAGTGGTGATGTCAGAACCCACCATTAACTGGGCAAATTACTATTTTATTAACTTCACTCAAGAGAATCACAAAGTGCTAAACATCTTCATGATCATCAGAGGAACCTGAGGGTGCCCTTTTAAGAATCTGAAGAATAGGGATATTGCAAATGTTAGTAGTCGTCTCCTCAACCACAGCTTTCTCAATCAAATCCTGTACGATCCGAAACAAGGCTCGCTCTCCTTCCTGCATTATTTTGTATTGAGGGACACCAGGTAAAATGGCACCATCTTTAACGCGTATCGAAACAGGAGATATCTGCAACATTCCGATGTCTGTGTCGCCTGTTGCCCACAGAGTGGGTGGCACGTCTTTAAACTCAGCGGGAAGGGGCGCATCTTTGGACAGACACTGCTTAGCGCATACTGGATCCGGACTTATTGTCATATAGACACCGTCTGGAGAACAATCAATTGTGACAAGCAAGTTTTTCAATAAATCCAAACCCAACATACTCTCACCACAATTAGATGTCAACAAGAATGGCGAACCCACAGTGAAAGGACCTATGGTAAATGCAAAAGGTTTTGAAATGGGGCTTACAACCGGTACACACCGAAAAGCCTACCGATACATTATTATGGCAAGCCAGCCCAGGGACTAAATAGCGAGAAATAGAACTGTTTGTTGCACCTGGATCCACCAAAAATTCCTTAGCTGAGCCATGCAAGTTCAAAGTAACATAAGGACCGCGCTGATCTACAGGTATTGGAACTGGTCCCTGACTCTGTCCCTGGCTGTCCTAGCTGTTAGACATTCCTGTCACCTCATCATCATAATAATACTGTCTGTCTGAGGATCATCAAAGTAATTAATATCAGAACGACCCTGTGAGGCAGCAGCATTCTGAACCCTGTACGCTCCTCCAGCTCCACGACCCCATCCACGAGAACCTCTCCTCTCAGGACCGCCACCTTCTGCAACAACACGGGACAGTCGCTATGCCAGTGTCCCTCCTCTTTACAACACGCACACTGATTCATCCCTACAGGCGTAGTATTCCTGCTAGTACGTGGAAGCTGCAGGGACAAACCACCACGTCCTCTACCATTCTCTCTAGAAGCCTGCTGCAACAACACTTTCATCTTCAAATTCTTGTTCTTCATATCTGTCCTCTCCTTATCCTCATTATCCTTGTGCTCATAATCCTGGGCCATATTCAGAATAACTGAAGGAGAAGAGGTGGACCAAGTGCTATCCGAGCCTGCAATTGAGTCTCAATCTTGGGAAGCAAATTTGAAACAAATCTATTAACAAACAATCGGACACCTCCCTCAATGGACAAATCCTGCCCACTATAATCCAGAAACACATTTTCAAACGGAGTGAAAAAATCAGACACACTCTCATCTTTCGTCTGACGACAAGCCGATAACTTGTCCCAATCAACCTTCCTCGGAGAAATAAGAGAATGCACGTACGTAATGATATGGGCCGGGAAGGCAAGTAGCTCTGCCCTAGGCTAATCACTAGGCTTCCTTTCCTGATCTCATACTTTAATTTGGTCCCAGGTACCACCCAATTCCGCAGCATGCTCTTGTATGTGTACTTGTCTCCAAATATCAACCGAACTAGCAAGCCAAAAAATATTTCAAAATCCTCAATTGTCATCACTGTTGATGAGGCAGGTTCAGTCAATTCTTTATAATAAGCAGTTGGATTTTTCTTAGGGTCAAGTAACTGAGTCTTAAGAGACAAAACCTCACTCCTTTTCCATGGAGTATAAACCCACTGTTTTTGGAAACGGGCTGTTTCACCTCATCTGATAACAACATTGTGCTGGTCCCTTAACTCTAATATCTCGGGGTGATATATAGGGGGTCGCTCATCGGAGCCTTCAGCACGCCGTGAGGGAAACGGCAACAGTTCCTTGCCGGCTCCTTGCCGCCCATCCTTCCACCTTGCGCCGTGAGGGCAACGGCTGTAGTCCCGGACAACGGACTACATTACCCAGCAGCCCCGGGGAGGTCGCAGTCCCGTGACGCTCCCAACGCACCCGGAGGCGCCATAAGAACTCTGAACGCCTCCCGCCCCGCGGGACACGCGCAGGACGCGCCGGGCTGAGCCCGGGCAGAGGGCGGGCCGTCTGTGGCCGTCCGAGGCAGGAGGAGGCAGGGCAGGGCCCCTTCCCTAACGTCTGCCTAAGAAGACTATCACCGGTTAAAAACTGTAAAAAGAACTTGTTGCTTTGTTTGTGACTGGGGGTGTTCTTGACAAAGGTTGGGGCTTGGCTGCTATATTTATCGTACTAGTAAAAGTTGCCTGTATACAGGTTTTATGGGGAAACGTAAAACAATGGAGGGGGGAGCGGTGCTGGTACCCCCCGAAACTACGTAAAGGAAAGAAAGCAGCAAAGGGGGCAAGCCAGACAGCTGGAAATAGTGTAATTGATCGTATCAACAATCTTGTGGATGAGTGCAGGGAGATCCTTGTGGCTGATCAAGGTCACACTAGCAAGGATGCCCCGAGTAACAAGGGAGGGGGTTATACAAAACTAGTAAATGATTCTGTTGAACCCCCAACAATTCCAGATATGTTTAGGGCAAAAAGAAAACTTAAGGATGACATGGTCAACCTCATCGGGGGCTGTTCAACTACACCTAACGAGACACCTAGTAATGAGGGCCCGATTATCCACCTTGATCCAGAGAGTAAGAATTTGTCATCGCCCCCTGCCCCCCAGGTACTTCTTGGTAACAGTTTCACGGTCCTGGCTGATATTCACAATGAGCTCCCTGCCCCTTTAATTACTAACAACAGTAGGAACAAAGCAATGTCTGTGGAAGTAAGTGCTCTAACTAATCTTGTTATCCTCTTGCGGGACGAAATAGAGTAATTGAATTCATTGATTATCAATCTAACTTCTATGGTCAATGATAAACGCGAGGGTTTAATAAAGACCACGCCTAATGTGACACCTACAGCACAAAATTTCTTCCCCATAAAACCTCACAAAGTAAGCAAGGCACATCTAACCAAGGCCATGGATAAGCATAGTGACTTGTCCACGGTGCTTGCTATTGTTCCTAGCTCCGGCCGCCTACCCCGAAAGATAGTAATGAAGGGCCGTTTACACAAAGCACTAGAGGAGAGGGGAATGGACATGAGTTAAAACAGAAATCCACTGGTCTAGCAGGACGGCAAAAAAAAGCAACTGGGGTAGCTGTGGGTTCGACAATTGCAGAGGCCAACACTCCAGGGAACAAAGGGAACACCTTTTCTAACAAAGCTCACTTCCAAAGGAACAAAATATATATCACCAATGTTCATAAACTCGGAAAAACAAGATATGGTAATAGCGAGCACCCAGATTCCCTAACTAACAAAGTCATTCACTGGCTGCGCCACGTTAGAGGCTGCCACTCGTGATTAGGGAGGATATCTTAGAGGTAAAAAGGATCAGTCCCCCAAATTCCAAATGTGACTCCATAGAGTTAACTTTGAAATCTGCATTTCTTGCTGACATCCTTTTACACTGGAGTTTAGGACCAGTGCTCCGTCTCAATCACAGATCCAGCTAAGGAAAACATGCCCCCAGATTTTGATGTCCTCTTCTAACAACATGGGAAGAGTAAACGTGAGAAATTGATCTGGGTTAGATAATAAGGATTGACAAGCACTGGTCCCACTGATAGCAGATAGTGGAAATGTGGTGGTCTTGAATGGTGAAGAATACACGGATGCACCAGAGATAACAGAGGTAGCAGGGGATGAACTGTTGGGTGCTGCCCTCTCCTTGAGTCCCAATCTAGAGGTTGATACCAGGAGTGGGGTTAGTTCTATAATTAATGTGTACCAAGGAACATCATGCGAATTAGATCAAGGGCAGTCTACTAACACCCCTGTAACTACTCCCTCAAGACGTTTTGACAGTATTAAGGATGGTGTGGGCAAGCTAGTTTCATGGAACATTGCTGGGTTGCGTTCTAAACAGGAATCCCAGGACTGGCTAAGCTTTGTTAACAGTTTTGACATGTGTATTTTCCAGGACACGTGGCTATGTGAACCATCTTTTGCCCAGGGATACTTAAACTACTTTGTGCCGGCATCTAAGGGTGCCAAGGGGAGACCTATGGGAGGCCTGACCATCTGGGTCCGTCAGAGTCTTTCGCTCACTATTAAGGTGGTAGACACCAGAAATAGAGATATCCAACTTATTAGAGTAGACTCAGGTATTCTGGGACAGCTCGATATCTACAATGTCTATGCGAGGGGGAACAGGGGTGGGAGGTCAGAAGTTTTAGCGGCTTTGGGTTCCCTCCTTGAAACCCACTCCCAGGATAATAACATTGTGATTGCTGGTGATTTAAACCGAACCTTCCAACTCCTGGCTATTGGCGATTATTTTCTTGGAGACGAAGAGGATAGGCAATGGGGCGTCCCCAAATTAGATCTGAAACCTGTTTCTCGCTGGTCCGAGGACGTTTTTTGTTTGAATGCCATATGCTACGAAAGGGGTCTAAGCGCACTAAATGGGAGGACTCTGAGCGATAAGGCTGGGGCCAGCACTTTTGATAATGGGCGTCATAGGAGTAGAATTGATTATGTTTTATGCAGCATGACACTCTGGACCCTGGTTTGTGACATGGAGGTTAAATGGAGGATCGAAAGTGACCACAATCCATTGTGCGTAGAGCACAAATGGTGGACACCTGCCAATGCGATCTAAAATATCGAGGGGGCTAGTCCCCCTTCGATTGTCCCTACAAACGACATGCGCAGGTTAAGATGGGCACATGTTGTGACCAACCAATAGGCCATTGCTAATATCAACGCTGAAGCTGATAAAGCAATAATGGCCATCGAGCAAATCAATCTGTCTAACCCAGGAACGAGCAATGTGACTGTAATTCATGATACCCTCTTTTCTGCCATCAGGAATCACTTCTTGAAACCAGCGAAGAGTAGTAGTGGGGGACCCCGTAAGCAGGCAAAATGGTATAACGCCCAGTGCAGGAACGCCCGATTAGCTCTAAGAACTGCGATTAAGGGGAGACAACATATGACCATTCGTACTGCCAGAAAAGAATATAAAGATAGTGTAATAAAGGCAAAGAAATTATGGGATGAGCTCCACTGGAAAGAGTTAAAGGAAGCTAGCGATAGGAAAGACTCTAGGTACTTTTGGAACATCGTAAAGTGGGGCAGAGAGGGAGTACCCGACCCTCCAAATAACAACATTCCTGAGGAGGAGTGGGTCAATTACTTTAAGCCCCAGTATGCCGAAACACAGCATGCCATCGTGGCGGTCGGCTTAAGACCCGCTTATTATAAAGATAACTCTTTTAGTACTAACGAGGTAACGATGGCCCTTAGTTCAGTGTCCAGTGGTAGAGCCCCAGGCTTAGATGGCGAGCCAGCGGACGTCTTTATCAATGATAAAGAGCGCTGGTGTAAGTATATCCATCTTCTTGGCAATGCAATTGCACAGGGTGCAACTGTACCAACATCCTGGCAAGGTGCAGTCATAATACCTGTATTTAAGAAAGGAGACCGATGCCAACCGGGCAACTATAGGCCCATAAGCCTTATTGACACTATCCAAAAGGTAGTTGGGCGATTGGTTGTAAACAGGCTCCTTGACTGGGCAGAGGAGAACAACGCTCTGTCCCCATTCCAAGCGGGATTTCGAAAATCTACTAGTACGGTGGATCAGGTGTTCCACTTTACCTTACTACAGTGGAGGACCGTGCTGCTGGGCAAGGGCAGCCTGTACGCGGCTTTTGTCGATTTGCGGGCTGCCTTTGACCTAGTTCCTAGGTCCAAGCTGTGGCTGGTGCTGAGGAACCTGGGCCTACCAGAAGAATTACGGACAATGATAACGAGGCTCCACGAAGCAAACTTTGCTAAGATCCAGTGGGGGGGGGGGGGCAGGGAATGGTGACCGCAGACTTCCCGGTGGAACGGGGTGTCCGGCAAATGTGATCGATGGCTCCCACACTCTTTACACTATATATTAACGGGGTTGTTGCTCGCATGTTATCTGCAAATGTGGATGCTCCTTCATTAGCTGGCAGCAAAAAACCTATTTTAATGTTTGCAGACGACACGTTGATTTTATCAAAGACTCCGAATGGTCTACAGCATGCTCTATCCTTCTTTGACCAATTCTGTGGGGAGCATGGCCTAGAAGTTAATGTGGCCAAAACAAAACTCATGGTTTCTAACCCACACCGTAGCTTTAGATCCAAATTAACTATGAATGGTCGTCCTTTAGAGGTAGTAAATGCCTTTACGTATGTGGGAATTCATGTATCTAACGATCTTAGATGGTCCCAGCACATCGACATTGCTGCATTAATGCATAGGCAATTGGCTGGTGCTCTTGGTTCAGAACATAGAAAATCTATGACTAATCCAATAAAACCAGCATTGCAGGTATATGAAGCCAAGGTCCTCGGCTCTGCGCTTTATGGAGCTGAGCTGTGGGGTTATGAGAAGTTAGTGTCACTTCAAACTTCAGAAAACAAGTTCTTCCGGACTATTATCGGCCTGCCTAAGAGCACTCCATTGCTGCCTCTTAGATATGATTTGGGCCGGAAGGCTGTTGTAGACTTGGTTAGGCTTCGTCTGATTCTGTATTGGCGGAAGCTTTGGACCATGCCTGAGCTTTCCCACTATGCTGAGGGGTTCCTAGACATTATCAAAGCGGATGTGTTCCGTGAAATTGGATGGCTTAAGAGCAATACTGTGGGAACTATTTTCCCAACCAAAAAAATCATAAAAGCAATCTATTGGGAGAAAGTGGCCGCTCGGAACTGGAGTAGTACTAGTGCTGCGTCTATGGCTGGAGGATTCCTAGAAGCTAAGTTGTATCCCTGCCTCGAACCATGTTGGGACGCTATAACTAGACCGGGTGACAGAAAGCTCCTTTTCCAACTTAGAGCTGGTGCACTTCTCCTTAGATCTCTGACAGGCAGGTGGGGAGGCAGACTTACCAACAACTGCCCCGCTTGTGGAGCCCCCAAGGAAACAATTGGTCACTTTTTATATACCTGTACAGCCTATGCTGACCCAAGAGGCATTTGGCTAACACCAATGTGTAAGAACTTAGGTACAACTAGCAGTGCTGTAGCTCTATGAATCATATGCACCAGCACTTTACTGCCCCTAGCAATAGCTACAGCTAAGTATCTTGGATGGGCATGGTCCATTAGACAGAGATCGCCAGACACTTGATTGTCTTTTTTACTATTATATTATTAGTCAGTCTGCTCTTTTTTTACTTGTAATTTTTATCTTCAAATTTTATATGCAAAATTTTACTCTGTAACAATATTTATGTTTTAAACTACCTGTCAGCAATCAAGTCTTATTTTTTAACTGAAATGTTTGTTAGTCTTGATTTTATATTGGTGATTGTACATGCTTTTATGAGTGAACCTCGAATAAAGCAATATTTGACTTTGACTTTGACTATATATAGGGTGAACCTCCTGCATCCGAAATTGAGACACGAGTTGGGGCTACTCTCAAGTAGCCTACCTCGGTAAGCAATCAATGTCGTAATACTGGTAAAAACATGATTAAGCCCCATATTGGTATCATATGCATGATCATTAATATCATATAAAATCCGAGGTGCTGCATCTTTGAAACACTGCTCCCAGAGACCAATCAGAGTAGCAGACATATGCTTAAGGGCATGTTGCTGCACATAAGGTTCATAATCTCATCACATTGCACACGTCTACCACACCGTAAAAGGGATTTCGAGCCCACTGGGTAGCCTGATTAGCTACTACCCTCTTTTCATCATCTCCCACATCAGATCGGACTAACGTCCGTCCCATATGTTCCTTTAAATGTCATCCAGTCTCTATCCTCAAGTCCACGTACCGGTGTCCCACTACTCAGTAATGTCGGGGGATGAAAGAACAGAGTGGGAGTAGCAATAGAAGTAACAGGCACTAACAGTGCTGTCGGTTGCGTCATAGGTTTAAGAGCTGGCAAAAGGGGCGATGAAACAATAGGTGAGGCAGGGGAACTGACAGTCATTGTTGCCGCAGACGGCGAAGACAAAGAAAAGACAGGAGGAGCTGTGGCTAAAAGCAATCTGATCAATAGTAGCAAGAGCAGAAGCAGCAGAGACAGAAGGAGCGGGTAGCTGTGACTGTGGTGGAATAGAGGGTTATATCCTCTGTGGGGCATATGGAGGCGAGGATCTAATATCTAGCAATTCTTTTACAAAAGTATCATTTTCTTCTCTGGCTACATAAGATTTATCAATATTCAATTGAAACATCCTCTCTGCATGTTCGATCCCTATCTCCTGCTTTTCTCTATCATGTGCTACAGCTTTCTGAATCAATGTTTGCATTCTCATCTTTCGCACCTCTTTCTCTGCTTTCATTCGCCTCTGTTTAGGTTCCTTTTGCCACGTTCGAAGAGAATCAAACATAAACTGCCTGCTTCACAAAAAAAATTCTGTAAGAAACCAATCCCTTGCTCATCAAAAGTATCCGTTAACGGCCACTGTAACTCGGCATTGTCCTTGTATATTTGTGCCATAATATACAAAACACAATAGGGCCAAGGTCATGCTTCACATACATATGAAAATTTGGAGTGCCTTCTGGAGGCGCTGGTTGGCTTTCTTCCAGTTCAGCATCAGCAAAAGAACAAAAACAGCCCAAAAAAAACAATTTGCTGAGACTAGGCATTCTCAAAAGAAAACAAGTTCACTACTTATGCCTGGCAAAGTATTTTCAAACACTTTTCACCCAAAATCGGTCCTCATACCGTACCAAATACAAACCAAAATGATACCATATCCCCAAAGAACCAAACCAATCTCACCTGATATATGCAGGTCAAACAAATGTATTTTCTAATTATGAAAGTTGGACAGCACCCTTCAAAAGTTACACATTTGTTGCAAAAACTGTTTTTAAGAACATACAGATGAACAGAATTGATAGTTTTCCCAAATATTCAGAAAGACACACAAAAGTAGTGACTTGAATTTTCTTTCTTTTATTCAATTTTTATTCTTTATTTTCTTTTTTTGATAGTTGCGGAAAGCCGACGCGTTTCGTCCGATGCCGGACTTCTTCAGGGCTTATAACAAATTCTCTGGAATCAAGTTTCACATCCGTCTTAGTAAGATTATCACATAGTTTCTTTCATTATTTCACGATTTATAAGTAAGATCACAAATTCACGTCACAGTCGTTGTCAACAGGGAAAAAGGTTGGCCCACAGAACAATCAAGGGGCTAGCGCATACAGGAACGTCAGGTTGTGGTCTTCTGGTACAAATGTATTTTCCACTGCCGACTCTATTGACCAAAAGCTGCTCTGGTCTCCAGTCGGGATGACCACTGGGTGAGGCACTGTATGGCCGGACAGAAGGGGCAGCTGCGATTTCAGGAACTCTCTCGTGCAGAGATCCCTGATCCGTCCTGAGGGATAGAATTGATTTTCCCGTAGTCATAGTAATCCTTTGTTAGCATGCTGTATCTATCTGCATGATTAATTTAGCAGTACTCGTTATAGTTTATATTTATTAGTTAAGTTGGTAGGGAATTCCTTTGATTGGTTCCCTTTTTGTCTCTTGTAAAATGAATAAAAAACCAGAGAGACGCCATCTTGTTTGCATACACATTAGACTTGGGCAGCGGTCACGTGCTGTCCTCCAGTAGTCAGAAGGCCCGGCGAGTTGAGTTATAGAAAGCAGCTGAATGCCCACTATTCTTTCTTCTGTAGAGAACCAAGGTCGCATCGGGCTTCAGAGGTGATGAGCGCATTCCTGAAGGTGCCGTGCCTGTGCTCCCAGGCACCGAGACGAAAGGGAGTCACCCTTCCTGACCCTCCCCAATAATAGTGGAAGCAGACTTTCAAAATAGCCTTGTGTGCCATATATGTAGGGTGACCAGAATTTTAAAGCCAAAAACGGGGATGCATGGTGTGGCTGAAGCGGATGCTGTTCCCACCTGCAAAGATGGGGTCGAGGGTGTGTCCTGCCTTGTGGGTAGGAGTGGTGATGAGCTGTTTCAGTCCTATGATTTAAAATGCATTATGTGCCTCAACTTCTTTCAAAGTTTTCATAGAGGAAGGACCCCAAACTTCCCATAGAAAAGGCGAGACTCACTTGCTTCACTGGCTCGCTAGAGTTCAGGGCAAGGATTTCGCTCCCCAGCTTTCAAAGACCATGTCGGCACCCTAATGGTGGCATTGTAAAAGACATTTGTATGTGTTGTTATATTAATGATACCTCTCTTATGCCTCCTCAGTGATGTCAATTATTGGCATGCTATTAGGATTAGGGTTGAGTAGCCTCACCTCCTACAAATATTAATGTTCCAAGGTCATATGATGTCACTTGCTTTAATGTTGTTAAGGTCAAAGGGTATGTGATGTCACTTCCGCTATCCCAAGCATATTCGTTAATCGAAGTCCATGCTGAGAACATGCTTTCTCTCTAACTTTGAATACATTTGCAAAGGGACAAGAGCTGCATTTGGCTGCTCCGAGGAAATGATATGCTTAAGGACCGTCCTTTGCAAACTTGCACTAGCATTCATGTGAAAAGCAGTTAAGAACGTCGTTGGAGGAGGAGCTTCGCGCGCAACCAAGATGGCCGCGTGAGCAAGGGGCTCCCGAGACCCTCGTAACCTCCCGAATATATCCCGTCACTTATCCTGTTTGCAGTGGACATCTTTGTGCGGATGAACCACCGGTGATCCTAAAATCGTTTCCGCTGTCCCGATCGGACCCCGGGGGCCGGAGTTGTGGGACTGAGAAGTTTGCGGCCTTCGTCTCCTGGATGCCCGGCGCCCGAGTTGACATGGTGCCCGGGGCATAATTGAGCAACAACGGCTTGGGGCAGCGAAGAGCCCAGGTCCAGCTCAGTTTCACTTTCGTTTTTGGTTATCGCTGTGGTCTCCGGACTTGCGACGCCCCACTGACTTTCGCTCTCTTGGCCCCCCTGCCGCTCTATCGCCCTGGTTGGCAGTCCCTCTGTGTGGAATTTGTTCTTTTCTCCCTGTTCGGTATGCTGAGTCTCCCCTCCTCTCGCCTTTACCTGGGACATTGTTCGATACTGTCCCGACATGGCGGGCAAACCTGAGGGAGACAAACAGAGGGTGAAGAATACCAAAAGGGGCAGCTATACCCAAACCAATGTCATGGATCGTTATGCTCAGGTTCAGGGGTCGCCCAGCAGAACCGGTGGGTTGCTGGAGGAGGTGAAGAGTTCGTCGACCCCGGTGGTGGAGCCGACGCTGCAGGATGTGATGGCCGCCATAGATGGCATCCAGTCCTCCCTCGGGAAGCAAATAGAGACTCTTGCACATAAGTTGGATACGGTGGCGATTGATGTGAATTTGATCCGGACGGACCTCACAAAAACCAATGAAAGGGTTAAATCGCTGGATATTAAAACATTGAGCCTTACGGATGACGTTGTCGAGTTACAATCCAAAGTCCGTACTCTTGGGGTCTCTAATGACATGGTTGTTCGTCGCCTGGAGGATTTTGAAGGACGGGTCCGGCGGAACAACATCCGTATTATTGGCGTTCTGGAAAAGGCAGAGGAGCAAGCTACTGACCTTTTTGTTGAGGACCTTATCATCAATCATTTAGCACCTAAGGGACTGAGCAAGTTTTTGATGGTGGAACGGGCCCATAGAATCCTAGGTGGAAAACCGAAAGTGGGAGCCCCGCCGCGGCCTCTGATAGCACGGATTTTCAACTTTCGGGACAGAGACGCTATCCTTCAGGCTTCGCGTGCGGGTGGTCCCCTGAAGTTTGAAAACTCCTCCATCAGTTTTTACCTGGACTTCACACAGATGGTCCAGAAACAGCGGCTCAGTTTTCTGGGTGTGAAAAGAAGACTTCGCCAGATGGACCTTAAGTATACCATGCTCTTTCCTGCAAAATTGAGGATTGAATATAACAACAGGGTGTACTTTTTTGATAAGCCTGAAGTGGTGGCTGATTGGTTGGACACCCTGCCGGCCCGACAGGATCCTGAGAGTCTGTCTGGTGGAGCGGAGGGAGGACCTGAAGAGCAGGAATGAGCACCATTTTACATGTCTCTGGGGACTACGGAAGGACATTTAATACGGTGGTTCTGGATTTGACTTATTACTGCCAGTTTTCTTTTGCACGGGGGGTTGCGGGGATATCGTTGGGGTTTATTTCTCCTCAGCCTTACTTCTCGTAGTTTAGTTGGGTGTGGGGCGACAGGCACACTTCAAGTTGGGGTGGCTTTTTAGCCGTATGCAGGGGTGCAGGGTGGGGGTGTTGTAATGGGTTGTTTGAGGGTGGGCGGATGGGGGGTGTGGATGTTTTGTTAGTTGTTTTTGCAAGGTTCTATACTGCAGGACATTTTCATCGAAGCATTGGACCCAGCTCGTGGTTGGATCTTCTTTTTCTTTTATGATGGGGGGTAGGGGATTGAGGTTGATGAGCTGGAATGTCAATGGATTGGGGGACAAGATTAAGCGTGGGGTGGTACTACAGCTCCTGAAACGCCAATCCCCTGATATTGTTCTCCTTCAAGAGACTCACTTGGTGGGGCATACGTGTCACGCCATGAACAGGAAGGGGTATCGTCTGGTTGCCCATGCTGGGTTCTCCTCTGGATTTCGTGGAGTTGGGATCCTTGTTAAAACTGCTCTCCCGCTTGAGGTGGAATCCACTATCATTGATGATAGGGGACGCTATGTGGTGATTTCGGGGCGGAGGGAGGGTCATACTATTACCGTGGTTTCTATTTATGTTCCTTCAGGCTTACAGTAGACTACTTTTGCTGATCTGGGGCTGGTGTTGCTTGATCTCCCGGCTGGGTCCCTGATCTTAGGTGGGGACTTTAATGCGGTGGTTTCAGGTAGGCTTGATAGACATCCACCCAGGGACGTCAAGGGGATGCATAGTTGGCTGCCTGATTTTATTGATGCGCTGGGTCTGGTGGATTGTTGGCGATTGCTTCATTCCACTCAGCGGCAGTATACTTTTCACTCGGGAGCCCATGGTAGTCTCTCCAGGATTGATTATGTGTTAGTACCGGCTGCACAGGCGTTTGGTGTTGCGGAGGTCCGTCATATGGCTCGGGGGATTTCTGATCACTCCCCACTGTGGCTCCGATTGGACTTAGTCCCGGGTGCCGAGGGTCGGGTAGCCCCGATTAACCCTTGGTATCTTCGTAGCCCTAAAATTCGTAGTGAGCTTATGAAGGCTCTGGATCATTATTTCCGAGAGAATGAAGGCTCGGTTTCTTCCGCGGTCTCTCTATGGGAGGCTTTTAAGACCGTCCTGAGGGGTCAGGCCCTGTCATTGATCACTGGAGTTAAGAAGCAGAGAGAGGAGGAAGTGGTTAAGATAGACACGGAAATAACAGATTTGGAATTGGCTTTGGAGCAGGAGGTGACCCACTCGAAACTGCATGTTCTGCAGTTGAAGCAGTTTGAATATAAGTCATTGGTGTCGGATGCGGCGAAGGCTCTAAGCCGGGAGCAACAGGGGCGTATCTATGATGTTGGAGATAAGGCTGGCAAATTGATAGCTTGGTTGGATAGGAAAGACAGAGCAAGTCGTGTGGTGCCAGAGATTGAGACAGAGGATGGGGCCCTAGTTACCAACCCGCAGGAAATAGTGACGTGCTTCGCCAATCATTTTCACACCGTGTACTCCTCTGTGTCCGATAGACCAGAGGAGGATTCTCGTTTACTGCTTCGAGATATAGCCCTTGCAAATCTTTCTGAGGAAGATAGGGATCTAATGGACTTGGCGATCACGGCGGATGAAATAGCGTTAGCTATGCGTTCCTTACGTTCGGGTAAAGCAATGGGCCCCAATGGTTTGCCAATTGAGTTATACAAGCTTCAGCCCGACAGGATTGCCCCGTAATTTAAAGGGACATGTTCATGGAGTCCCACGATGGTGGGTTTCTCCCCCGGGATCAGCGTTTGGCTACCATAGTTGTTATACATAAAGAGGGGAAGCCGCGGAATAAATGTGTTTCATACCGGCCAATTTCATTGTTAAACGCTGAGCCAAAAATTCTTGCTAAGGTTTTAGCTAATAGACTAATCACGGTCATCGGCGATCTGGTTCATCCGGATCAATCTGGTTTTATCCCGCAATGGAATACGGCATTGAATCTTCGGCGGCTGCATGGTGTTATTGCTAGGGCGGCGACGCTGCGTGTATCGGCCATTTTGGCGTCTTTAGATGACACTATGGCGTTTGATACTGTGGAATGGCCGTATTTATGGGCGGTGCTGACTAAATTTGGTTTTGGCTCGGAGTTTATTGGCTGGGTGCGGCTTCTTTACGCGGATCCCCTCGCTCAGGTAGTGGTAAATGGCCGCGCTTCTGCAACGTTCAGTCTTGGGCGAGGTACCCGTCAGGGTTGCCCGCTGTCTCCCCTCCTGTTTGCGCTGGCGCTTGAACCCCTACCTGCGTGGATCATTTGGGAACCCTCTATAAAGGGTATTTATTGGTCCCCGGAACACAAAGATCGTATCTTCTTGTATGCGGATGGCATCCTTTTGTACCTGACCTCCCCCAGAAAGTCCCTGATAGTGTTATGCGACGTTTTGATTTCCTTTGGTAAGAATTCTGGTGTGATTATCAACTGGGCGAAATCTTCTCTTTATGTACTCAGTGGTGATGTACCGGTTTCGCCACGTGTCTGTCCTATCCAGATTGCACAGCAGGGGTTTAAATACCTTGGTATTTTTATTTAAATGGACCCCTTGATCCGATATGAGAAAAATCTCCTTCCCCCTTTGGCGCGGCTGAGGCGAGACGTGGCGAATTGGCGGAAACTTCCACTTTCGTTACTCGGACGTGCGGCCATTTTTAAGATGATGTCCCTTCCTCGTTTTTTTTACGCCCAGCAGAATACCCTTGATTTTGTTCCTGGTAGCTACTTCCGTATAGTTGAGGGTCTACAGAGAAAATTGCTGTGGGATGGTAGGCCCCGGATTGCACTCGCCAAATTGACGCTCCCCTGGTACGACGGGGGTATTGCTCTTCCCGATATTAAAAGGTACTATTGGGCGTCGCAGTTGGGGGCCATCAACCACGGTACGTATTGCCCCGGGCCAAACCCAGGTTTTGCTATGGATAGGTGGTTGCTCCCTGGAGGTAATTACTATAGGGCATTATATTCCAAATCGGTAGTGAGGTCTCTGACAGGGCCGACGCGGACAGCTGTGCGGGTTTGGCAGGACGCCACCAGCGCGTTGGGGTGGAAAGATCGTTTGACCTTAGCGACCCCGCTTTTTGGATGAGATCGGCTTGGTAAACTGTGGAACACGAAAGGATTTGACAGGTGGGACCTCATTGGTATCTCCAGGGTGGGTGATCTCTGGGTTAAGGGGCAAGTGAAGTCCTTCGTGGCCCTGCAGGCCGAGTTCAAGCTGGGAGGAATGGAGTACTTCCGCTATGCACAAATCCGTCATGCGCTCGATTCAGTCTTCCCTCGGGGGGTGGAGATACCTGAATCTGCCCCGCTGGAGGACCGTGTTCTGGATGGTTATATACCGGATAGTACCATCTCCCTAGTGTATAAAAAACTGATTAACCATAGAGCAGACCTTCTGTTGCAATTGCCAGATCAGTGGACCTTGATGATGAAGATTGGCAGTCCGCGATCTCCTCCCCAAAGGAGGTCGTGATTCCAGCTCGCCTGAGATTGGTCCAACTCAAAATACTACATAGAGTGTATGTCACGGGTCCTCGCTTGTTTAAGATGGGTTTTTCGGAGGAGGGTCTGTGTAGGCGGGGTTGTGGCCAGTTGGCCACGTTTATGCACATCATCTGGGAGTGTGGGAAAGTAGCTGACTATTGGTGCAGGGTCCACAAGGTGCTTCAGGAAGTTACGGGTGTGGCACTTTTGCCTGAAGCCAGGCTTTGCCTGTTGAATGTTTGGGAGCCCACTGATCATAATGTAGCCCAAACGGAATGGGTGTCCTTGGGAACAATGATTGCTAAACGCAATATTGCACAATTGTGGGGATCCCAGCGGCCTCCTACTATTGAGGGTTGGATGGATGACATGGATTGGTGTATGTTCAGGGAAAAGACTGTATATGTGGCTCGAGGTCGTCCCCGAAAGTGGCATAAAATCTGGTCCCCCTGGAATAGCTATAGAGGAGATATATGTGTGCCACCTGAAACAGTTGTACTTGATCTCCCGCTTTCCCCCTAATCTTGACTAAATATTATATTTGAGGCCTCCTTTTCCTTCTTCCTCTCCCCCTCCCCCCCAATCATATCCTTTTTATACTGTTGTTTATGTACTGATGGTCCGCCCTTGTACAGTCTATTTGCTTTGTGTAATTTATTGATACCTTGCTGTTTTCTTTGTTTATTTTTTAATAAACAGAAAAAAAAAGAACGTTGTTCAAATTATGAGAAACCTGCTATTACAAATGGTTTGCCCCAATGATGCCTTAGACAGTCGAAAGGTTGATGGTGAATGCTTATGTTTTCAGCAGCTATACAATAGGAATACTGTTTAGACGAGAAAGAATGTTTATTTTTTGTTTTTATTTGTGTGTGATTGCTTAAGGAAACATGATTTGAGCATTTTTTTTAATAGACAGAGGCCTGGGCCTGGTTTCCAGAGTTTCTGTAGAAGACACGTAGGCATTTGATATGCACAAGGGGCTTACTTACAAGCCCAGGGTGCCGCTGGAACCTCACTTTTTATGATGTCCTGGCGGCGCACATTGCGGACCCATATCTACAAGGCCACAGAAAGCCACCCTCCTTGGCTTTCCATGACCTCATAGATATGGTGCAAGTCAAAGTAATGCAAGTCACTGCATTGCCTCATGCTGCCTCAAGGAGGCGTGTCATGGCAATGTTTTTTGACACATTCCTCGATTTACCACATAATCCATATCTGGGAACGTGTCAACCCTGTGCCTTCCCTGGGGTCACGCAACAGTTGTTTTTGTGAAGGGCGGGGTCCCTTCCTGCACAAAAACAACCTGATTTCAATGCAGTCACCCTTGTGCAAGGGTGCCTGTGTTGGCTCTAGGCAGCTATTTGTGTGCCAGTGCAGTGTAAGAGGACAGAAATGCCCTTTTGTTGCTGGCCAGTGCAGTGCAGCAAAGTGACGTGCAACTCTCTCCTGCATCAAATTGTTGTAAATGAGGCCCATAGTCTCGCAATAATGACTCCATTATTGAGAGGATGTTGTCAAAAGTGGCAGGAGAGTGGAACGCATACGGATTGCCTAGAAGTGTTACTACCTGTTTTGTGAGCGCATCTACACCATCTGTACTCCTATTTTATTAATTGATGTGTATGTGAGAGAGTGCTACTTACCTGATACATATTAATGGACAGTTGTCACTCATGTAGCACCGTGCACTGTTACCTTTCCCGATGGCTTGCAAGATAGAGAATGCCCTATATTGGAATTGGGCCTGGTAGCGGCTAAGTGTCAAAAAAGTGCTCTGATTCTGTTAAAGTGAGCTTGACTCACCAACTAGGCGTGAAGATCTCACAGAAATAAGAAATAGATCATGTAGCAGTAGCACATTAATAAGCATCTCAGTAATCCCTTTTTAGGGTTAGATTTTGGGTTGGTAGCTAAGTACGGTATTGTTACATTATGGGCGACGTTTGGAAGGACAACGGCAAATGGGGACTGTTCTATCAAGTGTTTGGGAAAAGGACAAAACAGAATTTTAGAGCTCTACTATGACAGATGGCCTTTTTTCCTGGATTCTAGCTGATAAAGTGTTTCACAATTTAGCAATGTTGGTCATTTACAGAACCGAATAATCTCAAGCTGCAGATGGCTCCTTCAAAAAAGCTGCAACTATGTATGAAGCAGCACATTTTCTCTTTAATTTGCATTGTTTCAATTTCATTTAAAGAGTAAAGTCCAATCATCAAGTCAACCCAAGGATACTGCTGGGGGACTGGAAGCCAGGTCAGTGCTTGCAGGCCAGTTGAGGTGAAGGAATCTTGTAGATAATTTTTTTCGTTGAACTTTTTATTGTCATTTACAAATATATTTGATTTACTGAAACAATACAGCAAGGACTCAAGTAATTACCAGTGGCTGACATAATTCAAGCATTCAACCCTTCAATGTTTTGCAATCTTCAGTGTCCGTTTTGTCATCTTCACTGTGATGCCATAAGTGAGCACAGGTATACCCAGATATGGGTCCTGTGCTCACTTTGCTACTGGAACCAAGCTATATCCGATTGAAGAACTCCAGTGAGAGTGAAACAGGTCTTGGGTTGCTTGTGTTCCGTGTCAGGGTGGACCTGCCCCGGCAGTTCGGGCAGAACAGTTCTCAATGCAGCATGGTCAAGACTGATTAGCATAAGGCTGGGGCCAAACTGAGGTGGCATGATGTGCAAAATAATGATGGACTGGGATGTAACCCGAGTAATTACCAGTGGCTGATATTAACACAAGCATTTCATCCATCACTTTTGTGTATATTGTTGTGCTTGTGCATACAGCATCAGAGTTCTGAAACCTGCTTTGCCATTACTCTGCCACACCCAACTCCTCCTCTCCATTCGGACGTGTTTGGGTGGATTCATCTATCCACGTTTGTACTAAGTCCTTTTTGGCGCTAAACAGAACTAGTATAATGAAAAGTTTAGTTTAGGATATTCAGTGTTAAATTGCTCGTTTTCGGAGAGCGCACTCACCACCCCTCTACATCCCAGTATTCCAGTAGCACTCGACACCTCCAAACTGAGTATGAGAAATCCCCCGTCTTCTATGTAACTCCTTAGGTATGTGGGTGTGGAAACCCTTCCCATTTGCCAGAGTGTCTTACTAGTATAGTAGATTTGATGTAAATATTCGAATTGCAGAAGCTTGGCTCGGGATCATCAGGGCTGTCTGCTAGAGTGCCCACTTCAGTATCCCAGCACTTTTTGAGTTCTGGAAATGTGCCTGGGATATATATGATCAATATTTTGTAAATTGGTGAGATTTTATCAGGCAATGGAAACAGTGTGACCTTTGCCTCAATCGGGCTAAACTGAAGGAACTCACCCGTCTAATTGAAATATGGTTTCAGTGTATGTCTAAGTCTCAAATAGTTTAAAGAAACTGTTATTCACCAGACCCAGTTGTTCCTAGAGGGCTCTGAATGATTTAATCATGCTGTTCATGAGCACAGATGTACCCAGCAAGTTCCATCCCGAGAATCGAGTTCCGCCACTTGAGGCAGAAGCACACATGCCAAGAGAAGGGTCTATTGTGTTAGTTGCTTATATCACACTGTTTCTATAATGGTATCATTCCAGAGACCAAATACATTTTTTGTGGCTTTAGATACTTTAGATACACCAGATGGGACTTACCGGCCGACCAAGTGAATCAACCTCCCCCAGCAGGTATTTCACCCCTGTAGGATGTATCGGGTCTGCTATTGGAAATCCTCTCATTAACCACTACCAGTTGTTGAGCGCAGTAGTAAGCTACAAAGTTAGCCAGTCCCAGCCCCCTATTGAGTGGTTCTTTCAGTACATTTGCCAGGGCTAGCAGATTATTCAAGTGGCAAATATTATGTTTTGTCAATCAGGTTTAAAGCCACTTTGAAATTAATGTACTATCATCTTCGTCACCATCATTAGGAAATAGGTCAGAATTTTAGCAAGTATTTTTACCTTCACCATTAAAATAAAAAAAGGAAATGCATGTGTAAGAATCATATTTGTTGGAAACTTCAGAAAGACTGTATAACCACATTTTAAAAGCCTTGTGGCAGGGAGCAATGGTCCCTGAAAGTTATGTGCAACCCTAGAAAGTAGAAGGATTGTAGGGTGGTGTTAAATGTATTCATTTCTACAGTTACGCCGTATGCTCTGGTAAATTACCTGTTTGTAATTGTCTGTTGGCATTGGTGATTTCTTCTATCGAGTTTTTCTGACCTAGAACTTTGTCTTCTGCCTTACATGTCAGATTTTTCTGGAGTTCAACCATATAATACTCCGGATCTCTGGAGTATCTGCCCTGGTAGGATTATACAATTCCCTTTAGAATCAAGCAATTCTCTCACAATTGTCAACAGGTGAGTCCAGCTCCCTTGCCTCTATGTATACAGAGTATAATTCTGTATTGGTCTTTCCTTTTACTTAGCCAAAATAGTATTTTCCCCAACTTGTCCCCTTGATCGTATAGCCTACTTTGGGCACATAATAAGTAACAAATGTCTTCCCTTCTATAGCACCCCCTCTAATATCAATATCTGTGTTTCAGCATTTCAGCATTTCTCAGAGCCTCTCTCTTCTCTTCTTTAATTTTTCCTGTTATGATATGTTGGAAGCAGGGCCGGACTGGCCAAAGCGGGCACCGGGCAATCCCCCGGTGCGCCGCACGGGTGGGGCCGGTTTTAGGTCCCTGGGGGCCGTTTTATTACAGGGCCGTTTTTGCAGCATAGCTGCAAAATCGGCCCTGTAACAAAATCGGCCGAAAACCGGCCCTAGCAAAGAGCTCCGCGGCACCGACAACGCCCCGGTTCCCAGTTCCTGGTTGGAAGAAACGAGGTAAGATTCAGTAACGTTTATTAGTCATCCACTCTCCACAAGACACAGAGCTCTGCTAACATTCTACTGTAAGTTCTAACAAGAGAGTCCAAGGAGAAAGGAGGAGGGGGGCCGGAATGTACCAAGGAGGGGCGTGTAGGAAAAGATTACAACACACCTCCCTTAGTTATCTAACGTAAAACATTGTTACATTTAACAATCTTGTCACAACTCCACAACTGTCCATTTCTGAGGAGTACCACATTGTTGAAGGTTTTGGACACCTGACAGGGAGGGTAGAATTTGCTTTGACTGTGCAAGTCTATTACACTCCTCCTGACCTGCACCATGTCTCCTACTCTCCACTTGGGTGATTTGACTCCATATTTGTTGTTGTACCAGTTCTTGTACCTGGTTTGGTGAAGTTCAACCTTCCTACCAACCTCTTTGGAGTTGAAACCCACAGCCCTACCACCACTCAACCAACTGGGGTTAAACTTAGTGCTGTGTTCTCTTCTTCTGAGGGCGATAAATGGGGGCACCCCAGATACAGGATTGGGTGAGGTGTGGTACGCCCACAGTCATGCAAGGACGATTCTACTTCATGGCCATTAACTATCGATAGCTAAAGGTGATCTTTTATTAGTCTACTGGCCTCTCGACTAAGCCTTTAGCCTTAGCCCAATAGAGAGCAGTTTTCTCATGTTTGATGTTCCAGTTAGTCAAGAAGTCTTTCATACATTGGGATGTAAATTGTACCCCGTTGTCAGTGGCGAGGGTGGATGGTATCCCTTCCTTAGAGAAAACATCTTTGAAGAAAACCAGTATGGATTTGGTGTTTGTGCAATGCATAACTCTCTGTTCAATCCAGTGGGATGTGTAGTCTACCAAAACCAGCATGAATTTTTAGTGGATCCCCAGTTTGTCCATGGGTCCCATTATGTCCATGGCCAGCTTACTTCATGTTTTGAGGGGAACTTCTACAGGAGACAAGAGGACTCTGTGTGTGGGCCTAGACTTGTCACTCCAGGCACACCTAATGCAGTCCATAACTTGTTGTTCCACCATGGCGTCCATCCTAGGGAACCAGAAATTCTCTCTAATTCTGTTTTTCGTTATGATGCGTCTTAGGTGGCCTTTGTGTGCCAAGTCCACAATTCTTTTCCTTAGACTCCCTGGAGGTCCACTTTTGTTCTGGTGGTATACCTTGTCTCCTATGGTGCTCAGCTCATACCTGACCTCTCAGAAATCTTTGGTTTCTTCTTCAGCTTCATTAGGCTTGTTGGGCCACCCTTCCACCATTATCTCTTTCAGCCTGCACAACCCTTTGTCTTCTTACATGCCTCTCTCCATTCTTCTTCCCTGAGGGCTGGGTCAGTTAACACCATGATTGGACTATCTAGCATCTCTTCATGCAGTTCTGTTTGCAATGGTGTTCTGGACAGGAAGTCTGCAATGTTGTTGTCATTGCCTGGGACATACTCTACCTTTAAACAGAAGTTTTCCAGGCCCAAAATCCATTTGCATATGCGAGGAGTACTGTTCTCCATACCTTTCACAGTGAAAATGAAGGTTAAAGGCTTGTGATCTGTGTGGATCGGAAATTCAAATCCCAAAGAAAGCACTTAAAGTGCCTCTCGGCCCAGAAACACGCCAGATCCTCCTTTTCAATTACTGAGTAGTTACTCTCAGCTTTTGAGAGGCAACGAGAAGCGAAAATGATCTTTTCTTCCTTCCCATCCTTCTGAGAGAGGGTGGCTCCCAGCGCTTTGATGGAGGCATCTGTAGTGAGGATGTTTTTTTTCCTGGGATCAAATGTACCAAGCGTTGGGGTTTTTTGATTTCTTCTTTGAGTGCATCCACCATGCACTTATGTTAATCCTGCCAGTTAAATTCCTATTTTTTTTAACAGTTTCCGCAGTAGATCACACTTTGCGGCAAAATTCTTGATGTACTTGGACATGTACTCTAGTAGCCCCAATAAGGATTTAAGCTCTTCCTTATTCTTAGGGTATGGAGCATCCCTTACGGCACTTAGGAAGTTGTGCTTTGGAAAGAAACCATTCTCCGAAATGGAGTGTCCTAGGTAGTCCACTGATGTCACTCGGATTTGACATTTGGATTTCTGCACAGTCAACCCCGCATCCATCAACTTCTTAAACACAAATTGTAGAGGGCGATCATGGGCCTCAGCGATACATCCATACATCAGGATGTCATCCTGAAAACACATGGTGTGGTCCACATCTTTCAGGATTTGGTGCATGATTTTCTGGAAGACCACTGCAGCCGATGCCAGGCTGAACGGCATCCTTCTGAACATGTAGGCACTGTGCGGGGTTATAAAGGCAGTGAGGGGCCTAGAGTTGGGGTGCAGATCTACTTGGTGGTAAGCCATGGGGAGATCGATGACACTGAAGTACTCTGCATGACCCATGGTACAGAGCATTTAATTTATTTTTGGAAGCGGATACCTTTCAACCCAAATGTTTTTGTTTAGGCTCCGCAAGTCCACACATAAACGAATCCCTTCTCCATTGGCCTTGGAAGCGATCACGATGGGTGCCAACCATTCTGATGTGTCAATTGTTTGTATGAATCCCATGCTACTTAACTTGTTCAGTTCCTTCTCTAATGGCTCCCTCATAAGATGTGGCACTGGGCATAACTTGTGCTCGATGGGTTTGGCATTGGCTTTGGAGCATGATCTTGTGTTGAAAATCATGGAGAAGACCCAGCCTTCCGTCAAACAGTTTAGAGAACTCCTCACATATATTAATACCAGATGGGGCATCATCTGTCAGAAGTACTTGATCCTGGTTTTTCGGATCAAGAATAATGCCAGTTCTTTTTGGTGCTGCCACCCCAGCAGATTGGATCCCGTATCTACTGTGTAAACTTTGCCCATGGTGCTCTTACCTTTAAACTCAATGTGCTTTCCTTCATGCCCACTAGGGGTATGGGCTCTCTGGTGTAGCCAGTAGGTGATATGTCAGGTTTCTCTAAAAGGGTACCTCCCTACTTGTCCATGCATTCAAGATCGTTATGGTTCAATAGTGTAAATGGGGAACAGGAGTCACCATACATAGAGCCAGAATTACTATTTAGTAGTACATTATATTTTGGATAAATAACAGTGATACTCCCTATCTCATCTTTCAGTTGCAACACATATTTCATCTTGTTGGGAACGGCACACTTTACTTCCTTTACTAAGCTACTTTCTTAGTTCTCTAACTCCCTGTTGTGTGGATCTTCTTCTCTGGAAACTCCTGCGAAATGCCCCCTTCCATTACACTTCTTACATGAGACACTTTTGGCTCGACATTGAATATTGTTGGCTAAATGATTGCTGCTGCCTCACCTAAAGCATCTGAATTTCCTTTCGTTAACAGGATCTGTGCTAGGCAGACTTTACTTTCATTTTATTTTGTTAGCCTCACTTTGAGTTTGAGTTTTTTTATTGTTGACCGTTCAATTATTTAAAATCATTACAGTAAAAATAAAATAACATACATTTTTTTTTTAATAAATAAATAAATAAATAAATCTTGGAATTGAATCCCCCCCCCTATTTCACCCTCCCCTGCAGCCCCCCACCCCGCCGAACTGCGTGTCTTTCAAGCTCTATTTCTGGCAGTCCGGTCCTGTGTTGCCAGGTCCCTTTTTGCCGTCAGCTCTTGGAACTTGATTTTGCTTCGGCAAAAGATCAATCGGGCTGGCTCCGCAGTGACCTTAGGTTGTTACTGAAGCACATCGTTTGCCTGTTTCTGCCCCCATGTTGTGCGTGTTTATGGTAAAGCACTTGCACCTAGGGCCAGTCTGATATGATGGATACATTTTGCTGCTCTGGCGAGGGAGTGGGTTGTTGTTTCCGAGAGGCACCAATCTGATGCCTCCCTGCATGATCTAATGCCCAGGTTTCTAAAGATGGGGCGAAGCATCCTTTGTCGCTCATTGATTAGTTTGGGGCAGCAACATAGTAAGTGGAGCCAGGATTCCTTTTGGTAATTGCAAAGGCGACATGAAGAAGCACCAACTGCGCGTGCCCATTCAGGATTGAGGTCCGCTTTTCTCCACAACTTCTTGCACATTGGCTACTAATTCAGAGGGAGACTTCCTTTCTTTGATACACTTAGCTGTGTGTTCCACTGATAGGGCAATGGCAACCGCTTCTCTAAGGCCAGTGCTCTTGGCTAGTAGTTTCTCTTGTATGAGCAAATTTATTGTGCATCGTGCCAGCTGGTCTCTTATGAGAGAGTCTGTAAGGTTGCCGAAATCGCTTAATTGGCTAAGACCCCTTGGCGTTACTGTCTCTCGTTTTCCTTGTGACCTGGAGAAGAACTTGTGGTGTTCTAACACCACATTGATGATGTCCCCAAAATGTATTTCCAGTTTTAGCATGGTATTCGTAAAAATGTCCACTCCCTCTACTTCTACTCCTCCCTCATTCACAGGCTCAGGCAATTTCTCATATATTTTACGCCCATACACTCCTAGATTGTGAAGAAGGATATGTTGTTTGCGCAATGATGATAACCGTTCTTCACCGTTGGTGATTAAATATGACTCAAATAATTTGACCCAATCTTTCCAACATATTTCAGGCTCTCCAATCTCATTTAGGAAGGACGGGTATTGGCTCATGCTTGCCACAGGCATCATTGTGAACCCAGGGGTAGCGCTGCAAGGGACAATGAGAGTAATAGCCACTAAAGCCTGAGTTGGTAAAAGAATCAATGCCGCGAAGGTTAAGGTAGTAGAGTTTCCCCAACCCCCCACAACGACACAACCTTCCTTGGCAAGCTATGAAAGTCACTTACTAGGGGTGAAAATTCCTAAGCAACTGAGAACACGCTGTCTGCAAGGTTGCTCCGAACAATAAATAGCAGGGGAAACCATAGAACCCAGGCTGTGCTGCTCAAACTGAAAGTTCTCCCCTTAAATGTACAATTCTTGAGGAATTTGATTAACTGAAAGGACGAAAAAACCCAGGCAAGGGATAATAAGAACGTCAGTCTCTGTTGCGACAGGCTAGAAGTTCCACAGCACACATATGAGAAAAGACCATTTGGAAGAAACAGTGAACAGTGCACCTGCGCAAAGACTGGAACCCGGAGTGCACACGTCAGGAAGGAGTAGCATCTTTGATCCGCGACGTGCCGGAAGTTGTTGAGGTGAAAATGAAAACGTCACTGTGGATAGTTACGCTAGTGGTGGAACAACGTCTCCTCAGATTAACTGCCTCGTATGGTGAAATTGACACGGAGGCGACTTTCAGAGTCGCAAACAGAGACAGATGACGTGCCGGCACCTCTTTGAGGAGAAGGCTGATGACTAGTCCCAGGAAAGTACGCCGCTTCACTGATTCCCGAAAGAATTGTTGAACTCTGAAGCAACAACACTTGTCAGATTTCGAACAGCAACAATTTTTCTGCTTGAAATTAACAGAAGAGTCCTTGCATGCCAGCACCCGTTTGGTGTAATAGTGGCCGGAGCAAGCACAAATGACACAGTCAATGGGAGAAACTACTCTCTCACAGCTTACTATACATCATGAAAGGGAAACCACAAACTGTCACACTGCTGGCAGTAACCACTGTGGACTACTGGCTTCATTGAACTGCCGATCAAAAGAAAATAGCAGATTACACTAAGTACTCAAAGGCAATACATGTCTGCAGCTCAATGTCCCAATTAATAGAAGATGGTGCACAAAAATAAAGTACTGGAATGATCAACCCTTCGGCAGAGAGTGGAATCACTGTGACATCAGCAAAGCAGGCACCATATTACCGGGCAATGAAAAGAACGTCCTTATATCTTCTCTTCCGTACTCTTACAACTAGGATGATGGAGAGAGCACACAAAGGGGAAACAACCAAATATGCCCCCTGCGCAGAGGATCATCGCCAGTGTTGGAAGAAACGAGGTACTGAGGAACGAGGTAGGATTCAGTATCGTTTATTGGTCATCCACTCTACAAAAGACACAGAGCTCTGCTAACATTCTACTGTAAACTCTAGCGAGTAAAGGAGGAGGGGGGCGGGAATGTACAAAAAAGGGTCGGGTAGGAAAGAAGGAAGATTAGAACATGATAATTGTCTTTCCTCTCAAGACTGTTTGAGGGCCTCCCTTGGTTCAATTTGTAAGTTGACCAAACCATTGTTGAGCTTAAAATATTGTTCGAACTACGCTTTTAACGCCTCCCTTAGTTTAATGTTCTAGAGCCACCATTCATTTCTTTGCCAAATGCCTGGTATTTTTGAAAAGCCCAGGTAAGTGCCCTGCTCACCTGCTCGTGTGGAGAGAGCTCAAGTGCTTGAATATGCGATTCTGTCACTCTGTGTCCATCACAGGGACAAATAAGTAATCAATGCGTGAAAACGGCTTATGTGAACCTGAAAAAAGGTGAAGCCCCATGTCTGTGTATTAAGCTCTCGGGATGTAGTGGGCTGTGGCAGGTGTTCAGATCTTTCTTGAATGCCTCTGAGAAGATTCATTTTTGTGACCTTGAGGCAATCCAGACCTGAAAATGTGAAAGCTAAAAAATATTGTTTGTCAGGATGTATGGGAATGAAAAAGAAAGCATGTCATAAGTTTTCTAACATGAACCATGCAGTGATCACTGGTAAACATATGCAGAGCAGAAAGGTCTGGTACAACAGTAAAACTTGGCAGTACAGCACCATTTATGGAACATAATCATGCAGAAATATATATATTTATATGAAAACTTTTTTCACTCAACACTGCATGGACAATACTCTTTATTCCACTGAGAACATCCAAATAGATGCCTTCACTAGTATTCAAATACAGGACATGGGCAGAGCCTGGATGCTGACCAAGGAGTCCGCATCCTAGAAAAGCTATGTAGCAGGGTCGGGCATGGTGTCCTAGATGACTGAATCCAAGCAGCACCCTTAAAGAATAACTTGGGAATGGCTACGGGAGACAACATGGTGTCAATTGAGACCCTCCCTGGGATGACACTCCGTGCTTGGGTACTCCCCGTGGCCTGCTGCTCCAACCACTGATTTCCCCCATAGAGTGCCAGCTGCATGGCTTAGGGACTGCATGGCCCTTATTAACATCCTATTCTGCGATTACATGTGCAGGGGCCTGCGGAACCCAGGCTCCAATTCCCAATTGAATCTCCCTACTTTTGCTAGAGTGCAACATCTGGAATATCCTTAGGCTCCCGTATGAGATACTTGTTGCAGGGAGAGATTTGTGAAGCTGCTAAGAGCAGATTCCCCCTTGGAACAGGAGAAAGAGGTGAACAACCCAGAAGGAATCCTGCGAGGTACGAGACCACTGTCTCTCATCAAGGTTGCCTCCCTGCAGAAGGAGATGGGTTGTTGCTGCCGGAGTGGTGTGGGGAGCCCTGTCCACAAATATGAAGATACCCTTTGGCCTTGTCAGTGACTTGAGCCAGATTTGTCTGACAAGTTAAGCGATGTACCTTGTGGTAGTGCTTGTTACCTGTGCATCCATTCAGGTATATTACCGTTTTTCGCATTTGACTTATGGGCGACTACCTCTGTCAGTAACACAATGAAGCATCTTACAGTGGGATACAGATAAGTCTGACAGGACGGAATACACTTGAAGAGATGCTTCATTCCACAAGATCAGGCAAGTCTTTATTCGGCTTGACTCCTTGGGCACAAGTTCAGGCTGGATCCCCTGCAAATAAATCTCTTCAATACGATTCCTTCGTTTCAAAAAAGTTTTTTTATTTGTTATAATCCTTGTTTTATATAACAATCTTTCACATGAGTTTCTATCAATCGTGTAGTCATGATTACGATAACTTCATCCTTCTATGCATTTTTTATAGTTTTACGTTAGAGTGGCCTCCCAATGCATTTCGGCGCAATAGCGCCTTTGTCAAGGGGTCTGCAAATCAAAAATGAGGTTCATTAGTACCACTGTACTATCGCCCACAACATACTGCTAATAAATAGCTTCTAACATGATCATTTGTTCAAACATAAAAATTCACCTTTTGTACAAAACATTATACACTGTAATTCCTGTTTAAACCACTTAGCTGTTCTCAAATTGTACATACCCTGTAACTCTCATTACCTTCTAAATATCGCGCATTTCAATGTGACATTCATTAGCTCTCAAGTGGAATAAACAACGATAGCATGAATAATTATCGTAACCTCTGTCACTTCGTTAAATGTTATGGCCTCTCCCGGTACAAAATGTTTTCGTTATCCTAACGTGGGCTTTCAATGTGCCGCTTACCGTTATTCAAAAAGCTCCGTGTCCTGGTTCAGTTACTGCTCCGCTGAACTCCGACCATTAGATACAGAGTCGCGGGCGGGAAAATATATTCAAAGGGTGCTTGCGGTGGGCTTCCGCCTACGCCTACATGCTAGGAATGCCGGGAGATTCTCCGTAGATTTAAAGGGCCAGTGTTCTAATGCGCTATGGTAACTCAGAGATGTGTTCCTCAACATGATTAAAGAACCAATGTTCCAATACGCTAGGGTCGCTAAGATATGTAACTCACCATGTGTTTAAAGGGCCAGGGGTTTAATATGCTAATGCGACTTGTTGCATTGAAAAAATGTTTTTGGTACATAGGTGACATAAAACGATTAATGCAATGTGCCATGACAAGAAATTCATAAAGTTCACATCCATCTAATCACAGGTAACATAAAAATTCCACTCTTTCATTAAGCCCCCCCGGTTTCAGAGTTCTCAGATGGTAAATCCAGTGGTTCTCTCTTTTCAGTAGTTGTGACTTGTTGTTTATACCATCATGTTTCTCTACAGTTTCAAGAATACATGCTTTCAATTGAGTTATGTTGTGGTTTGCTTCCATAAAATGTGTAGCTACCGTAGACTTTAACATTTTCGTTCTGATGTTACTTTTATGCTCGTTGAGCCTTACTTTTAATTTGCGTTCCGTGTGGCCTACATAATATAGGTTGCAAGGGCAGCTTAATAAATAGATAACGTTTGTTGTGTCACACGTTCCATTGACTTTCAAATGGACTTTTTCTTTGAGATTGGGGGATAGTAACTCGTTACCTTTCATAATGTTAGGACAGTTGTGACAGTTCATGCACGGTTGGGTGCCCTTAAATTTCATAATGCTTGTCCTCTTGCTGCTGGATTTCAATAATTGTCCTATATTTCTGGACCGAGTATGAGCAAACAACGGTTCCTCAGCAAATGCTCCTTTAAAGTCTGGTTCTACACGCAAAATTGACCAATGTTTTTTATGATGTTTTTGAAAGCTTGACTGGATGTTGAAAATTTACTAACACATGTAATGCGCTGCTCTTTGGTGGTGGGCTTACTCGCAAAAAGATCTTCCCGCGTTACCATGCCAATTCTTTGTCTCGCTTCATTAAGTATGGGCTGGGGGTAGCCCCTTTTGTGGAATCGTTCTGTCATTTCATTCAGTTGTTCCTCTGCTTTTTCTGGTTCCGAGACGACTCTTTTAACCCTCATCATTTGCGAATAGGGTAGGTGCCTTTTCAGCGATGGCGGATGGTGGCTGTCGTATCTAAGTAGGTTGTTTCGATCTGTGCTTTTTCTGAATAGAGAGGTGGTAAATTTGTTCCCTTGTCTAGTAATTGCCACGTCTAAGAAATTAATGTTCTTCTCACTCATCTCCCAGGTAAACTGGATTCGGTCATCAATCTGGTTCAGTTTCTGAATTTCAGGTAATAGTTGTTCTGTGGTGCCTTCCCAAGCAATAAAAATATCGTCAATGAATCGCACATAAAGTTTTATGTGTTCCTTCCAAGAGTCTTGATTCAGTATGTGGGTGTCTTCAAAATCTCTCATAAAAATATTCGCATACGTGGGAGCTGCCGCATTTCCCATGCTCGTACCACTCTTTTGTATGTACCATTCCTCACCATGTTTAAAATAGCTGTGCATTAGAGTGAAGTGTAAGAGTTCCATGAGGAAGACTTTCATGAGGAAGACTTTCATGAGATCATCGTACTCGCTGTTTAATAAAACTTTTTCGACTGCCTCTAGGCCTGACATATGAGGAATAGACGTGTATAACGCCTTAACGTCAATGGTGGCCATCATTAGGGGTTGTTGTTCCGTGATATTAATCGAAGAAAGTTTTTAAAAAAAATCGGTAGTGTCTTTGATGTATGACCTGGCTTCCATCGCAAAGGGTTGAAGATATTTATCCAAGAACTTACCAATAGGTTCATGTATGCGATTGCAAGTTGAAACTATGGGTCTGCATGGAGGGTTTTTTAAATCCTTATGTACTTTGGGTGTCATATAGAACGAAGGGCTCCTAGGTTCCGTTTGTGTAAGGTATTGCTTGGTTTTCTCTGTTATTGTTCCATTTTCAACTGCGTTGTTCAGGATTTGTGAGAGTATGTTTTGAATTTCTTTCGTGGGGTTTTGTTGTAATTTCATGTACAGGTCGACGTCCGCTAGGTGTTCCTGAATTTGAGATTCATAGTAGTTACGGTCTAGTATCACCAGGGCACCGCCCTTATCCGCTTTTTGGCATACAACAGTTTCATCTTGACTGATGTTTTTAATGATTTTGATTTCATTAGATGACGTGTTCATATGGTGTTTTTTGTGACTAAATTCCAATTTTTAAATATCTTGCTTACAAAGTGTTTCAAATAAATCTATTGCCTTGTGGCTAACAGGGGCCATATAGGTACTTTTGATTTTCAATCCTTTCAATTGATCTTCAGTTTCACTAGTTCTGTCTGTTAAGACATTGTCAAAAAAGTTCCTTAAACGCAGTTTTCTAGTCAGTTTAAACAAACTTATTTCCAATTCCAAGGTATCAGTTCTGGTAGTTGGTACATAAGAAGTTCCTCTTTGTAGCGCTACTATCTCTTTCTTTTTTAAGGATTTATGTGATATGTTAATGACCAGATTTTCTTCATCAAACTCTCTTGTTATTATTTCCTTCTCCGGTTCACTGGTTTCGTTGTGGGTGGATCTTTCTCTTTTCCTGTTCCGGTGGCTCCTCCTGGTTCTTCCCTTATATCTTGGCCTGATTCTAAAAAAGGCTTCTCAGTTGTTGCTTTTTGGGTATCTTTTGTTCTTTGTTCATTGGTTTTTGTCTTACTTTGTTCTGATGTGTCACTCCCTGTGGAGGAGGTGTCTGTTTGAGAATTAAATCCTTTAGTATGACGTCTTTTGGCGTAGGCTTCTGCCCATGAGTATACTTCATTAAGCTTATAGTCTAAAGTATCTCTTCGATATTTTCTGATTTTACGTTCATTTACTTCTTGCGCATGTTTAGCCAATTGTTCTTTAATCTCCTCCAGTGTCTTGTCTATTTCTTCTTTACTCATCAGTTTACTCATCTCATCTTTGACTGTGTTTATTTCCGTGTTCAACTCTTCTAATATCTTCGACAGTTCTTCTATGATAAGTAAAATCAGATCTAGACTGCATTTATTTAATATGGCGTACCATTCAACAAAAGATTTACTGTTCTTACAAAGTGATGGTTTTAAAGGGATTCTGAGTCCCCTCGGGATCCGTTGGGCTTTATGATATTTGATCATGGTGCTTGCATGGAAACGTTGATTGATCGTTTTTCTGGTTAAATACAATAATTGCTTAACGTGTTGTTCCTTAGTTTTCTTGGTGGCGAATTCGGTGGTATCCTCTTCAATGAGTGAAAAGAAAAAGAGAAAAATGAGTAAAAGAAAGAGATAGTAGCGCTACAAAGAGGAACTTCTTATGTACCAACTACCAGAACTGATACCTTGGAATTGGAAATAAGTTTGTTTAAACTGACTAGAAAACTGCGTTTAAGGAACTTTTTTGACAATGTCTTAACAGACAGAACTAGTGAAACTGAAGATCAATTGAAAGGATTGAAAATCAAAAGTACCTATATGGCCCCTGTTAGCCACAAGGCAATAGATTTATTTGAAACACTTTGTAAGCAAGATATTAAAAAATTGGAATTTAGTCACAAAAAACACCATATGAACACGTCATCTAATGAAATCAAAATCATTAAAAACATCAGTCAAGATGAAACTGTTGTATGCCAAAAAGCGGATAAGGGCGGTGCCCTGGTGATACTAGACCGTAACTACTATGAATCTCAAATTCAGGAACACCTAGCGGACGTCGACCTGTACATGAAATTACAACAAAACCCCACGAAAGAAATTCAAAACATACTCTCACAAATCCTGAACAATGCAGTTGAAAATGGAACAATAACAGAGAAAATCAAGCAATACCTTACACAAACGGAACCTAGGAGCCCTTCGTTCTATATGACACCCAAAGTACATAAGGATTTAAAAAACCCTCCATGCAGACCCATAGTTTCAACTTGCAATAGCATACATGAACCTATTGGTAAGTTCTTGGATAAATATCTTCAACCCTTTGCGATGGAAGCCAGGTCATACATCAAAGACACTACCGATTTTTAAAAAAAACTTTCTTCGATTAATATCACGGAACAACAACCCCTAATGATGGCGACCATTGACGTTAAGGCGTTATACACGTCTATTCCTCATATGTCAGGCCTAGAGGCAGTCGAAAAAGTTTTATTAAACAGCGAGTACGATGATCTCATGAAAGTCTTCCTCATGGAACTCTTACACTTCACTCTAATGCACAGCTATTTTAAACATGGTGAGGAATGGTACATACAAAAGAGTGGTACGAGCATGGGAAATGCGGCAGCTCCAACGTATGCGAATATTTTTATGAGAGATTTTGAAGACACCCACATACTGAATCAAGACTCTTGGAAGGAACACATAAAACTTTATGTGCGATTCATTGACAATATTTTTATTGCTTGGTAAGGCACCACAGAACAACTATTACCTGAAATTCAGAAACTGAACCAGATTGATGACCGAATCCAGTTTACCTGGGAGATGAGTGTGAAGAACATTAATTTCTTAGACGTGGCAATTACTAGACAAGGGAACAAATTTACCACCTCTCTATTCAGAAAAAGCACAGATCGAAACAACCTACTTAGATACGACAGCCACCATCCGCCATCGCTGAAAAGGCACCTACCCTATTCGCAAATGATGAGGGTTAAAAGAGTCATCTCGGAACCAGAAAAAGCAGAGGAACAACTGAATGAAATGACAGAACGATTCCACAAAAGGGGTTACCCCCAGCCCATACTTAATGAAGCGAGACAAAGAATTGGCATGGTAACGCGGGAAGAGCTTTTTGCGAGTAAGCCCACCACCAAAGAGCAGCGCATTACATGCGTTAGTAAATTTTCAACATCCAGTCAAGCTTTCAAAAACATCATAAAAAAACATTGGTCAATTTTGCGTGTAGAACCAGACTTTAAAGGAGCATTTGCTGAGGAACCGTTGTTTGCTCATACTCGGTCCAGAAATATAGGACAATTATTGAAATCCAGCAGCAAGAGGACAAGCATTATGAAATTTAAGGGCACGCAACCGTGCATGAACTGTCACAACTGTCCTAACATTATGAAAGGTAACGAGTTACTATCCCCCAATCTCAAAGAAGAAGTCCATTTGAAAGTCAATGGAACGTGTGACACAACAAACGTTATCTATTTATTAAGCTGCCCTTGCAACCTATATTATGTAGGCCACACGGAACGCAAATTAAAAGTAAGGCTCAACGAGCATAAAAGTAACATCAGAACGAAAATGTTAAAGTCTACGGTAGCTACACATTTTATGGAAGCAAACCACAACATAACTCAATTGAAAGCATGTATTCTTGAAACTGTAGAGAAACATGATGGTATAAACAACAAGTCACAACTACTGAAAAGAGAGAACCACTGGATTTACCATCTGAGAACTCTGAAACCGGGGGGGCTTAATGAAAGAGTGGGATTTTTATGTTACCTTTGATTAGATGGATGTGAACTTTATGAATTTCTTGTCATGGCACATTGCATTAATCGTTTTATGTCACCTATGCAACCAAAAAATTTTTCAATGCAACAAGTCGCATTAGCATATTAAACCCCTGGCCCTTTAAACACATGGTGAGTTACATATCTTAGCGACCCTAGCGTATTGGAACATTGGTTCTTTAATCATGTTGAGGAACACATCTCTGAGTTACCATAGCGCATTAGAACACTGGCCCTTTAAATCTACGGAGAATCTCCCGGCATTCCTAGCATGTAGGCGTAGGCGGAAGCCCACCGCAAGCACCCTTTGAATATATTTTCCCGCCCGCGACTCTGTATCTAATGGTCGGAGTTCAGCGGAGCAGTAACTGAACCAGGACACGGAGCTTTTTGAATAACGGTAAGCGGCACATTGAAAGACCACGTTAGGATAACGAAAACATTTTGTACCGGGAGAGGCCATAACATTTAACGAAGTGACCGAGGTTACGATAATTATTCATGCTATCGTTGTTTATTCCACTTGAGAGCTAATGAATGTCACATTGAAATGCGCGATATTTAGAAGGTAATGAGAGTTACAGGGTATGTACAATTTGAGAACAGCTAAGTGGTTTAAACAGGAATTACAGTGTATAATGTTTTGTACAAAAGGTGAATTTTTATGTTTGAACAAATGATCATGTTAGAAGCTATTTATTAGCAGTATGTTGTGGGCGATAGTACAGTGGTACTAATGAACCTCATTTTTGATTTGCAGACCCCTTGACAAAGGCGCTATTGCGCCGAAATGCATTGGGAGGCCACTCTAACGTAAAACTATAAAAAAATGCATAGAAGGATGAAGTTATCGTAATCATGACTACACGAGTGATAGAAACTCATGTGAAAGATTGTTATATAAAACAAGGATTATAACAAATAAAAAAACTTTTTTGAAACGAAGGAATCGTATTGAAGAGATTTATTTGCTGGGGATCCAGCCTGAACTTGTGCCCAAGGAGTCAAGCCGAATAAAGACTTGCCTGATCTTTTTTGTTACTTGTTTCTCCTGAGTGGGGAGAAAACCGTGGAGCACAGTAAAATACATTTAAAACACTTTCTAATTTAGCAGTGCTCAGACTAAGCGTCATTTTTTGTCATTCCACAAGATACCATGGATGTGGCACGCCTAGATGTGCCTCACAGGCAGTGGGCCCACCGATTCTACACTCAACTCAGCATAACTGTCTGACAGTCAACATGCTACCATCATGGCTGAGGAAATTTGTCACTGTCTCCTAAAACGACACACTCAGAGAAAGGTCATGGGATTCTTTAAACCCACAAGAGTTCACTTTAGGAAAGGTACATTAGAGACACAGTGTGGGGACCAGTCTGAGGATTCACCAGCTATGACTTTGACAAAAGAACAACTCCTGGCTAGCTTACAAGTATTTAAATCCGACTTCGTGAAGAACTCAAAGGTCACCTCTTGAAAGAACTGCACACTATCAAAGCAAGTCTGGGGAAAAAGACAGTGGCATCAAGAACTGATGTGGACTTGGTGGGCTATAGGGTAGTGGAGGTTAAATCATGTGTAGACTTTCTGAAAGAGAAGCACCTAACCCTCATGAACAAATGCACCTCTCCACATGCCCAAACTGACACCCTCACCAGAAAGGTTGAGGACATTAAAACTCGCTCTAGATGGGATAACATAAGAATTTAAGGACTATGGGAGGAGGTAGAAGGTACAGGCATTGGGCATTTTGGGCTTGGTTACTTCTCAGTGATAATTGGGGTGATTCCTGCAAAATTAAACTGGAAAGAATCCACCATGTCTGCCAAAGGAGATTGGAAGATACAAGTAAAGCACAGTATGTCCTGGCAAAACTCCATGGTTATACATGCAAAGAGAGGGTCTTAAACGTGGCTGGGGCATAAAACCAGATACAACATGACAGTTACCCATGCACCCTATTCCAGGACATCACCCCGGCATCCCAAGTGTCAATAGTTCATATCAGTAATGGACCACCTCTGGTGTAATAAAATCTGTTAAAAATGGCTCAAAGATTTGAAGTAGCTTTTGACTATGGCACTAAAAGCTACCAGACCTCAGACCTCTTAAATGCAGTCTGATTGCTGGGGATCACAACAGGTGAACATTCGATAACCAGAGCAGAGCCCACGGCGACGAGATAAGAAGGGAATTTTTTTACCACATTACCATGGCAGACACCGTGTCTACAGGCATATCAGGGAACTCTACCAAGTAAAGACACAGTGCAGCCTTACAATATACAGAGAAATGCTGAATCCCGAAGAGGCAGTAATTTATAACCTCTAGGCCAGATGGAGATCCTTACAAACAAAATAAATAATATGCCAGGAGCCCGCCTGGAAATTGTGAATCAAAAGAACTGCAAGACACATAAATCTATGACTTGACTACAAAGAAATATTATGCAATGCCTGGCAACTTGGGCACACATCTATTTCCTGCAAGAGGGGAAGGGAGTCCTGTTGCTTGGGGAAAGACCCTATTGGCACCGAGAGAAAGCTTTATTTACTAATACTTTAGACTATGTTACATTACTGCTTATAGGGAAAGTTTTATTGAGAAGAGAAGGGCTGAAATGGACAAACACCAAGACATGTGCTCTGTTTATCATTAGTGTCAAAAACTCATCACAACTAAACTCCATCACATTCAACACAGCAACCTGTCTTACCAGTGGTTATATCTATCACACAGAGGGTTTCTGAAATGGCTGTTGCCACACATACTAGATACACCTATGGTTAAAGTCCTTCCCTTAAACGTTTAGGGACTCAATGGCCCCAACAGGTAAACCAAAATATAGAACATAATAACACAAGGGAAACGTGATACATTAGTAGTGCAGAAAAGTCATCGCAAAAGGGGGCAATAAATGAAATTCAGGCATAAATACCACCTCCATGCATACTACTCCTCAGGGAACAACCAGCACAACGGGGTAGCATTTTTTCTATGTAAGGTCTCCCTTTCCATCATCTAGAATGTAAAAAAGATAAAGAAGGGAGATACCTCTTCATTATGGGGACACAGTAGAGGGCACTTCACTCACTATTGCAAACATCTACACCCTCAATGAGAATCAAGATGATTTCCTATGTAAAACACTTAAACATCTAGTACGGTTTGCTGAAGGAGGTATTGTACTCATGGGCGACTTCAACTCTATCTGGGAGCCTAAGTTTGACCAAACAAATCCAGCACCTTATACTCTGGGGCTTCTCATGGAAACTTATGAGCCAATTGAGGGTGATGTCTGGTGTGAGGAGCACGATGAAGAAAGAAACTACACATTCTTCTCATATGTCCACAGAGCATATTCAAGAATCAACTACATACTTTTGAGATCTCCACTCTTGCCTGTAGCCTCAGGTTCAGAAACAGGTACAATCTGGAATTCAGAACATACCCCAGTCAGTGCTATAATAGAATGGAGAAAATCCCTCAGGGTAAGATCCAAGAGGACATTTACATACACATATATGCACACATCAATATATGCATAAATTAACATTTTTAATACATATTCAATATGTTGTGTTATTTATCTGTGTGAACTTATACTATTTATGTGTGTAAGACACATAGCATACAAAAACACAATTTAGATATAAACTACATTGTATATAATGAGAATAATAAAGTCATATTCATTATTTCGAAAGAATAAAAAGAACTATATATATTTATATATATATATATAACACAAAATTCCTCAAACTACATGAAGAAGTCTGCACTCGAGGCGCAAGGTATCCTTTTCTTTATTTTCAATCATCACAGCAGCTTGAATTTAGGATGCGTTTCGGCTGTCTCATGCAGCCTTTGTCAACAATACAGAGTGCCAGTATGTGTAGGTTTATATAGTCTGCACGTGAGCCCAATTAGACTGCAATAGTGGAAATACTTCTGCTCTCCGCACCCAGCTCCATATATATATATATATATATATATATATATATATATATATATATATATATTTATATATATATTTTGTCTCGAAAAAGGACACTGTGGATGCCGAGAAGGCGTTCGATAGGGTCTCCTGGGAATATCTCTGGCATACGCTAAAGTGGAGTGGGATAGGGAAAGGCTTTATAACAGCAATGCAGACTCTCTATAAAAATCGTCAGGAAGGATTAGAGTTAATAGGGGCTATTCAACATCAGTTAGTATTAGGAGCGGGACCAGACAGGGAGGCCCGTCATCCCCACTCCTGTTGCACTTTACTTAGACCCACTGATACGCAAGCTGGAGGGTAACTACAAGATCCCATCTATCAGGTTGAACGGCTGCGAGGCAAAGACGCTAGCCTACGCAGATGATGTGGCCATTTTGACATCCAACCCCACCGAGGCAATAAGGGAAATCGAGACTGAGACACATAAATTTGGGCAGGTTGCGGGATATAGTCTAAATAGCTCTAAAACTCAAATTGTGTGTAATCAGTATGTCATTTGTAATGATCATAGGGTGGTGGATTCAGCCATATACCTAGGGGTGGCAATTACAGCTGATTTAGATACAGTTGTCCAGAATAACCTCGCGCCCTTGATGATTAGGGTAAAAACAGATTTAGAACGGATGAACAATCTGCACCTTTCAATAGTTGAATGTAATAATGTTATAAAGATGCTGGGATTGCCCAAATTTTTATATTTTTTTAGGGCAATACCTCTGTTCTTTGAGGCAAAATGGTTTAA